>NW_027175931.1:14414122-14819122 GCF_023055335.1 Clinocottus analis | reverse complement strand
GTAAAGCATGAGCAAACAGTTAATTCATCATTTAGCATTGTTCCAACATAAACACGTATTTGTAACTCATTAGTATGCAATTGATTAACAGTCATAAATCTTCTTTTTGATTAATAAGCTTGACTATTAAGCGTTTCATGATTGGATTTTCATACTTTATAAATGACGGATTCCCCATTTGTAAATGAAGTAACATATATTGCGAACTAATTATGAAGTACTTATAGATGATGCACTAATGGTTAACATCAGCAATTCATGATTAATTCAGGTAGTTACTACTCTTTAGTTAAGTATTATTGTGTGACCCCTCCTCCCCATCTAAAGTGAGGACTATGTATGCTTTACAACACATTCATAAATGACATTATAAGGCCAGCAGTTCCTCAAAGCTAACAAAAGTCAGAAAAGGGGAATAGAAACAACACAAAGCGATAAAGAACATTAATATGATGGTGATGGGGCGATGCCCGTTAGTGGCACGAGTGTTTTTTGCTGAATATTATGCATGTTCCCAAAAACTATAAGCCATACTCAACACTCATGCCAATAGGCTCGTTCGAGATGAGCCAGTTTTGGCGCAGAATTGATCGCTGGCGATTGGCGCACAATGCATGCCGGTTAGATTTGTGTCCGACTTGCTCCCAACTTGCCCTGAAGTCATACATACGTGGTCAACGATACTCTCACGAGAGCAAGGCGGCAGTCAATTTCAGAGCCAGACGCGCAGTAGCACTCCCTCCACCTGGCCCAGTGCCTAATGGGAAACACCTTTCTGTTGCCACGAAGGTCTGCTCTTAGGTCTGACAGCAAACACCACGTGTTGTAGAAAATTCTTATTTTATGTGTAGTTGTAATACTTAACGCTGGATTGTTGACTATTAGTCTCAGGTTTAATTTAAAAACAGATCTTGTGTGGTTGATAGTACAAAATCCCATTTATACAACACATATCAAAACCAGTAGTAATGTATTTCACAGACAGACATAAAAAGAACAAAGGATGCAGCTACACACATATCACAAATGAATCAATCCAAACGTGATCTGTAAACTACAAGTAGACTACAGATCGGAACTAACAGGAAGTCCTTTTTTCTGTGACTTCCTGTGTATACTTTGAAGAAGTGGCAGCTGGTGTATTTTTTTTGGGTGGGGCCAGCCAATCAATTTCAGCAAACATCACCATATGCAAAAAGATGTATCACGCATTACATTGCAGTTAAATATTTAACACTTATTATATATATATATATATATATATATATATATATATATATATATATATATATATATATATATATATATATATATTGCAGCCACAGCCACAGCTAAATGGATGCTACTGCATGTAGCCTGTTAGCATAGTGGAGGACGAGGATCTAGCTGATATAATACACATCACATCAAACGACAGGACTTACGGAGCCTGACTGCTATCTCTCTCTCTCTCTCTCTCTCTCTCTCTCTCTCTCTCTCTCTCTCTCTCTCTCTCTCTCTCTCTCTCTCTCTCTTCTCTCTCTCTCTTTCTCTCTCTCTCATGAATGTTGCAACAACAATATTGCCAAAGTATCAAAACACATCAGAAAAACATAGACATACTCAACTTATACAGATAACAACAATAATAATAATAAAACAATAATTAGTTAAAATAATCTTTCTACCTCTCTCTCTCGCTCTTGTTTACCTGAAATGTGCACTTTATAATTTTCTTTGGTAAACCCTTGTTCACCTGAAATGTGCACTTTATAATTGTTAAGAGCATTAAAATAAAGAAGAAAAAATGCGATTAATTGCGATTTAACTATGACATAAATGCGATTAATCGCAATTAAGTATTTTAATCGCTTGACAGCACTAATATATATATATATATATATATATATATATATATATATATATATATATATATATATATATATATATATATATATTAGGGCTGTTAACGCGTTAATGCAAGTTTAATCTGGCAATCCTTTAATGCCGTTAAGTATTTGATTATGCCTTAACTGCATTTTTTTTTGTTGTTGTTGTTTTGCATTGAGAGGGGCTTATCGCTTTACATCTCTCCAGACGGCGTAGTTCAGACCTGGGCGTCTTACGGCTCTCCCAGTCCGGGCCGCGTGAGGTCAATTAAACATGAAAAATAAATAAATAAGATAAACGCTATGAATGCATTATGGCGACACTGCTTTTACTTTGAAGGCAAGCGCGCACTTCCATAGCCTCGCCTGACGTGAAAGCACATATTGTTCTGTAGTTTCTGTTCTCAACGAGCAACGATGCCGCAAAGAGCCGCAAACCGCTTCACCTAATAAAAAAAAGCGCTCCCAGGCGGTCAGTCTCCCGGCAGGCTCCGCGTCCAGATTGAAAGATAATCGCGCATGCGCAAAGCTCCTGACCCGCGGTCCGATTCGAGCCCTTTAAGTCAGCATAACTTCTGGATATTTACTCTTTTCTCAAAGAAGAGAACTTTCCTCACATCACAAGATGTTCAGTGCACTTCTTCAAGCCAACACAGACTAAACTTTTCTCACTGATTAAGAAAAACTGAACTGAAAAATATGAAAAGCACTAATTGCTTTTGTATGAAGTAAATCAATTGCTGGTCTTTAACATACATCTTCAAGGTAAGTAACAGACTGAACATGGACCAAATAAGGAGTGGCTTGTCCCTCACAGGGACCCTTACTACTGAAAAAACAACAAAATAGATTTATGGACTATATATGTATGTATGTTAACATGCTGTTGCTCCAGAGTGCTGTTATATTGTTCTGATAAAATAAAAGCCTGCAATACACTAGTTTTTACTTCATTCTTGAATTTTGCGCATAATGGGATTAATCGTGATTAATCGCAGAAAAATAAAGCGATTAATCAGTTAATTTTTTTCAACTTTGCCCAGCCCTAATATATATATATATATATATATATAGTGGCGGTCCATAGTGTGTTGGCCATTGAGCTTGGCGCGCGTCACGCGCCAAGCTCTTTTTTTATTGCGCAACAGGGTTTCAGGTCACTCTGACTCGCGCATGCGTTAGACTCCTTGGTCCGTGTTTTAATATGGGTCGGGTGGGTTGCCGACATCGCCGCAGACCCCGGACGGCAGTATTAATTCCGCAACTGTGCTACTCAGCTTGTCACAGGCAGACTTAGTGAAGGGTCTTTGTTGTTCAGTGAGGCTGGTTTGACGCATTCCTCTTGAACGCCCCTTGCCGACCATCGCATGCTTCGCGTTGAGATGTTACTTAAGGCTGGTTGTGCCACAGTGAAACGACAACGTCTTCCCGAGTGTACATCTGACCTTTTAGTCTGACTGCATTAGAGCGGAAACAGTTAATAGGTACATGGGAAGCTCATTCTGCGCATGTGTTAAATGCGTTTAAAAAAATGAACGCATTAATCCTGTAATTTAATCATAATGCATTAACACATTATTTTTCACAGCTCTAATATATATATATATATATATATATATATATATATATATATATATATATATATATATATATATATTGCATAACCTCCGAAAGATAGCACTTCACTGATGATTTCAAATGTATTGATAAATTCCCAAAACCAACATAAGAGCTGTGTACAAAGGTACAAAAACGCTAATTATGTTTGCTTACCTGCAATAATAGCGCGCACACACACACACACACACACACACACACACAGAGAGAGAGAGAGAAAAGAGAGCCAACATACACAATGGAATTATTCCAACTTTTGTATTGATTGACAAAAAGTTTCTGAAGCCACAACACACATTCACCGACAGCATGCCGTCAGACAGCTCGTTTTGTGCCATCCCGGATGTGCCTCGCTGTCATACTCCTCTTTTTAACTGCAAGTGCAGCTCAAAAGCCCACAAAACTTCACACAATCAATTATTTTGGATAAAATGTGCCTGTTTTTATCCACCTCATTGTGTTTCTTCAACGCAGTCCTGCATCCGCGGGTAGTGATATTGACTTGATATGGTAGCTTAGTAACTTGACAAAGTTATCCTCGCGTGTCCTTCTGGTGTTCTCATGTTTTCTTAATTTTTCCGACAAGTGAATCATGTCTCTTACTCCCATAGCTGTGTATGCTGGATCGGTGCATGTTGATTTAAAAAAGGGAAGCAAAAAAGGAAGCATGGGAAGTAAAATACGTTAGCACGACTGCAACTCAAAAGGGTGTTGGAGGAGGGATTATACCGAGTTAGCGTTTGGTTTTCTTCAAAGAGCAGCACTCGACTCATGCTTACTGTCATGTTGTCTGCCGCTTACGCGAGCGAGAGACCGGGACACGCAGTCTTGGGCCAACCTTGGGCTGACCCTCCCGGAAGTCTTTTTTAGAGCGCTGATTGGATAAATTATCCATCCATCCATGTCTATCATTTATTTCTTTGATCGTATCGGATCGGATTGGATGAACTGCTTCTTAGACCCGCCTTTTTTGGCCAAATGAGAACCTGGTGTTTCCTTGTCTTCCCGGGAAAACAGCAGGACCACCTCAGAAATGGGTCTGGAGAATATCTTAATCATCTGATTTCTCGTCACTTTTACTTCCACCTTCCTTACCAGTCCATCTTTACTGGGATTAGCAGTCACAATAATTCCCATTGGCCACTGATTTATTTTTGTCTGACTGTCCTTCATTAGAACTATGTCTCCTTCTTTGAGATTGGGTTTTGGTGCTCACCACTTTTGACGTTGTTGTAGCATGCTCAAATGTTCTTGCCACCACCTCGCCCAAAAGGTTTCTGCCAAAGCCTAAAACCTCTTCCACTGGTTCTTGAGTAAATCTCCTTTTGAAAACTCACTGTCTGGACAAGGAGATTCACCCGTTTTCTGTGTCAGTAACATTGCAGGGGTTAGAATGAGGGGAGCCTGTGGGTCAGTGGATACAGGGATTAACAGTCTAGTATTCACAATGGCACTGACCTCTGCCATAAAGGTGATTAGCACTTCATGTGTGAGTTTAAAAAGTCCAACTTGGAGGAGCATGCAATCTACAATTTGTCGAGAAACTCCAATCATGCGCTCCCAAGTGCCACCCATATGAGATGAGTGAGGAGGATTGAAAACCCAGGTGCATTTTTGTTGAAGAAGGTAGTCTTCTATTATGCTTGTACCAGGATTACACTGTGAATCCATTTTCAGCTAATTAGATGCTCCAACAAAATTGGTCCCACAGTCTGATCGAAGCTGTTTAGCATGGCCTCTGATGGAGAAAAATATCCTGATTTATTAAAGTATTTTGATTATTTTTTAATCACACATTTTTTATGTGGATTTGTTCAGGATTTTTTTTTTTTAAGTGTTTACAGTCATCCTATGGAGAGTGCTAAAGTCCTTAGCAGATTTCATTCAGACTTCTTTCTGTTGGTTCTTTTGCAGAAGTGGTATTTATTATCTTGCTAAATATGATATTAGAAAGAAAGTCATTCACTGCAGACTGTGAATTTGTTATATGTAATTTGATTGCTGTCTGGACAGAAAGATCAATAGTGATGATCATATCTGGTTTTAATGTACATTTCCAAGGTGGTCAATCAGAAATGTTTCTCCTCTTTAACTCAAGCTGAGACGTTCGAGCCCTGCGGTCACCCTGGAACACCGACCTATGGGATCCCCAGCTCCAACAAGCTCCACTTCCAGGCTGGAGACTCTCTCCACTACTCCTGTCTGACCGGCCACCAGCTGCTGGGTGAGCCTGTACTCCACTGTGTCCCTGGACACCCATCCCAGTGGAGTGGGCTGCCACCGGTCTGCAAAGGTAAATAACTGCAGCCTAATATCTGCACTTGATTGTCAGGTCAACTTCAGTTAGATATGTCAAACTGTCAGCTTCTTAAAATGCATCATCTAATTTAAGGCCATGAAAATCTATGACATCCTTATCATTAATAAGTATATACTATATAATAATACTATTACAATCGCAATTGTAATGGTATTATTATTATTGTAACGTCTATACCAGAAGAGAAAGTTTGGAAGACAATTTAAACTAAGCTAAACAAAGAAGGATGAGTATGTGTAAAAAAATTCTTAAAAACTTGAGGAACACATCACTCACAGTGAGAGGCTGGAGAGAAACAGTGTTATTTTATTTTTCTATTTGTTAAATGACTCTGGATTTAGTTGTTCTAACATTTAGAAGAAAATAGTTTCAGTAAGGGTAGCCTTTAAGTGGCCTTTGAGTCTGTTCTCAGATCAAAGCACAAAAAAGGGTGCCAGTGAAGATGTGTTTGCAATGTGCAGCCTTTTCCGAGAGATTTCTCTGAGGATTCACAGTCCAGTTGCTCTGCATCCTCAAAGTAATGATGTGATATACACTTGTGCTGTTACATTGATGCTTCATTCCCGAGTGTGTGATGGGACATTTAGAGCACAATTTTTTTTTTTACATGATTATATTTTGTGGAGAAATTCATTTTAAGTAAATAAAATGTCATTTTGTCTTTACACTAACATCCCAATAAGCACACAATGATTATATATTTCACTCCATTTTGCTTATTTCTCCTCTTTTAAATGTCCCTGTTGTGTGTTTGCGCAACACAGCCACGCCATTCTAACTATTAATGTATAGTAATTTACAATGGCCCTGAAGCAGAGTTTAAATTGGAAGAAGTACCAGAGCTCCCATCCACATGTTGGTGTATCTGCGAGTGTCATTTTCTCTATTAAGCAAAGCAGAGGGTTCCTCTGAATCTACACTTAAAGTAAAGTAGCAAATGCATAAATCAATGGGTTTTTCAAAGTGAATCACTTTTTTGTTTGCTCAAATGAAGTATTTGCATGATAATTTCTCTACAAAATATATGTTTTATGCTTACAAAAATTATTTTCCTGTCCTTAAAATGTCTCATGCGCATGGAAATAGTGTACAAACAACACCATATTCACTGACTTTACTTAAGAAACCTTTAACTCTTATGGATAAGAGAGCATTTTGGTTTATCTTGTGTTACGGTGGGTTTAGGTAGGACACAAGAGCAGACACGGAGACGGAAGGGTAGGTAAAGGAATGGGTTTTTATTGAATGACAGCTGGTGAATTGCAGAGCAGGAGGTGAATGCAGGTACGGCGGTAAGGCGGCCTGAGCGGCTGTGGCAGCGGCTGGGCTGCGGAGTAGACGCGGTTATCCTGGGCACAGGGAAAAGAGATTAGTTATGATTTCATGAATAGAAAAGTACTTTGTCGAAACCGGACACAGAGTGGCCGAGAGTCACACTACCACTGAGCTGATGAAACAATTTGGCGAAAAATGTGGCGGAAGCCAGGGATGAGTTTTATGAACAGATTCCAGGCAGGTGTTGGAGATTGGTAATGTAAACCACACACACACACACACACACACACACACACACACACACACACACACACACACAATGCAGCAGAGCTGTGGCATCTAACTATTTAATTTTTTTTTTTATTTTGTCCTTTTTTCCCCCTTGTTTTTACATTGCTACGTTGCTATGTACATTCCTCTCAGCACATTCGGCGGAATATGACAAGCACAGATTAGATGGTAAGTTATGCCAATAAATTCATTTTACCTTACATTTTCAGCAATTATAATAAACAACTTTCTGATGAGAGTTCCAAAACATGAAATACAAGTCAAAATGTTTGTTCTAAACAAAGGGAATGTTAACACTTAACCCGTCAGGCTGGAAAACATTTAAATTTTGCTTTCTGTCTCCAATAGTGTCTACTACAAACTTAAGAATGGAGGGAGCCCAAGTTGCATTTGCTGTCTTCATCCCCATCATCATCCTCCTCATTGGGATATACATCTACTTCTCCAAGTAGGTTAAAATAATCTGTGAAGAAGGGAAAATATGTCACAATGCTTATAAATGGTTTGCTGGTTACTGTTTATGATTTAGTTGTGATTTGTCAATTGTATAGTTCCCTTTGTATCACAATTAAATTAAGGGCACTGTATTCAGAAGGAATTTGTTAAATGTGAAATATATAATAGCACAAATATTAAAAAACATAATAAATGAATGGATAGAAAAGGACTGGACTTGTAATGAAAACAAACAATTTGAAACAATTTTTGAAAAAAAAAGGTAACAGACAAAATAGACAGGACACTGGTTTTATGTTCAGTTCATATTTAGTGTCTCTGAAGGGGATTTTTTTTTACAGGTGATATAAATGTGAATATTGTTAAGAGGCATGGCATAATTGCTAACACTGCACTCTCATTGTATCCCACTGTATGCTACCCATGTTAGCAATTAGCTGGTGAACATTGTGGAACATTTAGCTGAAAAAGAGCTAGATATTTTTCTCGGACGTTGGTGGCCACCAAACCAGAGCTATTGGAGAGTGAAACCAGTGTTAAAAAGCACTACGGTAGATGAATGCTAATGATGCATGAGTGCACCAGTAATCAGGCAACTGTTTGCTTACATGTTAGGCAAAACAACTACACATTGGCACAATTCTGACTGAACTGAATGAACTCACACTATCTTTAATCAAATTTATTTTTAAAATATCTGTCACAGGATTAGGATGAATTCAAATATACTACATTTATTTTGTATAGCCCAAAATCTCAAATTTGCCTCAGAGGGCTTTACAATCTGTACACATACAACAACTTCTGTCCCGGGACCTCACCTTGGATCAGGAAAACCCCAGAGGAGGATCCCTCTATCAAGATCGACAGAAGTACAATAGATGGAATATGTACAGAATGAACATCATAACAGCGTAACGACTTATTCACTGTATATGAAATTATTCATAAAATCACAAATCAAGAATTTCAGTTCACATTGACAAAACATAGGGCAGTATGTCATCCAGCCAGAACATACTGTATGACAAAGACAGCAAAACCAATTCAAAATATGATTTATTTGTCCTTTAGTATTAAAGAGGTGTATTGACGTTATGAATATTGCTGTTAGTAATGACTTCCTACATAGAATTATAAAATGTTTATTTTTCCTTCTTTGTCATGCTTGTTTTCTCTGTCTGTGCTCAGGGTTCAGAAGAAGTCACTGCAGCTCTCCCTGTCCTCAAATTTACCATATGAAAACATCATTGGAGAATCTACATTTGACAACTCAGTTTATGAGACAACAGTGAGTCAACATATGTCAGTCTTTCAAAGGGTTGGCTAGCGTTTGCTCACGTGTGTTTAACTGGGCCTGGTACATTATTCTACAGGCAATTTGTCTATCTCCAGTGTTCCCCTGTTTTTCATTGCTTCTCTTTTCCAATGCACATCATCACTGGACCCTTGGTTTGAGACCAGAGAAGGTCTTTCAGCATGGCTGGATTAACCTGCTGTAGTGGCATAGACTGAATGAGTTGTTGGGAACCCATTCCTCTGGCTCTTTGCATAATGTGGACAGTTTTTCCTGAATACTTTCTGTCTCCAGACTTGCTTTTGTAATCTGAACCAATCAATGTGCTACTTTTGCACAAAACTGACATTTTGTCAATCTTAAAACAACAGTTTGAAAGTTGCCCGAGTCTTATCTGACAACTTCAAACCTTCCACTGTGTTTTCAGTTCAGGAAAGTTAATCCCAACATTGTGGTTGCGATTAATGTCTTCCAAACAACCAAGATTACAGCAGTGGTGGGGCGTCAGAGCCTTCTAATCCTTCTCTGAAGGCCTAAACAGAATCACAAATTTATCGCTATTTTATCATTTTACATATATGTATTTAGATATTTATATCTATTTGTATTTTTTTTATTTAATGAAAACATTAGAGCTTTTTTATGATGTAATTGTTTTTCACAAATACACAACATGTACTATAATTATTTTTTCCTATTTGCTTATTTTCTCATTGCACTGTTCCTCTGCTCCTTCAGACATCATATATGGCTTCTTGGGATCTGTTTAACCGCATTTTTTTAATCAATTCACATTTCACTTCTCTTTATCAATGTAAGACTAGCCTGGTTAAAATACATGAAACAGCCTTTTCAAGACCCTGGACGTGTGACTGGTCACAGGGTCTGCGTAACCATTAACATGGTTTAAAAAATTTCCCCTTGGGGATTAATAAAGAACGTATCTGACATGTGCTGTGATTGGTCAGTGAAGCTAGCGTCTCACCTAGAATGTAGAATCTCAGGACTTACTGATGACCCCTTTCCCACAGAGACTTATGTGCGTCTGGTGAGTGAAATGCTGATTATGTTACTGTTTTTTACATTTACATTTATATTTAACATAAACAAGCAACAGTACTGTAGTTGCTGCTGCACAAGTACAAGTCTATTTACCTGGGGCTGCTGGTTCTTCTTCCCGTGGCCTCTCCCCGTGCCAAAATGTCGCCGGCGAAGCAATACTGCAATGTCATGTCTACACTGTGCAGGGTCAGTGTCCCGATGGGTTTGGGCTCTCCCCTTGCTGTGCCGGCCCTCACTGGGCGCAGCGACCAAAACTAGGTCGGCTTGGAAAAGCTTGGGCCGAAGGTGCTTTAGAACGCCGATGCCCGGACCTCGCCGGTCTTCCCAGAGCCATGGAATATGTGCTCGCTGTGACTTCTCTTCTCGCCAGGGAGGGACGTGGCCCCCTGCTCCTGGCACGACTGTCGACCGGTGCGCACTGTCCTTAGTGCCGTGTCGCCAGGGCGCCCCACGTAAAGGGCCTGCGGCAATGCCGCCAACCCACCCGACCCATCTTGAAACACGGACTAAGGAGTCTAACGCACACTTTAGAGAGTCTCTGAAACCCCATGGCGCAATGAAAGTGAGGGCCAACGTGCGTGGCGAGTACTTCGCACCTTGCTCGCGACGTTTCCTTTTTTTCTCGTCATATGGAGCGGCTCTGCGGGTCAGTCCCTTCGCCCCCGTGTGCAGTCATGGGTGGAGTCATGTGGCGGAGTGGACTGTATGAACGCGCCGTGTATTGAGTGTGTCGGTCTGTGATCGTAACTACAGGGACAATTTTTTCTCCCAGTCCGCAAACCCACAGCCCGCCACTGAATTACAGTGGCCAAAATGCCAAACTTGAAGTTTCAAAACCATAGTCAACATATACATTGATGACGTTGCAATGATTATGATCACTTTTTACCCACTTAATGGCCCTGAATGTCAGTTGTAATTTATTGGTGTGATTTGCGAAACACAATTTCAATCAAATTAGCATAGATGAGTCGGCTCACATAGACCTGGAGGTTCTGCGGCCCTGGACATTACCAGCCAGACAGTGTGGCCAATTGTCCCAGGCCAGTGTACAATAAAGGTGCAGTCCTGCATGATTCTCTGATGTGGCCCTATCTGTTGGTATTGTCTGGTTCCTTTGTCGCAAAGTCAATGGGTCATTTGAATGTGTTTTTGATGAGCTGAGTTTTACTTTAAATCTTCAGAAAACAGGGTATTTGACTGAGGCTCTCTATAACTCATTCCTTCATAAAGCACATTCATGTATTTATAATTAAGAACTGTGGATCTTTTAAATGTATACTGCATTCTACCAATATAGTAGTATATCCCCTTGACCTTTGCAGGGTAGAGGAGTCAGAAATAATAGATTGAGAAATTGAAAAATATTTTTTTTATGGGAATTTGTTGACAATAACAAAAAATAGAATAACACTGCCTTGTACTTTTATTTTAGAACATTTGAGACTAAGTCACTTTAAGTTCTGTTGCTATGTGTTGTATAAGCAACTCCCTCTGTGACCTCGTGCTTATTCTTTCCACAGGAAACAAGAGAATATGAAGTTTCAATCTGAAGACACTAGTGTGTTTCACTATGGACCGATAAGAAGCCTGGTGGTCTTTTCAACGTCTGTCAGGCTTAGACCTTTCGTGACTTCCTTGATACTTCACGGTTCTCTGTACACTGAATTTGAGCCTTGCTTTATTTACCCGACAGAGACATCACACTACCCCCTGGAAAAGCTGGGCCACCGGATTATTTTTCTAGCTCTTTAACAGTAACAGAACAGCAGCAGTTTGTACAGTTTTTAATCCTGTGCTCGCATCCTGAGGACTTTCAGTGAAAAGTGCCATCTCGGAAAGCTGATGGAAACAATGCAGGGCTTGTGCCCTTACGTGCGTATAACCATAGATGTTACATTGTGTTATGTACAATATACATAATATGTATCCTACCACCATTTTGCTTTGATTCATGGGATGTCTATTAAAAGTAAAATCTCACAATTGAATGTCAGCAAAAAATAGCATGCTTCTATCAGCGTATGCCAAAAAAAGTTGCTCTTTGAAATTGATGAAACCTTAAGAAATCCGAATGTGCTTTGAATAAATGGGTCTTGAAGGAATATGTTTATATTCCTGAGATTAAGATGAAAATATTGATATCTGCCTCATGTCTGTGTATCAAGTACAGAGTTAGTTGTGGTTAGTCTAGTTTAGCATGAAGACTGGATGCAGGGGGAAACAGCTAGCTAAACTTAAAATACCCACCAACTAAAGTTCAACGAGCAACATGATCGCATCCCCAGTGTTTCCCATCAATTGCCAAGACTCTGGCCCACCAAAGTCTATTCTGCCTCGCCACGGTTCCATAATTAAGAAAACCCATTCCTCCACTCATCTGGTGGGCTGGCTTGGCCCTCTTTGTGCGCATTTCCCTCAGCATTGCACATCAACAACTCTATTCCGACTCTAAAAGTGAGATTGAAAGTGGCTCAAGGCTCCAACTGTGTGAACTATACAGCACCCACATTACTCCTGCGTGGAATGACAGAGGTCCCAGTTTTCTACTGCAACTGCTAACTATTGCATAATATATCATTGGATTATAATTATTGATCCGGTGGACACATGTCCATCACTTTAATGTTGCAGATGGTAATGGTTAAGCTCATTGTAACTACTTTTATTAGGCTATATACTACTTTATAATGCAGTAAAGCCTAGTTTATTGGTTAACTATTTTGTTTGTATTAAAAATCTGATATGTATTTGATGTATTTGACCTAACATTGTCAAATACATGGAGTGAAGTTTAAAGGACAAAATATTTTCTCTGATATATGGAGAACTCGAAGCCCCCGGTATCACGGTAGCCTTTGCTTTTTCAAAGTGTTAGCGTGTGGTTAATAATGTGAAACAGTCACGATTAACATTGTAATGTAACATTGTGAAACAGTGGCAATTCGATTTAGTCAACAAAACTACTTGGGTGGGAATAGAAAAATAACGCAACATAACGTAACGTCACATAGTGTTTAGTTACATATGTTATACACAGGTCCCCAGAAAAGTCCTGTGTTTTTTCCACCACCCCTTCCTCCAACCTTTATGGTGTGTTCATAAAATATTGCAAAACTAACTTTTTTGCATCTCAATTACACACAATTTGAAGTCAATTCAAAGTGTCGAATAGACGCAAATGTGCGACCAAATGATGATAATTGCGTCATTTTGTCACTTCTCTGGGTGGCGGCATCTCTGAACATTCAAAACAGTCCTGTCGAGCAGTTTTATCTGCCCCCACTTTATCCATTTTTTCTGATGGTTTGGCCCATCTAATTAGCTGCAGGTATGTAATCACCAGGAGCAGATAAATATGGTGGGATTGTCCAAAGTGAGAGGGATTTGTATCTGCTATGATTATTATTATTAATATACAAGCTTTACAAATTTAGGTCTAACCGATCTGAGGATTGGTTGATTATAGTGACCAGATACATACTGTTTACAAAAGTAAACAGTATGAACAAAAACACTGGTGAATTCGCAGAGCAGACAAAATGTTCAACATCTTAGCTTTAGAAATTCTACATCAGGGAAACATTGTCCATCAGCTTTGAATACATTTGCACACCAAGCATCATTGATGTCAACACACAGCTTGCCACTCCTCTTCTTACCAGAGTCCTGTGTTATGTCAGCGTGTTATAAAGTCGGGCCATCAAATTCAATAACTTTATTCAGGATATGATGAAAGCTGCCATAGAAAAACATAATTTCTATTTCCTTCATTGCTTGGCTCAAAGTCACATAAACTGTTCGAGAACAATGTTAGCTAATGAAGCTACGCATTAGCTTCCTAGTAGAGACAGGCTCACAATAACAAGTAAGAACTGGCAAAGGCAATGTTGCACAATTGGTTTGTTTTGAGTGGGCTGCAGACATTTCTTTTTCACTTTGAACAGAGCCTGACTCCCCCTTGATTCCAGTGTTTATATCTAGCAAGGCTACCCACAAGCCCTGACTTTAGCTCTTTGCTGAAGACTAATTGGTATGAATTTTTCCATCTCACTTTCAGAACAAAGGCAATTAGGCATGTTTTTTCAGGATGTTACTGAACCTTAAACAACATCCAATTTCTATGGGGAAGTTTTCATTTATATTTTAGAATGACATGTCATACATTCATGTCACATGCAAAGTTGCAGACGAAAGCATCTTGATTTGTTCTTGGTTTATCAGTATTAGTTTAGTGTAACAATTTTATTTAAACCATTTTTAATGAAATTCCATGCATTAAACTATCTTGGAAGCAAAAGGAAATGTTTTTCAAGGTATTATGACAGTTTGGATAATTCAGTCTAAATTCAGACCATTACCATTGTTTAAACATTTAAACATACAGTATATATTGTCCTATATGTATCCAAGCTGGTTTGATTAAAATAATAATAATTCATCTATTTTTGATTAATGTACATAAAGAAAGTACTTTATGTAAGCTCCTTCACAAAAATCTTCAATAAAAGTTGCTGTTCAAATAAAACGATGGTCACTTTGATACCGTGTCTCATTTTGCTGGATCACTTGTTTGTATTTCATAATTTTTTGGATAAGATAATTGTTGATTGCTTGCAATAGTGCGACAACAGTGGTAAACTTAACCTGTCAAAGTTGCCAATGCCCTGAGAGATAATAAGTATATAGCAATATATTAGCATTACGACTCTTAGAAGTCATACAAATAATACATGAAGCAAATCTGTTGAAAAAAATGATTTTCTCAATTTTCTGAAAGCATACCTCATTCTCTGAACTCTATACACAAATATGAACACACACAAAAGACAAAACTCCACAAATATGAAAAGTGAAATCTGCAATCAAAGTGATGTGGTGTAAAATTGTATGTTGTGTTAAAATGACACACACAAGACACACAAAAATGGCAAAATTCCTCAAATGTCCTGCAAAATTAAACATCAAAAGCAATGCTCTGTTGTCATTTCAACATAAAATAAAATTTTACAAATCATATAAATATACTTTTTTTTTAAACCATTGGAACACTGATGTGCTCAACGTCAAACAATCATTTATGTAAATGATACATGTGAATGTAAACACTGGTGTTTATGTAACGTAGTTGAATAGGTGCATGTTAAATCCAGCTGGGAAACCTATGCCACAAGATGTTCCAAATGTGTACCTGCGCTTGATATAAGACGCAAAGGACTGTGGGAAATCCTCAGAATTACGGAGGATTCTTTCAGAGGTAACGTGTCTATGGAAAAGTTAGTGTTAACTAGTTGCAAAAGTATGTAAGAGTTGAGCTGACTTTATTTGTTTGGAAAGTTATTGTCTAAAAGTATATTCACCTTGTTTTTTATTAAGTTAACTATTCGTTTTTTATGTGTTTTATTGCCAGTAAATCATGTCACTAGAGTTAGCTAGCCAACGCTAACATGATGCCGTCTTTCAAGGCAGAGCAAGTGCTGTCCACAGGAGCTGACTGTTATTCAATTCAATTCCAATGCAGTTTATTTTGTATAGCCCAAAATCACAAATACAAGATTTGCCTCGGAGGGCTTTGCAATCTGTACACATAACATCCCCGTGCCAGGACCTCACGTCGGATCAGGAAAAACTCCCCCAAATAAAGATAGTAAAAACCCTTTCACAGGGAAAAAAGGAAAGAAACCTGAGGGAGAGAAACAGAGGAGGATCCCTCTCTCTGGATAGACAGAAGCAATAGATGTCATGTGACCAGAATGAGCAATGTAAAAGAGTTACAGCATATTACATGAATATGACAAAAACTATTCATATAATTAGCGGTAGGCATGGACCACGATCCAGATAGCCACAGTCCATCGTAGCGTGCAGGACCAGTTCCAGACAGCCATGATCAATGGTGGGGGGCAGGACCAGCTCCAGACAGCCACAGTCCATGGAAACTTGAGGCGAGGAACCACAGAGGCTCCCGGAAAGGAGTAGAGTTAGTAATGTGCATTGAAAGACAATAATTTATCCAGAAGGAGAGAAAAAAGAGGAGAAAGGAGAAGGGAAATGAGAAATAGAAGAGAAAGAAGAAGAGGAGAGGAGGACTTAAGATGCCCCCAGCAGTCTAGGCCTATAGCAGCATATCTCGGTGGAGGGGGAGGAAGCCTTCTGACTGAATCACGGGGTGGATACTCTCGTGAATCTAGAGGAGAGTTGTCTGACCAAACCTCTGAAAGAAAGCTTCCTGGATCAAAGATCGGGCTCAGCCCTAACTATATGGCTAACTCTATGGCAGCGAGCAAGCATTTCACAGTCGTTATGGCAAGGACAGCTTCTGATTGGCGGATGAAATTTGAATCTCTGGGTTCAGAAATGTGCACCCCAGCCAATGACATTGTTTCTTATTTCAACGTGATTGGACTATTTGTCGAATCAGAGAACTTTGTCATTCCCTCACGTGCCATATAGCTCCCACGTATCTACGCGAGCAACATAGCTAGCAGAGACATGGTGACTTAAAACTCTGTGTTACCTCTACGCGAAACACCTCTGAATTGACGATCAGATGTTGATAAGAAGAGGGTGAAAGACTTGGGACACAAACATCCAGATTTAAAAATTCAGCAGCAAAGCACCGACGTACACCCGGGGCTTCTCCTCAAGCCTACATGCTAATCAGAGCTGGTTAGCTGGATGCTAAATAAGCTTGGAAGGATTGCTGCAGAGGTGAGTGTCAAAATCAGCAGATGCCTGTGTTATTGTTTAATGTTTTATCTTTCCCACAGCAGGACATTGTTAGATTTGGGTGGATATCATATCCGACTATAACTTTATCTAAAATACCAATTCAACCCCCAACAAGTTAGTTTGTGTGTGTGTGTGTGTGTGTGTGTGTGTGTGTGTGTGTGTGTGTGTGTGTGTGTGTTCCAGGTTACAGCCATCAAAGTGGCTCTTAGCCTTTTGTCTATGTTGACAAAGACACACTAAACATAATTTTTTGTCAACTCTGATTGTTGTCTTTTGTCTGTAGTATAAAGCCTGTTTGTATTAGATATTTTCCCACAACTTCGTCTGTCTCTGTCTTTTTTTTTTTTAGAATATTCTATTCAAAACCTCTTTTCTTCTCATTGTGGAACCCCCCCCCCCCCTCCTCCAAAAGAAATGTCACCAGCCAACAGTCCCCAGCCACCACACACAGGGCTGAGTAGATTAACACGTTAACGCGAGATTAATCTGGCAATCCTTCAACAGCGTTAACTATTTGATCATGCATTAACTGCATGTTTTGTTTTTTTGCATTGGGAGGTGCTTATTGCTGTTTGCTTTGTTCTCAACAAGTGACGTTGCTCCCGCGAACCACTTCACCTAAAAAAAAAAAAGCGCTCACAGGCCACCGGCAGCCTCCGCGTCTGGATTGAAAGTTAATCGCGCATGCGCAAAACTCCTGACTTTGCGGTCTGATCCACTATGGCAGAGCATTTTAAATCAGTATCACTTCTGGATCTTTACTCTTCTTTCAAAGAGGAGAACTTTCCTCACATTACAAGATGTTCAGTGCACTTGTTCAAGCCAACACAGACTGAACTTTTCTCACTGATTAAGAAAAACTGAACTGAAAAATATGAAAAGCACTAATTGCTTTTGTATAAAGTTAATCAATTGCTGGTCTTTTACATACATCTTTAAGGTAAGCAACAGACTGAAAATGGACAAAAGAAGGAGTGGCTTGTTTCTCACAGGGACCCTTACTACTGAACAGTACCTGTTCAGTAAAAGAATATTTTTTTTAATTAACTATATATGTATGTACGTTAACTTGTTGTTGCTCCAGAGTGCCTGTTATATTGTTCTGATAACATTACTTTAAAATAAAAGCGTACAATACACTAGTTTTTTTTAGGCCAGCAGAGAAGGCTTAGCAGGCCCTGACGGCCCACCACTTATTAAACCCTTCTTTCTTGCATCTTGGTAATGGGACCAGAGTCACTGTCCGAGGAAGACGTTTGCTTAAAATGGCGGCGCCACGTCACTAGTACAGCAAACTAACTGCGTCACTAATACAGCAAACTAACTGCATAACTAGTACAGCAAACTATCAAACATTTACAACACATATATACAAATTACAGTCACATTAATTAACCTATATAGTCTGAATCGAGTTACTAACACATCAAGAATTGATTGATTTCATCATAACATACATTACACAGGGCTAATATCAACCGTGCTAACACTTGACTATAAATCCTTTAAAACAGTTTAGCCAGCAAACAAAACACAAAATAATCTTCTGACAATGTTTTACTAAACATTGATATACAATTCATAGGTTATATGTACTTTACCGACCTGAAAAAAGAGAAATGACACACACAAACGATTTGGCTTCTGCTTTCAGCATCTTCTTAAACTATGAGAGGCTGCTTGTGCACCGACATGTTGAAACCCTAGTGCTGCACTGCCACCCATTGGGCACAGATGGTACTACACACCATAGAAATCAAATCAAATCAACAAAAATGTATTGTGTCAAATGTTGTGTGTTTCCGTTATGGTGCTGATCCATATCCATATTTCCATAATCCATAGTTTTTGTCAACATTTTGGCGAAACTGTGTTCATAAAATGTAACGAAGAACGACACATATTGTAGAAATCTAGTGGAGTGAAAATACAGATAATAGCTGCAAAATGTAACAGAGTAAAAGTCAAAAGTATGCACTATTATTTTTACTTAAGTAAAGTACAGATAGGTACAAATCTACTTAAGTACAATAAGTAGAAAAAAAACCAAGATGTCATTCAGGTACACAAACACATTTAACATGTCGCTCAGTACGTCATTAACCAGGGCCGAAACACAGCTGGGGCATCAGTGGGACCAAAAGGCATGACAAGGTACTCATAGTGGCCACTGGAGGTCTTGAACGCCGTCTTCCACTCGTCCCCCTCCCTGATTCTGACAAAGTGACAGGCGTTTCTTAAATCAAGCTTAGTAAAGATGGAGGCTCCTTGCAATAGTTCAAAAGCAAAGGAAATGACTGAGAGGGGGTACCTATTCTTCACTGTAATATTGTTGAGGCCTCGGTAGTCGATGCAGGGGCGTAGTGACTTGTCCTTCTTGCTCACAAAGAAGAAGAAAGCTCCTGCTGGGGATGAGGAGGGAGGAATGATACCAGTGGCCAAGGAGTGCTTGATGTACTGGTTCATCATCTCTGTTTCTGGGACAGATAACGAGTAGAGGCGTCCCTTGGGCGGAAAGGCCCCTGAGAAGAGGTCAATCGCACAGTCATAGGGACGGTGAGGGGGGAGGCAGGTGGCACGAGTCTTGTCAAACACCTCCCTGAGGTCCTAGTATATGGGGGGAACCCCAGAGATGTCTGCTGCATCTGTGACGAAGCCTGAAGGCTTGGAAGGCATATTAGGAGAGGCAGATCGGAGACATCATGAGTGACATTGGATACTCCACCCCACTATGGACCCCGTAAGCCAATCAATATGTGAGTTATGTTCCAATAACCAGAGGTAACCAAGAATGATGGGTAACTGAGGTGAGTCAATGACATAGAATATGTGCTGTTCAGAGTGGTTACCTGACATGAGGAGGCCTAGGGGTGGAGTTTGGTGAGTCACCCGAAAAACCAGACTTCCTAATGAAATTCAACACCTAATGTGAGTTACGTAAAGTAGGAGGATAGGTAAGACCAAGTAATGAGACAAAAACCAAAAACAATAGGCCACCTGGGAGAAGAATATTGGGATGTTGTGGTCTGTTTAGTGATAATTTAAATATGGTCATTGAATAATACTACCACACCAAAAGGCAAGTGAAGCAATCATTGTATAATACTACCACACCTGAAGGCGAGAGAAGCGGACAAAATAAACTAAACCAACCAGGGGAAAGAAGTACGAGGAGGTTTATACTTTATTTAGTGATAAAGTCATTAGCATTGATAATATGTCAGAAAAGTATCTTTGAACCTTTTGTCATGAAATTCAAGACTAAGTGCTAGACTAAAACAAAGTGGTGTAAATATCATTAAATAATAGTGAAAACGAGGACGCAGATTTAAATGATAAGACAGTCATGAGATAGTAGCCAATCCGAGGGAATGAGAAGATACGTCCAATGGGAGGAATCCAAAGACACAAAAAGAAAATAAACAAATAAAAGGCTTTTTTACTCTGGTGAAACAAAGTAAAAGCAATTTACCCACATAAAGTAAAAGCGCTAAGAGATGAAAAATGAAACATGGGATCTAACGCTCGCAAAGGGGGTAAAAAACAAACTTTGGAAGGAGATGTGAATACCTTTAAACTTTAATAAGACAGATAGAAGATATGAGAACACATTTGGAAAGAAGCATTTAAATAAAATTTAAAAAATGGAGGGAACAGAAAGAACAAGAAAATTACAAGAAATGTGAACAAAACATGACTTACTCTTCTAAAGTGTATCCAAGTGTACATTTTTGTGATAAGACAGATGAAGTGATGTGGGGGAGATGTCCTCTTCCTCCCCAGTATGCTGCCCCTCCTCTCGCTCCCCTTGTTGCAGCAGCCACACCTGCAAATACGCCATTTCACCCTCCTATCCTACCGGCACTGCCCCCGACACGCACAGCTAAAACACAGCTACAGTGATAATATAAATATTAAATTCCAGAAGATGCTTTTCATGTCGAGTCAAGTTCAGGTTAGGTTAGCGAGGTCAGTACAACACAGCTATGCAGCTGTAGTTGTGTCAAGAAATGTCCGGTTCTCAAAGGAACTTTAGTCAGACGCCTCCACTCTTCAACACCCACACCTGTTTATCAGTATATTGACACTAGAGAAGCAGACTAGACGTTGCAACTTCCTTTTCTGTGAGAAAAGATGAGAACACGGGATTCTCCTCCTCTTGACAGATTAGAGCCAATCAAATGTTACTTTGCTTATGATATGTTGATGACGGAAAATCGTGTATTAAAGAGCCAAACTTCTGGCTATTCAGGGTGTTGTTTTGTACGGTCAACTTGTGCGTTGACTCGACGACTCCCTGCTTTTTCAACTGCAGCGCTAGTTACTTTACCTGTGATTGAGGAAATAAATTACGAGAACGAGAGAAGTTATCGAACTGAATTCTTCTGGAGGCTACACCAGGCTTTTAATAATTATACACGCTAACAACGATTCGACGGGGGTGTCGAGGACCCACTTTGGCTGACCCAGGTTGTACACATCAAGTCATGGGCCTGGGGTCACTAAATAAAAAGAGAAATATAAAAGTGTTTTATGCAAGAGGGGAAACCGTTTGTGACTAGGTACAATATAAAATAATATTTTTGGGTAATTCTGGAGTATAGAAATCTGTTATTTTAACCTCAGAATTTCAGACATCACATGAATAAAATGATAAATCAAGTACCCTCAATGCCATAAGACATACAAGTAGTGAGGTTACAATCAGCAACCAGACTATGTTTATAATTTAGCACAGGGACTAAAAAGAAAAATAGAAGTGGCGTCGCCATTTAGAGAACCAACAACAAACGAAGGACAGGCACTGCACGCTGTCCTTTATTCAGGGCAGACAAAAAAAAAAGAGAGCAGATTCTTTAAAGCCTTACAGTAAAAATAAGAATAAAAAACTCTTAACTAGGTTACTGTGGGGAAGGAAACGGTGCACATGTCACCACAGCCTGCATCTATGAGAGACGTTTTCTCCCTCTCCTCAGAGGACGAAGAGGTTTTAGAGAGAATTGATAAGGCTTTATGGTCACAGGGTCCGGCCGACTTTGGGAAAGTATGGGGGGTGGAACCTGTGACGATAACTTAAAACAATAGCTTCATGTCTTTTCAAAGACACTATTCGATAAGAACATAGGCTATTGAGGGGATTACACTGGTAGTTGAATCAATTTTAAAATCAGAGGTAATTAGAGAGTGTCCAGATTTACCATGCAACTCTCCTTTATTAAAAAAGCAGGACCATCCACTGGCTGGACAATGGTGCAAGATTTACAGGCAGTAAATAAAGCGATGATACCGAGGGCCCCCTTATTACCAGATCCACATACTTTATGTAGTGGAGCCATAGAGTAAATATTTTTCGGTAATAGACTTGGCAAATGCGTTTTTCTCAATACCAATAAATGAAGACTGACAGTTCTGGTATGCTTTTCAGTTGAAAGGAAAAAAGTACAATTACACTCGAATTCCTCAGGGGTACTGTGAGAGTCGTGTTTTTACCAAGAACTGATCTAACAGACATTCCATTCAAAAATGTTCACCCCAAAAACATTGCGAAATAATGCGCAAGTAGATTACATGTAAAGTCAATGCACAGACGCAAATGGTGGCAAAAAAGCTGATTTTTCACCGGGCGGTGCAAATGACGCGTAAAAGCGTTGCGAATATTCACTTTTTCGCTCTTTCGCTTTTTTGCAGACACTGAGTTGCGAAAGCCAATCAGCATGGGGAAGCTCCGCCCAACGTCACCGCCATCCTGCCGAAGCGAATATTTGGAACGCTTTTGGTGTGAACACGGCATAAATATTTTTGTTAATAGACTGGACAGGGTGTCCAAACTTTTTTTCAAAATTATGGTAAATAATTGTTCAGAGAAGGCCCAAATTAGACCAGTCACGACTACAAAAGCAACTTTTGAGGATAATGTCACCACTGCTCCGAGCAGTACAGATCTTGATGCTGATGTGGTAAATTATTTCAACATAACTACATTCAAACAGGCTCTAAACATTAAAAAAACAAAAAACAGGTTTACTGATAAAATGTGTGGCTTGAGTGGATGAGGTGCTCTGCTGACAGAATTAACTTGTTTGATTTTGTAAGCTTGTGCCCCATCTCGACCGAGTCTAGGAACAATTCCGCTGCGTCTGTCACCAGGACCCGGCGGGCTTCAAATGCGTCCTGCAACTGTTCTCCTGCCCTGAACTAACAAGAACTCTGGTGGGGACTCTGAGGTGGCGTAATGTGATGTACGACATCACGAGGCATCGTGGTTGCATCCATGGGCTCTGGCAGTGCCTCCTTGCATACTCTCCCGGAAGAAATATGGGTCGGGGAGCAGCAGGGACTGACATCACATTCAAAGGAGTACCGGAATGCAGGGATTTACAACCCCCTTCAACAAAAAACTGGAATTATGGTTTGATTTCCTATCAGGAGAATGAGGAATGGGGCAGCAGAGACTCACTGGGGGACCATCCAGGTCAACCCCCGGATTGTGACAAGGCCAAGACCAAACCAGTTGCATTTTCTGGTCGCACAATTGTCAACTACAGTCCGTGTCACGTGGACAATGTCCCTGTGTGCTTTACTAAAGACTTCTTCCATGTCAAAAGGACAGTGAGCAGAGAGGCAGAGCGACAGGCTCAGGCACAGATTGACAAAGCCATCGTGGCCCTGTCTGAATAAACTGATAACACTGGCCTGTGAAACAATTATGATTTACGCGTCGAAAATCAAGAGACATTCTGGAGTAATGATTGCATCTACATCTGATGAAGAAAAGAACATTCTTTTAATTTGAGGGTATTGTTGCTTGTATAAGGTTTTATCCTACGAAAAGGTTTTTAATCCTAATAAAAAAAAACATCTTTCCCGAATACACAGCTTCATCCAGATATGAAACACTTTTTATTCTAAAATAAGCTTTTTATTTTTGCCCTAAATATAAAGTTTTTGATGTGATGATTTGTTTTGAAACATTTTTCTTTAAATATGGTATGAAAATATTAAAAAGTATAAAAATGGAGGAAATGTTGGAAGAAAAACATTTCACTGTTATATTCAGACTTCTCATTTAATATTACACACAAACTTGGCATGTCTCCTGATAGCCTTGAGATAGGCGAATCTGGATGTCTTTGTCTGAAAGAACGTGCAATTCTTTTGTTATTATATCATGTCGAGGCCAAACTAAAGACGTAATGTGAGATGAAGCCATAAAGACGCCATGGTGGCCTCGGTGTATCGATAACCTTAAGCTATTTAAGAAGGTCGTGCTTCGCTCATTCGGCAAGCAGACTTGAATATGCAATTAGTGAAGTAACATGTTGTATCTCTGTCTCTGTTCCTTCTTCGAAGAATACATGTATTTGTTTTAATGATTTTACTCCAAGGTGTCAAGTGAATTTTTCTAACACACATGCAGACAGATAATAATACAAAGTGCATAAAGAAAAAAACATTTAGACAACATATATTAAGAAAAACTATCATTCTGTTTTTATTTACGGCAGTCAGACAGAGTGTTTAGCATCAGTCAGACATATGAATCTAAAAGAGAGGATGGAATGGGAGAGTGGGGAGAGAGTTCAGCGTTCACACCAAAAGCGTTGTGAATATTCGCAACGCTTTTTCGCGTCATTCGCGCCGCCCAGCAAAAAAAACCTTTTCCGCAACCATTCGCGTCTGTGCACTGACTTCATATGTAATCTACTCGCGCAAATATTTCACAACTCTTTCGGTGTGAATGCACCATAACAGCCTGGTAGACGAAGCTTTTGGAAAGTTGGGTAGCGCGAGCACGGAGGCTCCAGTATCTTCTCCCAGAGGGCAGGAGGCTAAAGAGACAGTGGGAGGGGTGGCAGGAGTCTCTCACGGTCGCTTTGCAGATGAGGCGGGTGTCATATATGTCCTGCAGAGAGGGGACTAAGGCACCAATGATCCTTCCAGCTGTATTCACTATGCGCTGCAGGGGTTTGCTGTTGAAATCCGTGCAGCTCCTGCCCCATACAGTGATGGAGTTGGTCAGGATGCTCTCAATGGTGCCTCGATAAAAAGTGCACATGATGGGTGGGGAGGGGGTTATTTCTTTCTTGAGTTTGCGGAGGAAGTAGAGGCGTCTCTGGGCTATCTTTGCCAGTGATGTTGTGTTGGCTGTCCATGAGAGGACCTCACTGATGTCCACCCCCAGGAATATCAGCACCGTTGACGGTCAGTGGTGTGTGTTAAGTGTGGCCTCTCCGGAATTCAACTACAATCTCCTTAGTCTCGACTTTGTCTCTGGTCACAAGGCTGACCTCCTTCCTATAGTGGGTTTCATCATCCTTGGTGGTGAGACCAACCAAAGTTTTTGTCATCTGCAAACTTGACCATATGATTGGTCCTGTAGATTGTTTTGTGACTGCAAAACATCATACAGCACCAATCACATGGGGAAGTCTGGTGTGTGTCAGCGAGGTGAAGAGCAGTGGACTGAGCACACAGCTTTGCTGGGACCCTGTGCTCACTATAATGTTGCTCAAGGTGTTGTTGCCGACACGTACTACTTGTGGCGTTTTACAGAGAAAGTCCAGCAGCCACAGTCACACAGTCACACAGTGGGGTGTTGAGCACCAACTCAGCTGGTTAAATTTGCAGATATGGTGATAAATGCTGAACTGAAGTCTATGAACAGCATTCTCAAATATGAATCTTTTGTCTCCAAGTGGGAGAGGGCTGGGTGGAGAGTCGAGCAAACTGCATCCTCCATGGACAGTTTGGAATGGTAATTAAGACATCCGTGAAGACATAATTAAGCTCCCTTGCGCTGCGCAGTCCTCCAACACACAACCAGGAATGTTGTCTGGACCTGTTGCCTTACGGATGTTGATAGTGGAGTGTCCTCATCACGCTGGCAGCAAACAGGCACAAAGCCTAATCGTGGAGAGGCGGCGGAGTCTTGTGTGGACATGTGCTGTTCTGTGTTTCAAATCTTGCAAAGAGGCTGTTGGGGTTATTTAGCAGAGAGTTTCTGTCGCAGGTCTGTGGCACGGATTTGTAGTCTGTGATGTTCTGAATGCCCTGCCACAGGCTCTGTGTATCTTTGCTGTCTTTAAAGTGACAGGTTATCTTATTTGTGTATTCCTGTTTTGCTTTACTGATGCCGAGGAACAAGTTAGATTACGCTCTTCTCAGGCCCGTTTCATCCCTGACTCTGAAGGCGTTGTTCCTGGCCCTGTTCCTGGCTTCTAGCCTGAGTGGTGATGGTCTTTATGTATGAAGTAACAGTGTCTGTGTAATTCTCCATGTGAAACTGAGAATTTCCATTTACAGTCTTGATATGTGGTACTACAATACTGTAAAGAGAGATTTACTGTGAACCTGCTCCAGATTGGTTTGCCCAGCATCTCTCATAGTTAAGCCATTATAGACACGGGTGTCCAGAATATATATTCATGAAGATTGTGCTAAATGTTAAAACATTGTGTATAGTGTTTTGTAAAACAAAAACAAAGAAGTCTGCATCTGAATATAAAGCTGTAAATGTGCTTGTATTTAGGCAGACTCAATTCAGAGAGTTTCAGGTTGTGTGGTCTTTGTGTCTCAAATGCAGTGTTGGTGTGAAAATAATAAAGAGCAACTGTAATTAAGGGATCTGCCTTCCTTCATCACTGCCGCTCACACTCTGCATAGGCATACCTATGGTGAATGTATTTAATGACCCAAGATGTAAGACATTGCTATTAGTTGTCATTTTATTTGGTAGTAGTGCCGAAAGTTGGACGGCACTGTCTGTGACAACAGAAATTGTTTGCTTTAGGACCAGTAACACGAGATTGAAATTGCGAATAATAGGCAACAGAAGTAATAATGAAATTGCAAAAGCAGCAGTAACTTAATCCGTATCCATAAAACAGAAACACATAAAAGCAGACTGTGAAAGAGGGGTATCAGTCATTTGTTGGCAAAACGGTTATCAATACAAACAACGGTGTTCACAGAAGCAGCAGTAATAGTAGCAATCTCAGTTAAATAATACTGCGCTAGGAATGGTGGGAATGTAACAGTCTAGTAGCCAGATGCAATGATGCGTGCAATCAATTCGCTCCTTGTTACAGTGTATGCCCGCAATTGTCTATATCCGTTCCGATGCGCATGCGCGTCCGGCGGTTCGCGGTTGCGCCAACTGGTAGAGGATGTTGCTAGCAGCCTGTGTAGATGCACAGCCTTTTTCACAACAATAACATCAACCAAATTTGCATCTCCACATACCCTGATTTAAGGATTAGACGTTACGAACGCTATCGGAAACCGTGCATTGGACCGCGCCACGACGATTATCCTTCAGTTTTTTCGACTTTGTTGACAATGGGAGCGGAGGGGTTTGCAGATTTACAGGGCTCCTTTTTGCCGGAGCAGAAACAAGAATCATGGCTGGCCAGCTAGGCCGCAGATGGATTTTGTAGCTAACAACAACAATCTGTTGATATAAAATACTGCACGCAGGCTTGGCGTGGCTCGGTAAAAGTGGTACTCAGAAGCCCGTGTCACAATTGCACGATTATCGTTGATTACGGTTGTCTTATTGGGCCCACAACACTAGCTAGGGGGACCGTTAGCTACACAACCTTGACCGGTTTGCTTATTGCCTTCGTCGTTGGCTCCTGTAGCCAGCTAACGATAGCCTGCATCTCTTAGCTCGCAATCCCCTGGTTAAAAACATTTGGAAAATACATTTACTCCGGGATTTACTCGAATCGGTTAGTGTTGGGAAGGCATTTGTATTGCAAATTCCTTTAGCAACGTCTGCACCTGGATGAATGTGGGACAAAATGGAGACCCCGACGATTGTGTACGATTTGGATACCTCTGGGGGCTTAATGGAGGTAAGGTCGCTTTGCTCGAAGGCCTTCACAAAGTGAAATACTCCCTTACTGCATTGAAGTGTTTTACCGCCATATTAAGTGTTGTTGTCATTAGACCTAATAAAGTCTGCTGTCAAGCGCCTCCCGGTGAGCTAACTTAATAAAGCGGGTTGATAATGGAGGCCTCAAGGAAACTGTAATGTTAGCGCTCTCCCTAGGCTGCAGCGGTGCATTGGCACCGCTGCCATACAGCTGCTCAGTTTGCAACTCTTTTGACATGGCGTCGGTCGGGCAGCCGTGAATTTTTAAATAAAGACTTGAACAACTTTTACAGCAAATCCAAACACTGCTGGCGCCCCCGAAGTCCGAGGAGGTAGAGAAGAGGAGTCGGAAGTTGGTGAGAGACGTCCGAAGGAGCGGCAGGGCCACCAACCACGACACCTGCGACAGTTGCCGGGAGGGGGGTGACTTGCTGTGTTGTGACCACTGTCCTGCAGCCTTCCACCTCCAGTGCTGGTAAGAAGAGCTATTTAAACAAGAGAGTCCCAACGCAAAGGTATGCGTCATGCACGTAACGATGAGAGCAAACACGGATACGGGTCAGTGCCTTCGTGTCTGCGGTAAACTAACTGCATTCATACACTACAGACTGAACGCTAACTTCAGTTTCCCTGATAAAGTTAGTTGTGCTGCGGAGTCATTGTCATGTGACCAGCCACTGGAAACGTGTAGATTATGTTCTCCCCCTGTTGAGATCGTACTAGTCGTTATAGTCTCTGCTGTCAATGACATTTAAACAGTACACATCTGTGGGTCCTCCCGTATTCACTCTAAAGCCGTGCGATTGAACATATGAGGGCGGTCTCTCTTTGTAAAATTTGAATTTGAATTTACCGTGCTGCCCAGATAATGACTTTTATGCCGAATTCACCAGTAACTATACTAGTATTAAAACGTACACCGAGGTTATGTTTCCGGTAAACCGGCTGGCGAGGGAATTAATAGTGTTGTGTATTCATTTGGGTTTGGCGAGTAAATAACAACAACTGCTCGTTTAATCTATGTCGGTATCTGGTGACTTTATGTGGCTAACATTGCCTCACTCTTAGATAACGTGTGCCGTTCCGCGTAGCTGCTCGTTCAAGCAGAGCGTAATTTCAGTCGTTATTTTCTGAAACAAAAGGTGTGTAAATACGACGTGCATGTGCTGAAGACAGAAGCGGCTACAGTTAGCTCGATGTCAGTCCGCCCTTATATCGCGGCTGCAGCCAGTGGAGCCGCTGCTGCTAACAAATGGAGTCGAGACTGCCTCTGTTTACAATATGGCGACCTCCCTGCTCCTTTTTTTCTATTCCACCGCCATTTTATCAACCTCCAGCTTTGAGAAATGATACAGGCCATTATTTTTTTTTGCCATTTTCTGTGAGGGTGTACGTCAGCGTTATGGCTGTGTTTGCTGTGCGTTAGAAAGCTCGTCCCGGTGTCACGCGTCTCCTCTGTAGCTCTGCATGTCTCCCTGTTAAACGGCTGCATGCAAGATTATTTTACCTGTGGCATTTGGAAAAGTATAGCTGTCACTTGGAAGCAACCAGCAGAAACGTGTTATCCATATACGGTCAGGCCTGTGAATGACTTATTCTTCACAATAGGGAGTTAGTTACACAGGGTAACGTCCTGATAGGGAGGTTTTAAGCTGTAGTTTATAAACCTGGCTTCAGATGGGTCCTTCCTTTTATTGATCAGTCATGACATTGACCTCCTTCATACATAGGAGGCTAAGGTTGTTATTTTATTTTTTAAACTTTACTTTAAATCGAATATGCAGGATATTTTTTTTTGTATATAACACATGCATGTTCCAGTTTTTGTCATACAAATGTAATAATAGAGCTGTGAAAAATAACGCGTTAACGCACTATGATTAAATTACATGATTAATTAGTTAGTCTTTTTTAACGCATGAGCAGAATGAGCTTCCAATATACCTATTCAACTATTTCCGCTCAAATGCAGCAATATATATATAATATATACATCTGACAACTACGTGTATATATGTAGATGTCAGATGTACAATGCGGGAAGACGTGGAAGTTTCACCATAGCACAACCAGCTTAAGTCCCATCTCAACGCGAAGCATGCGTTGGTCGGCGAGGGGAGTTCATGTGGAATGCGTCAAACCAGCCTCACTGAACAACGTAGACCCCTCACTAAGTCTGCCTGTGACAAGCTGAGTAGCACAGTTGCGGAATGGATTGCAAAAAGCTGTCGACCAATTAATATTGTTGAGGATCAGGGGTTGACCAAAGTTTTGCGAGTGGCAACGGGGGACCGAGCATCAAAGCACCGCAAAGACACACAATTGTGACAAAAATCCACGCGCTGACAAAGCTGAAAAGAACAAAACTAAAAATGACTTGGCTGCTACAGAACATGTGGCGCTGATAGGGGATCACTGGACTTTTGTGAGTAATGAGAATTACCTGGGTAACCATACGTCCTCTTTTTCCCGGACATGTCCTCTTTTCGAGACCTAAAAAATGCATCCGGCAGGGATTCCAAAAACGTCTGGGATTTTGCCTCGTGTGATATTTGTATTTCTCTGAGTCTTTCACAAACTAGTTATTACGCCCTTACAAGTTTTGTAAACGGTATCTCCCTTAAGGCTGATTTATACTCGGGTTTTACGCAGAGACGCAAGCACTCAAGACACGCATTGCCGACTTTGCGTGGTCAAATCGGCCATTTTGCGTGCTTGCATGCATCACCCCAAATTTCTGACTATCCGTCAAAGCAACGCAAGCCCACAAGGCTGTGATTGGTCTGCTAACCACGTCCTTTCTGAGTCTCGCATTTCCGGTTTCATAGCATAATACCACTGTTTTTAAAAGCCATAGCAGAAACACAAACAATGGATCCTGTTGAAGAACGTTTGGCTAAAGAGGTCCGCAAATATGAGCATTTATATAACCCGTCTGACAGAGTATAAGGACACGCAGATGGAGGTGGATTTCTTAAGGGAGATATCGTTGAATGTCCTTGTGCTGGTTGACTTTAAACGGTCGTTGCGCCACCTACTATTCTGGCGTACGGAAAACGCAAGGGAACTAAAAATCAAAACAAGTCCATCAATCCGACTGCGCGGCCAGCCGGAGTTGTAGTTGCAGAAGTATAATTCAGCCTTTACGATCCACCTTCTTGCGCGAGCTGTAGAGAGAACTGTCATTGATCGACCGATCTCAGGGTTGCCAGATGCACGATAATTATCCTCCAAATACAACCATTTTGAGCCTTTGGTAAGATACTCCGCCATCACCAATCTGGCAACACTGAGCACCTCTTTGTTCTTTTTTTATGAGCTAAAGATCGCGTAGATGCACGACTGTGGAGCGGGATGAAACAATAACGGGGTTCACCTTACGGCCTATAGTTGCATTGTTTACAACAGCAGCCCAATGTATAAATAACAATGTATATATCCGTCTTTTATGCTAAATCTTTATGTTTTCACTAAAAATACCGAGAATATCGGTAATATGTGATTAATTATGATTGATCTACAGAAACCTGTAATTAATCTGAATAAAAATGTTAATAATTTCACAGGCCTAGTAAATAATTTAAGAAATTGAGATTGACATGCAGTTTCTTTGTTGAAAAGCAATTGTCAATCCAGTAGATGTGACACTGTAACATTGGAGAATCCTAAGTCTCTTAACTACATCCCTGTTTCCCTCACTTGCATATTTTTCCCCTGAAACCATGCGAGGAGAGAGAGGACACAAGGAATTGTGTTTTAAGAGACATGTGATGTCCTTTCCTCTGAAGCGGCACGTAAAGCTTTTACAGCTGGATTTATGACAGAGTTTTCTGTATGTAAACAGGATCACTGCCACTGAACTGTTTTCTGGTTTGGACAGTTTCAAGCGAGTATTCTAATGAAAATCCACTTAACATATTGATAAAAATGATCATGTAATGTTTTCAGTTGATTTAATGGTGTTAAACTGCTACTTATATTAATTTAAAAAAAACACAGTGATTTAGACTGTTGGAGTTGAGATGTTTTCTGTTAAACAAACTGCATTGAGTATTTATACAACGTGTGTGGTATTTATACTGTGTTCTGTATCCTGCCTATAGGCGCATGATCGATTTCTACCGGCGTGATACGTTTGTCTTATTTATAAATTATTTACGTCTGTATTTTTTCAATTTCATATTGTGACATCATCATTAAAAAAAACACAATATGATTATAGTTTCACTTCAACACAAGATTATTTTTTATGCTCAATTTTAGATTAGGTTATACTTAAATGATACAACTCAATAAACTTGATACTCGGGAATGAATGAATGAAATGAAAAGTACTTTATTAATCTCCAAGGAGAAATTTTTTAAATGATCAGGATCACATGACTGAATGGAAAGGACAATACATGTTGTAAAACCTGTTCTCTCTCCAGCTCTCTCTGATTTTTATTATAAACATAATAAAAGTTTAGGGACATAACAGATCAAGAAAAGACCCTTTTTTATAAATGAAGAAAGACTGTGGTCCTTTTTGTTGTTCAGACCTACAATGAACAGATATTTGAACCAGATGGGGAATAAGAAAACAGATCAAATATATAACTTGAGTTTAATCTGTGAGCATCTTGAAACTCCAGCAATCAGTCCGATCAGCTGTAGGGTCTAATCAAATAATTGATGAACAATTAAGGCGCGTGTCAAGCGTTAAAACACTTCCTGGAAGCCCACTATCGTGCCTTCTCGATCATGGCGCCTCGCTCCTGAGAGCAGATTAAGAGCTTTGGGACGGCTGTCAATATGGCGAGGAGCGAGGAAGTGCTATATACCCATAGTGTTAAATAAGCTTGTGTAAATAAAATAAAATTTTTCTTACAGGATTGTATTCCAAATCGTAATTCAAATCCAAATGTTCCTTCTCACTTGAAACTAGACAACAGAATTGTGAAGCGTGATATAAGGACTGCATAGATTAATGTTAAATGATGATGTATATTGATTTTGTCTGCATTGTGTATGAACCAGGTCACTTATTATTGTGTTTTACCTTCTTACCTCAGCAATCCACCTTTAAGCGAAGAAATGCTTCCCCCAGGGGAATGGATGTGTCACCGCTGCAATGTTCGAAAAAAGGTGAGTGGCAGGTCTTTTCTCTCTCTCTGTTCCCCCACCAATGTTACTGTCATGCTGCTGGAATAAATGTAGAGAAAAGTGTTTGTGTGTGTGCTATATGGACTGATACATCTGTCTTTTGGTCTTTGTTTGCTGCCATCAGAAGAGAGAGCAGAAGGCAGAGCTGATCAACGGCCTTCCGGAGAAATCTTCCTCCAGGCGCTCTGTGTCCCCGGCCGTGGAGCTGGACCTCAATGCCGGACCACTGCGGCTCGACGGCCTGCCTCCGGGGGCCGGGGCAGCAGGTCCCGGTTTACGAGTGGCCCAGGTACGCCTCTTGGATCGCAGGACCAGCAGCAGGCCGAGCAGCCGGCCCGGAACGCCCAACTCCAACACTTCGTCCACCCCAACCCCCTCAGAGGAGCACGACGGGGAGGAGGAGGCAGCTGAGCCAGAGGATGAAGTGCTGGGCTCAGAGCTCGAGGGTGCAACGCTATCCACGCCAACTCCACGCTTACTCAAAAGGCCCTTTCAGCTGCTAATAGCAGCCGCTATGGAGAGAAACCCTACGCAGTTCCAGTTGCCCAGTGAGCTCACCTGCACCACTGCACTACCAGGTCAGTCACAATGACTTCCTTAACATTTACTGTAAAATGATATGAATAAATTACTTTAGGGTGAAGGCAAAAGGTTGTTGCAAGGCCTGGTAACTTTTTAACGTCCATTAATAACTACATAACTACTATTGGAGAGCTGCTAATTTGTCATGAGAACTTGTGTTTCGCAAACAATTTTATTTTCAATGGATTGGTTTCATAGCCAAAGATTGGGAAACTCTTTTAAATTAAAAAAAAAACAAAAACATTTTTTATTGAAAGTGTCACATTCCAGAAACCAAACTGGAAGTAGATAATGCAAGGTGTGGAAAGTTAATATTAAAACGTGGGGTGTAGGAAAAAAGTATTCATAAAACAAGGAATCGTTCAACAACAACAACCTTAAAGCTGCCTGAGAACTTGTGTCCTAACAAGCTATAGCGTTACACTACATCTATAAAAACGAACCGGGTAGCTGTGAACTTTTCATCAGACCACTTTAAAGATGCCGAGTAGTACCTGCTGTATTCTGACGTTTACACTTTAAATAGAAACACAGGTTTTATATTGTGACGTTCACTGGGAATAAAACTTTCAGCTAAATGGCAATCTCCCTCCAGCTTACCCTTATTTAGTTTTTTGTAGTAAAATGAGGAGGTATCGCAGAGATACCTCCTTATTTCAGCTCCACCAATCAGCTGCTCCTCCTATTGTGAAGCTTTCAAAGAAAGCAACAGGAATACATAGAACAGTGTTCTGACTACAGTTCAACTCAAAGTTTTTGAGAAACAAAATCCTACTAATATATGTACTGCATTGAGAATCAAATTTGAATCGTGGAATACTTACTGAAAGAGTCACACCCCTAAAAACAACAAAGCACCTGGATTATAAAGTGAGTTGGGATTACATTGAGTACTTCAGATGTCTGACACATGATGACATAAAGGTATCTGGTTTGGATTTCTAGGCAGCAGTAAACGGAGAAGAAAAGAGGAGCTACTTGGGAAGCCATTCAGGAGGCCTCAACATGAGCTGGATCCCAATGGTCTGGTCCCTCTTCCAGTCAAAGTCTGCTTTTCATGCAACAGGTTAGTAATAGATTACATGATTTGCATTATTATTTGCACAGACCTGAAATGTCTCATGTCTTGTATTGATTTCCTTGTATTTCCTCTCACAGGAGTTGCAGGTTGGCTCCACTGATCCAGTGTGACTATTGTCCTCTTCTGTTCCACATGGACTGTTTGGACCCTCCACTCACAGCTTTACCTGCTGGCAAATGGATGTGTCCAAACCATATTGAGCACTTAGTGGTAAGATGCATAGTCTTGGCTCAGAGCTGAAACAACTTTTTTTGTCTTTCCAACAAAATGCTTAGTTTTCAATTCCTACTGTTTGTCTGATGTGCAGCTGAATCAGAGGAGCCTGAGCCTGTCTAGCCACTGTCAGCTATTTGACCATTTCCAGGACAGGATGTCCCAGCATGCTGTCAAGTTGGACTTCCTCCGTAGAGTCCATCGGCAGAACGCACCCAACCGGCGCACTTCCCACCAGCACAATAAGAAGACCATCAAGGTAAATGAACTACTTGATGGTCGAGAGCGTTGTGGTGGAGGTAAAGGATTTATATCACAGCATCTGTAGTTGAAATTTGAGCATAAATGTACTTTGGGGGCAATCAATATGTTCGATGTCCTGTTCACCCAAAGACATCACAATGTTAGGACAAGTTTAGTTCGAGCATTTTCGTTATTTCTTCCAATCATTGTTTGGACTCAGGTGCCAGATGCCATCAAGTCCCAGTACCAGAACCCTCCCCCCATCCTGACTCCTGCAGGGGTGCGCCAGTTGGAGCTGGTTTGTAGCGGTGTGCCTGACCACCAGCCCTCAAAGCACCCTACCTCAGAGATTGAGCAGCAGGAGGTAAGCGGACTACAACGTGGCACAGTTTGTTAAACAATCAGTCGAACAAGAATCGTCTGCAGCAATGGCTTGTATCTTGTATGCTCTGTGTATTTGAAAAAAAAGCCTCTTCGTAATTTTGGTAAGTGTGTTGCTAAATCACTGACAGTCATGAAAAATGTGGATCGTGGGCTGGATGTGGAATGATCATCTCCATGCAGGTAGAAACATTCACTGCTTATTTGATTTCTGCTAGAACAGTGAATGAAACAAATTTTAATAACAGAAATATCGCTTAAAGGTGATATTTGCCTTGATTGTGGATTCAGGTCTCTTCAGGTGCACTTTTTAAAAGTCTGAAAAGCCTTTGTTTCAGAAGTTCGAGAAGTTAGGCTAACCTGCAGTTTAACACACACCTTTCAAACAGCAAACAGGGATAAAAAGGCCCAGAGTCGAGGGAAAATTTATTGAGCTTCAATTTCTTTCCTAAATCAGGATGTAGATTTATTCCTGTGTCTCCTTTAGAAATATGGTTGTAGAAAGACTTGATGGCTTCTTCCTCTGTTAAAACCTTGTTCTGGTGTGTTAAACAGTGGCTTCAGGACGTCATCGCCCTCCAGTGCAGCATCATGCGACACCTATCCATTAAGCAGAAGGCTTCATCCACAGCAACCACCCTGTCATCAGTACCAGCGTCTGCAGAATGGGTTTCTGAGCAGAAAACCACTGCTAAATCATGTGTAACATCTGAGGACATAAAAACCTCCTTTGAAAGGACTTCTTCTCCCGACTCCGGCTCTAAATACTGCACTGCACCTGATGACCCCCAGGGGGCATCTCTTTCAAGGGACAAGCTTGCAGTGCTGGGCATTTGTAAATGCAACACACCACCATGTCAAAACTGTAGGAAACCCAACGGACCTAGAGCAGACGAGTGTCAGCCACCCAAAGTCAACGGACCTGTAGACTGTAACAGTACATCAGTCTCATGTAGGCAGGCTGAGTTGCAGCACAGACTGAAGCCAACCACAACACCCCCAGTTCCAGCTTCTGCCTCTGGGTCAATGAACCACATAGGAGCAGAAATGGTGAAAAAGGAGGCTGAGACTACCACGAAGGCCTGTGCTCAGAAAAACTGTCCCACTGCCCTGACAATATGGCCCCACAGTGGGCAGCAGAACCACAGGAGCCAGGCAGTGCTCCAGGAGGAGTGTATGAGCATTGATGAAAAACTCACCTACTCCAACATCAGCAGCAGTCGCTCAGACACTCCAACTAAAAGCAACCAGGAACGCAACTCAACCAAGCTGGGGGCGTCATCCTCCCCCACTCAAGGTACACACTCCTGAACCAATAAACTGCTCACTGATGATTGGCTTCCCAGGTTCATTTGAGGTTCTTTGGGGATCATTGCAAAAAATAACATCTCTTTTGTTTATAATGTGTATTTTATTTTCACTCATGTTGAACGTTTTTAGTAATTCCATTGCAGTTGTTTGGGAGGAGGTTATGCCCTCATTGTCAGTACCTAAAGCTAGATAACTTGGAAGTGTGTAGTTCTCCTCTGTAAGAAGCATATTGCTATATATGCTCCATGTGGCTTCCGGACTCAAGAAACGCTAAGATGTAGAGTCAGAGGATGTTTGGGGAATGCCGAGAGAAATGATTTGAGACCGCCATGCTTCTGATAACATGAAATATCTCAAGAACAAATTTCCCTTAGCTGTGTCAATTGTCATTGTTGTTCATATAACTTTTTTAAATTTAATTTAGGATAGTTGGCAAAGGTAGAGTTACTCACAGGAACCAGCAGACTATTTAAATAATTTTGTCTGACATATTTCATCTGCCTAGTTAAAATATGGAAAGCAAATTCATGTAGGGCAAATGAAAAAACACCTCAAACTACACTCCTCATTTGTTAGCACCTACTCAGGATGTTAATATTAGTTTGATTAAGTGTCAGTAGTTGATGTGCTTGATGTCATTTTTTGTGTTGGAAAGTTAGTCTACCCATAGCAGCAAGTCCCAGGCTTAGGTTGTCTAAAAGACTTTGTCTTTTGATTGCAGCAATGCAACACATTATCCTTTTGTAGAAAGTGTTGCTGTGGTCATTATTGCAGCCTGTTGGCTTGTTAAAAAATGTCTACTATACATTGCTTGCCACTTTCACTGAGATACTTTATACCTGACCATTGCCCAAAAGCTCCCTCTTGGGGTCAATGGCAAACATTTCACAGCTGTTTCACGTTCCAACAAAACATTGTGTGATATAAACAGTGGGAGAAGAAAAAACAAATGGAGTTGAATGTGCTTCAGTTCAATTTAGAGTTAGGAATAGGGTTTTCTTTTGTACACAAACACTTTTAAATAGCATAATATGTAGTTTGAAAAAGGTGGTTCTACTTAAACTTAAAAGTTCCCATCCATTTAGTTGTTAATGTACAAGTCTCCAGATCTGCCTCAGCTGTTTGATCACAAGCCATCCCAGCATCTTTCTCCTCTACAGACATAAAGGCTGGTCCTGAACTGGTGGGCTCACTGCTGCCCAGCACTCTCTCCTCCATCACCAACCTGTCTAGCTGCATGAAAGATCGAAAAGATGAGGAAAGAGGTAAGTTTGTTCACTCAATACTGACATCTGACCATACTGAGCCATTGTGGTATTCTATAAATGTCATGCTGTGATGAAGCAGAGTAAGTTATCTATTTTAGTTTTTTCTTACCGTTATGTCATCGTTCTTGTAGTCAGAGCAGAGAAACTATTGTTATTCGAATGTTTATTAGGGCCCGAGCACTGACGTAGTCAGAGCGGAGGACCTAATGAAATTCAATCGTTTATTATTAGGGCCCGAGCATTGACGTAGTCAGAGTGGAGGACCTAATGAAATGCAAATGTTTCTTCTTCTTATTATCATTATTATTATTAGTAGTAGTAGTAGTAGGGCCCGAGCACTTACGTAGTCAGAGTGGAGGACCTAATGAAATTCAATCGTTTATTATTAGGGCCCGAGTCAGAGTGGAGGACCTATTGAAATGCAAATGTTTCTTATTATTATTATTAGGGCCCGAGCACTGACGCAGTCAGAGCGGAGGACCTAATGAAATTCAATCGTTTATTATTAGGGCCCGAGCATTGACGTAGTCAGAGTTGAGAACCTATTGAAATGCAAATGTTTCTTCTTCTTCTTCTTCTTCTTCTTCTTCTTCTTCTTCTTCTTCTTCTTCTTCTTCTTCTTCTTCTTCTTCTTCTTCTTCTTCTTCTTCTTCTTCTTCTACTACTTCTTCTTCTTCTACTTCTTCTACTTCTTATTATTATTATTAGGGCCCGAGCACTGACGTCGTCAGAGTGGAGGACCTATTGAAATGCAAATGTTTCTTATTTATTTTTTTCTCGTTATTGTTCCTCATTGCATGGAGAAAAGAGGTGCTCGGGCTAAACTTAATTATTAAAAATTTTCACACCAATCAGACTCGGCGAAAATACCAATCTGATTTGGGTGTCCGACAAAAGCCGGAAAAAACAGCTCGCTAGCGCCCCCTTTAGATGTGAAAGCCAACAATGACCAATTGACTTAAAATTTGGCACACATGTCTGGGTGGGACTGCTCTACGAAAAAGTCAATTGTGGCATTACGCTCCGCCGACTTTGATTTTCCGCCATTTGGAATTTTGTGAAAAACGCTTTATTTCCAAATCCTCCTGAACGCCTGGTCCAATTCTTACGAAACTTTTTGTGGATCATTATTGGTTCGATGTGATCAAACGATATAATCAACTTTGTTGATAACTCATTGTGTTTAGAAGATATGCACCAATTAACCTCTTAGGGGTGTGACTTAGTATGTCAATCCATATAACTTCCAACTCACTTGGCCTACCCTCACAAAAGTTGTAGCATATGTCAACATCATGTCCCTTAACGTACCCAAATTCTTTCAGAATATTTAAACGCTAGAGGACGTTGTAATGAATCGCTCAATTTTGGCTTTTTCCTTGTTTCCAGGCGTCGTAATTTATTGCACTTCTCCTAGCGATTAAATACGATTTATTTCACATTCGGGCAATATGATGTTTAGACCTTTGCAGGGAAAAGTTAAGGATTTAAAAAATATCAAACTATGTGAATGCAGAGCACATTCCAAGAGACACCATTTTCCATGAAAATGGAAGTTGTTTTAACTCAGCCGTACATTATGCAATCTGCTCCATATTTCTCATGTTATGACCTCCTGACCCTCAAGACATCCATATGATAATTTTTAATCCCGGTCATAGCGCTATCTATGGCATCAGGAAGTTAAATGTTTTCTACTTGTATACCCTCCTTCTCACAGATTAATCAGATCCCTCTCAAAATGTGTCAGAAGAGACTGAAGACATTGATAATGCATCTCCTTGAATATTGTCTGTATCCGTTGAACAGCGTCGGAGCGTTGCGGGAGTTTGATTCTTCACCGTGAACGAATAAACCGATGTAATTCTACTCCACATGATCTGATCCGTTCCAGATTTTACATGTTTGATGTCCAGACACACATTTCCAGGCAAAGATGTTAACTGATATGACTTTAATGCTTTAAAATGGCTCTTCGGCTCGATAGCCCCCCAAATATGTAGTTCGCTTATGTGACTTTAATACTTCAAAATGATAGTGCCCCCAACAAATGTTAATTCAAGCCGCCCCATCTCCAATTTAAGCAGCCCCTTTCTCATGTGTTACATATGCCTTACAAGTTTTATCTATGTAGGTCAACTGTACCTACATGTAAAAAAAAATTTTTTAAATTCCAAGAACCCTTTAACTAGTGGACAGTCCCAAAAGATATGCGTATGATCTCCTGTTTTTCCACATTTTCTCCAACATAGTGAAGCCAGTGGATCATTTCCAATGAAGAGATTACAAGAGGTGTGTGGAAATATCTCATTTTTAATTTCCAGTCAAATTCCTTCCACAATTGGCTGTTGATTCCTTTATGGCATGAGCTGCACAGATCTTCCCATGTGTTGTCTTCAATTATAATATTTAATTCCAATTCCCACTTTTCTTTGATGTTCAATGTATTTAGCGTCTTGTCGGCTATAGTAAGCCTTCTATATATGTGGGAGACATGGTTTTTAGTTGAAAAGCATTAATAAAATAGTCATCCATTACATTAGGATTTCTTCTGATTAACTGTCTGTCTTTATGGTTTGTACTATAGTGTCTCATTTGATGGTACCTATACAAGTCCTTTGATGGAAGTGAATATTGCTCTTGCAGCTGAGAGAAGGATTTAAGATTTGGTATGCCCAAAATCTGCAACTGTTTTTTCCAGAACGTTGGACAGAAATGGAAGATTTGAAATGGGCCTGTAGTTGGAAAAAACTTCTGGATCCATGGTGTTTTTCAGGCACGTGCACAGATAGACCCCTAGTGGTGCTCAAGCACCTGCCCTTTTGCCCTGGATGAGAAAAGTGCCCTTTCTGATGGAGCCCAATTACTCTCTCTGTCATCAATTCCCCCCAAATACGTTTTTGATATTTGACGGGGCGTTTATTTGCGTTCTTGTGAGAACTTCGCTTCACAGGCTCCGCCCCCCCCCCAACCTCTGGTTCTTCTCTGACCCACAGCATCAGACAAACAGGTACTGACGGTGTTTGTGCAATCCCCCGACGTTGTTAAACTAACCACAACATTAGCACCGTTGACAACATTACGTCGCAACTGGTCCGACGTTTCCTAAGAAAACATATTTTAAAAAACTCACAAAATTCCGTGATTTCAAAGCCTTGTTTAGCTGTTTGCTGACATTTGTCATGTTTAATGAAATACGGATCCGTATCAGATCGGCGAGGAGGTCAATACGTGGCTGGAATGACTACCCATTATCCAATCAGAACGCTCGTACTGTCGTTGCCAGATAAGTAAATTTTATTTATAAAGAAATTTTAAGCTAGCTGCCTAATCCTGCCATGAAAAGCAGGTGGAAGACGGCATTATTAGTGTAATGCTTCTTATGCTTCAACTCTGTCAGAAAACAATAAAAAATAATAATAAAAAAGTACATGTGTACTGGTTTGTCAGCTTTATAGAGATTGTGTAAGTTACTCTTGATTATTATGCACAACATTGATTTATCTCATTTACAAAATTTGCAGCATAATGCCAAGAAAAGACAGACTCCAAAAGCAGAAGGACAGGGAACTACAGCAAGCAGCTCAGGGTAGCAACTCTCTTTTATCTTGAATCAGGCCATCAGCTAAAACAAATGAGGGAAAATCAGTAACCCTACCTGGTCCATAGGAGCCCATCAAAGATGAGGAAGGACAGACAGAGTGTAGGAATGAGTTGTGTTCAGGGGCAGCAACTGAGGAGATGAGTCAAGAAGAGGGTGAAGTGACAGCAGCTCCCTTTACATCAGAGCAAGAGCATGTGGAGGAAAGAGCTGTTGATGAAAGCGAGGATGCAATTTCAAAAATAGCCACCATGCCATATCCTACAGATCCGTCCCATGTTAAAGCATTTCACATAAAGTGCAATGAGAGCTACATTGCTATGTGCTGCAGTCTAGGGCCCTGTCAACCAGAATTTGTTTTCCACAAAAATGCTGAAGGGCGACCGCATTGGTTTACTGGAAATGTGTGGCTGGAGTATTCTCCAAGTTCAGATACAATGCATTGTTTCAGTTGTCACCTTTTTCTACCTGAAGATAAATATAAAAACAGAAAGGAGTGGAGAAATGGCATCAGAAAGTGGAATACTGCTCTTGAAAAAAAATCAAGCAGCACTCTGTCACAGAGGTCCACATGACAAGCATGGTGACGTGGACCAATTACAAAAAAAGGCACTACAAAATTAATTTGATGTATCGGATGTAAAAGGAGTGGAAGCCAGAGAGCGAGAGAGGCAAACAAACAGAGATATTGACCAGGTTAATAGATCTTACAGTGTATCTCGGAAGGCAGGGAATAGCATTCCGAGGTGATAATGAGAGTAACTCAAGTAACAACCGTGATAACTTTCTGGAACTCGTGAATCTATTTTCCCGCTATGATAGTGTGCTGAAGACGCATACAGAAAATATTGGAAGAGTGAAAGTCACCAAGAAAAGGCCCCACGTGTCACTCCTGTCAAACAGAAGCCAAAATGACCTGATCACAGCACTGGGTACATACATCAGAAGAGAGATCCAAAGAGAAATCTAAGAAGCTGAAATGTACTCTATTCTCTTGGATGAGACCAACGATGTTTCCCACAAAGAACAGGTGTCATTTGTGGAGCGATATCTACATCAAAATCAAATAAAGGAAAGATTTATCGAAGTTTGCAACATCGTTTTAACAACAGGCCAGGAGCTGGAGAATACTGTAGTTTCCCTTCTAAAGAAGAATGGTCTGGAGCTGAAAATCATGTATGGCCAGGGCTACGATGGAGCAGCCAACATGTATAAAGGTCTTCAAGCCGGAATACGCACACTCAATGAGAGGGCCCTCTATGTGCACTGCAAAGCACACTGCCTGAACTTGGTCCTGGTGGAAGCTTCAAAGTCAAATAAGCACTTTGTGACCTTTTTCAACCTTGCGTAGAAGCTGTATGCCTTTTGCAGTGGATCCTCAAAGCGCCATGCTGCTTTAGTTAGATTACAGCAGTCACTGTATACAGAGAGACACATTGTGGAGTTATTCTTTTTTTTTTAATTTAATTTGATAATTTTATTTAGTTTGTCAACACAAATAAATACGAGTTGAAAATATCCTACTGTTTTTTATTTATTATTATTTTAATTTCATAAATAATTTTGCCGATGGGTGGCCTTTTTTTTTGTTTGAGCACCTGCCCCCCAAAATGTCTGTGCTCGTGCCTGGTGTTTTTTTTTTTTTTTTAGTAATGGTCCGATGACAGCAGTTTTTACCGCAGATGGAATAGGTTTATGATCTTGGTGATTAGTGGAGAGATGGCAGAGGTGTTTGTCCTTAGCAGAGCTGATGGAAAAGTGTCCAGAGTAGGGCTTAACGATTTGGGAAAATAATCTAATTGCGATTCCCGCCCCCCCAGCCCAAATATTGCAATTGCAATATACGATTATAGCACTGCCCCCACACACAGGCTTGTACAGTAGGCAGTGGTAGTTAAATCCAGGTGGCGACTTTTTTTTTGGCCAGGCAGTGTATATGTATGTATGTATGTATGTATGAAGCAAGGACCCACTCACCGCTGCGAGCAGCTTTAATTCATATATATATATATATATATATATATATATATATTCCTTTTATTGTTTGTTTTTACCATGTTGTGCCTTTTTTGAAGCACTATACAAATAAAATATTACTGTGTGTGTGTGTGTGTGTGTGTGTGTGTGTGTGTGTGTGTGTGTGTGTGTGTGTGTGTGTGTGTGTGTGTGTGTGTGTGTGTGTGTGTGTGTGTGTGCGTGCGTGCGCAGGGATTGAGCTGGACAAATTGGATGCAGAGATGATCAAGCTCCTGGCTTGGCAGAGGATTCAGCAGCTTTTCCCTCCCAAAGTGCCGCCTTCACCAGCCACCGGCACTGCCCTCAAAACCCCATCACCCTGCCCTGACAGTAAGACACTAACTTAGCTCGGACACTGCTATTTGTTTGTTTTAAAATTAATTTTCCTGACGGGTTGGGAGTGGATTTTATAAGGCCGCCAAATCATTTTGCATTACTGCTTTCATATTTTATTGAAGACTTGTATCTTCAGTACACCTTTGATCCAGACTTGTAATTGTAGCCTGATTATAACCGTGAACCCTGTATGAAAGGCTTGTGTATATTTTGTTTGTCTTAATGCATTTTAACACCAAAGACAACAAACTAAACAAAAATGCAGAATTTTGTCAATTTTTCTGTTTAAACCTTTCATGTTGTTTTTTTACTATGATAATCCTACACTTAACTCTATACACTCACCGGAGACGGGCTTGTTATTCCATGTGTGCAAAATTGCATTGCAATGGTTTTTATCATTCATGACTGGACTGAATGTGTTTTATTGTTATGTTTTACATAGGCAATTAAAGGCTGAATGGTCACTTTGTAATTGTCAGCTTATAATACCCCCATGACTTTATAGACAGTGAGCTCCATTGCCTCCGTAAGAACATAAATGTTCAAAGTTGCATTCATCAAACATGGCCCGCAATAATCCACCTGTATGATAATGTCTTTTGTAGATTCAACGATTTCCGAGTCGCTGTTTGAATAACCACACTCTTTATTTAAGGGGACCCTAATTTATTAATTCAATTTGCTTATTGTTGGAACAGAATTACATTGTCTGGCTGCAATAGATGAAAGATTTAGATTCTGTATTAAAAGGCTATAGATAGATGGCCTTGAATTTTGAAACTGTCGAATAATTTATTTCGTAGAAAAACAACATGAAAAACAACACTGCTGGTTTGAATGTGTTTCCAAAGTTCACAAGCTGAATCTCTTCCTACCAGGTCAGAAGAAGGTGCAGGCCAGAGCTGTCTTCTACCCTCTGACAGGAAAAGGAGGAGCTGTCAGCATGTGCTATAGGACGTTATACATAGGATCAGGTGAGACATGCCGACTGTATCACAGTGGCAGTGCTCCCGCAGAGTGGTATTTTAAGGTGTACTGATGTGTCTACTTTAATCCCGGTGCCTGAATGGTGAGTAGGGTTGAGTATCAAATCGTCAAACACTTTGATGCCAACTGAACTGGGTCTGTAGCACCAAATATAGAACACTCTTAATATAATAACTAAGAAAGTACGTGGGGCCAGCTTCATGCTTTTTTTTTTTATTCTTCTAAATATTATTTTCTATATTGGTCTTTTTGGAGGTGCTTGTACACTGAAAAAAAATTGGAGTGCCATTTACTTAAAAAAGTCTAAGTAACAATTTCCACACATAAATTGTAAGTAATTTTCACTCACACAATTCTTGAGTAAAGTTTACTTACTACTAAGAATGTTTTTTCAACCAAAATGTTCAAATAAATTTGAACTGAAAATTACTTAACATTTACATAATAACATAACATTTACTCAGCCTTTGAGAGTAATCTTTACTCAGCCTTTAATAGTAATCTTTACTCAGCCTTCGAGAGTAATCTTTACTCAGACTACACTGAAAAACATTTTGAGTGAAATTTACTTGACAAAAGCTCGGTAACAATTTCCACACAGAAATTCTGAGTACCTTTTACTCATGCTTTATAATGCTTAAGTTAAAGTTACTTACTAGTAATAATTGTTTATTATCCACCATTTAAGTAAATTTTACTTGCTAATTTCATTCGTAAACATAATATGTACTCAGCCTACAATAGGCAGCGGGAAGTCGTTTTCATTCGTCTGATCTGTCCTTCAGAAACTCTCATCCTTGTTTTTTTCTTTTTTGTTTTTTCTTTTTTCATCCAATTACTTGGCTGCTTTTGCATCTAATTACAAAACCCCAGTAAAAATTATTGGGTGTTTCAGGGTTATTTAACTAGCGTTTTTTTTTTTTCATTTGAGAATGAAGTCATATTTACACTAAATGTCTACGACTACCCTAAACCACTATTCAAATGTGAATTAGTTGCATTATATATATATATATATATATATATATATATATATATATATTTATATTTAAATACATTGTATTATTATTATTATTTATTTAGTTTTTTTATATTTGTAACATAAAGCTTCAACAAAACAGAAAACAGCTTCATTCAAAGTACAGCACTTTTATTTAGCAACTGAAAGAGGTCATTGTTGACAAACCAATACCAACATATATACATTGCCAGACAAAAACATTAACAAGCAAATGTGTCAGCTCAAAAATATTTTAAAAGGCAATTTGATCTCTCTGATTACTCTTACCACAGAAGGCTTGAAAGAGATCATTTACAGATACAATGTTACATACAACCCAAAATTGCAAAAACACTAACATCACTTGCTTTCCTTTAAAATGTGAACAAAACTCAGTGTTTCAAAGTCTCACCAGTCTGAAGAGCACTATTATTTTGAAACAGGTACTACCTGAAAACACTTATACTACAAGTTTGTTGTGTAAGGCTCTCACCTTGGGAGACATTTTCAGAACGTTGAGCTCAAGAGCTTCCGAAATACTTTGAATGTGTATTTCAGTTTTGCTGGATAACTTAAGTTCATTGCATAGACAAATGCCATGAACAGAAGGCAAGCATTTGCCAAACCTTTACAGTCTTCCAGAACTTTTTGCCCTTCTATGACAATCAACACATTATCAGGAGTCAAGCCTTCCTGTGCTGCATCTCCATAGATGACAAGGCTCTTCATGACTTGTTTGGCATAGTCTTCTTCAATGGCATCTTTAGGGACACCCTGTCAAAAACAATGTAATCAGAGGTCAATAGACTACACATATTTTCTATAATGTTCCTGATTATGCAAGACAGATATTTCACTCGATTGAAGTTGCCAATTAATAGTCTATGGATACAATAATGCAAAATAATTAAGATGCTTACAGAAAGACATTTGTTTAGTGCTGGGTTAGTCGTTAGGTAACTAATACATGCAATGTTGGTTCATTTTGTTTTACAGAAAAGTAGGACATACAATTGCATAAAACAATGGTGGGGAAAACCAAAAACAATATGTAATGTGTTCAAATATGTCATGGATATCTATTTTCTGTGTATATGAGCCTAATATAATTTGACCACAATTATCTAATTCTTAAACTTCATCAAGCGGAGTGAATCCAGCATCGGCCTTATTGCAACCCCTTCTCTGGGGCAGAATATCATCAAGACTTTTGAAGCGCTTCGCTCCAGATGAACGGTCCTCATTCTTCTGAACTCCTCTTTAATCTGAAACAGAAGATGAAAAAAAAACAAACAAACAATTAATACAGCAGTCCTCCAAGTAAAATGTACTATTGAGCAACAACACAAACTACAGCCTCCAAAATGACAATATTTTAACCAATGCCTCTGTCAAACAGCTTCAACTAAAGAAATAACACGTAAATATGCGCGACGAATCATTAACATACACAACATACCTCGCTGGCTCCACACAACCGAGAGGGAAATAGCTCCACTCGGATAACAATAATCTTCGACAAATCAACATTTTGTTGTTACTTTAACTTATATATTTGAGCGGAGTAAAACTTCTACCACTACTGATGTCTTCAGGAGCTTGTCACAACTAAAAGCATCCCAACACGAACATCAACTTAAATAGGGTTCCTATCAAGTGTAAATACAAACAGAATCAATATTCAAGAAACAAGTTGTACACATAATAATATGTAAACAAGCCTATTAAATAATTACATAAATAATATTCATGGCAATTAAATAAAGGGTTAATTAAACATATCACCTACCCCAGTGGCTTTCGACTGTGAACTTTCTCTGTACAGGGTAAACTTGTCCTTTCCCAAGTTTCTTCTTGTGACGTTTTACTGAAGAAATTCTTCTCTGACGTGAGTGACGTCATCCCTTGAGCGTGCGCAAAGTTGCCAGTTTTACTTGTATTAGCAAGTAAATGTTACTTCGTTGTGTCAGGTTGTTCAGTCAATCCAGTACTTTAGTGACAATTACTTGGTGTTAATGATGAAATGTACTTATCAAAATAGGGATTCATAAATCAAACAAACACAAAGTAACACATTAAATAAATGGTGACATTTCAAAGTAAAAGGACTGAAATACAAATTTATTGTAGAATTCACTCATATAATCAAGGCCAAAAAGTCATTTTTTTCTTTATGTGGATGTGAGATTTCCAACCTTCACGGCTTGTTACACGTTTTAACTCTGATTCCCAACATGAATGATTTAGTCATATTGTTGCTTTATGCATTATAACGCAATATGTACATGAATTAATCAACTGAGTTGTTATTTACCATCACAAACTGGTAATGCATGCATGACCGGCAAGTCTGTCTCATATTTCATAAAGCTCTCAAACTACAAGTATATAAATACGCTATGGAAAAACAACCTACAACGCTGATTGGCCTGATTGCTGGAGTTTCATACCAGAGTAAAGACGATCACAGAATAAACTCAAGTTATATATTATAGTGTTTTCTTATTCACCATCTGGTTAAACTATATGTTAATTGTAAGTCTGAACAACAAAAGGACCGTAAACTACTTTCTTTAAAGATTTGATCGGTTGTTTCCCTCAATAACTTTTATTATGTATGTAATTAAAATCAGAGCGGGAGAGAGGAAACACTTTTTACAACATGTATGGTTATTTTATAATGTCACAATTTAAAATTTCAAAACATACCAACATAATATAGTAATAAATTAATTAATAAATACGACTCATTCCGCTGTTAATTGATCCTGCGTATAAGCAGGACAACACAGTATATAAATACTCAATGCAGTTGGTTTTACAGGTAACAGACTACATAGAAAACATCTCCACTCTGACACTGACGATAACTGTGGCTTTATTAATATAAGTTGTAGTTTGAAACCATTAAATCAACTGAAAACATTTTTATCAATATTTTAAGTACATTTTTATTGGAATGTTTACTAAAAACGGTCGATACCAGAAAACTCTGTTTCACTGATCACAATTGCAGACAAACTCCGTCAGCTGTTAAAACCCACACACATCTGATCCCGCTGTGATCAGCGGTCAGTCAGCCGCAGTCATCAAAAACCGACGTGGCTTCACGTGACGCTTCAGAGGAATGGACGCATCATGTGTCTTAAAACATATTTCCTCGCGTCTTCTCTCCTCGCTTGGTTTACTTGCGTCTCTCCATGCCTCCCTGGTGGGAGGGACTAAGACGCAAGGAAAGGATGCAAGTGAGGGAAACAGGGATGCAACTTATAGACTTGGAATGCACCCAATATGTCTTAGAAAGAAAATAAGAATCTGTAAAAAATTTGAATTGGGAATTGGCTAAGAAAGAAAAAAGGGTGCAGATCTTGAGGAAGGGCACCTTAGAAGGCCTTGCTTCAAGTTTTCTTCACTAGAAGGGCACCTTAGAAGGTTCTGCATCAGGTTTTCTCCACTAAAAGGGCATCCTAGAGGGCCCTGCATCACTTTTTCTCCACTGGAATGGCACCCCAGAAAGCCTTGCATCACGTTTTCTCCATTGGCATTCATTCTTAGCCATCATTAGACTTGTACACACAACTGTAACTTACTAATACTCTGAATGTTTTTGCAAAGGTGCTGACATGGACGTGTGCCTTACAAACTATGGTCGTTGCAACTACATATCGGGGAAACACGCCTGCATTTTCTATGATGAGGTATGGGCTTCTAAACTGTTGTACTGCCTAAATGTAGACATCCGTTATTGTTCTCTACCATAATTCTGCACCTCTGCCGATTACACATATTAGGTTTTGTCGTTGGATATAGTGTTAATGGATTCTGTGTGTGTGTCCTTTTCAGAATACCAAGCATTATGAGTTGCTTAATTACAGCGAGCACGGCACCACAGTGGACAACGTCCTCTACTCATGTGACTTCTCAGAGAAGGCCTCGCCATCTCCACCAAGCGGGCTGGTGGCCAAAGTCCAAGGCATCATACGTTAGTACATCTCATTCTCACACTCCGAAAATTCATAGAATGTGCAGTTTGGAGGGTCATCAGTGATGCTGTCGAATAATTGTGATGCAAAGAAGATTTGAAGTGTGCTCTTTCGGTGTCAAAAAGCACAGCTAAAACTGTCCACAGGACCTTGGGTTAAAAACGGGATGATACTGGTGTTGCAAGTGTTATTACACACACACACACACACATACATACACACTCACACCGAAGAGGTAACATGTTTGTTACAGCGGGAGTGTACCAACTGGTATCGACTCAGCTTGTTCAGAGCCTCGGCTGAGGTGGTAGCTATAAAAGTACCAGGTACTACCCACGACTTTTGCTCATGGAAAACCAAAAAAGGCGGCTTAAGTAGAGACGTGGCATACTATGCTGATGAAATGAGACTTAAGTGTTGGCTTGTCATCTGTATTGCCACTTACTGCCATCATCTAATGCAGAGGTGTTAAACAATTTTTCACCCCGGGTCACATCAGCACCATGGTCTACCTCAAATGGCCGGTTTGTAACTGTAACACTGTATGAATTGAACTACTATGCTGAACATACTGTTAAATAACTGTCTTTGTAATTGATTATTGTTTATTCAAATGTAAAACATATTGTACATGCATTTATATAAATGTAAAAATTAGGGCTGGGCAAATTAACACGTAACTGCATTTCTTTTATTATTTTGCATTAAGAGGGTCTTATCACTGCCGCACACAGGTACTGCACTTTGAATCTCTCCCAGACGGCGTAGTTCAGACATGGGCATCTTACGGTTCTCCCATTCCGGCCCATAAGAGGTCAATCAGAAATGAAAAATAAATAAATAAGATGCACACCATGAATGCAGTACAACGACACTGCTTTTACTTTGAAGGCGATTTATGTGCTTGCTTTCGTAGCCTCAAAGACAAGCAGTGTTGACGACTTGCAGATTTGAGCCTGACAAGAAAGCACGTATTGTTATGTAGTTTCTGTTCTCAGAGAGCAGTGAGTGCTGCCACGAGCCGCTCCGCCTCACAAAGCTCTCATAGGCGGTTAGTCTTTCAGCAGGATCGTGCTACAGTCTACGGGTCCAGATTGAACATTAATCGCACAGGTCTGATACACTGTGGCAGAGCACTTAAATTTATTATCACTTCTGGATCTTTACTCTTCTCTCAAAGAGGAGAAGAGTAAACTTTCTACACATCAGAAGATGTTCAGTGCACTTGCTCAAGCCAACACCGACTGGACTTTTCTCACTGAGGAAGAAAAACTGAACTCAAAAAATGATCAAAAGCACTTATTGCTTTAGTATGAAGTTAATCGATTGCTGGTCTTTAACATACATCTTTAGGTAAGCAACAAACTGAACATGGACAAAAGAAGGATTGGCTTACTACTACCTTGTTGTTCCCAGAAAAATATATATTTTTTCTTCTGGTACCTGTTCAGAAAAAAAAAAGAAAACAGATTTATATACTATATATATATGTGTATGTATGTTAACTTGCCGTTGCTCCTGTTATATTGTTCTGATAACATTACTTTTAAATAAAAGAGTGCAGCACACAAGTTTTTTACTTCATTATTGAATTTGGTGCATAATGTTATTAATTGTGATTAATTGCAGGAAAATTATGCGATTAATCAGTTGTATTTTTTAAACTTTGCCCAGCCCTAGTAAAAATTAATGTAAGCTAATGTCTTTGTTATTATAACATAATTTAATTTAAGGTTAAGAAACCCACATTACTTTGTCAAAGATCAAACTTAAAACAGAAGAAAGTAACAAAAACAAAGATCAACCGCACGTTATTATATTAACTTTGTTCAAAGCTTTTTTTTTGACGGTTGAGAAAGATATAACTCTGGTCCAAAAAATAATTGTGAGCTAATAAGAACATGCATGTGGTCTGGGGCAGTGTTCTCAATTGGTCTGGCTGCAATACATCAACACCTTAATGACAAGCCAGGACCCGAATTAAAGAACATTTTCAACTTCTAAAATTCTTTTAATAAAAAATACGGTGCAGTTTGAGCCTGAGATAGTACAGAATCTCACAGTATGCCAACACAAAAAAAGCTAGCTTGAAAGATTCCCTTTTACATTCAATTAAAAACCTCAGCCTTTTTTAACTCACTCAGTGTTTTCATGCACAAACATAAAAAATTATGTAAAATTATTGTATTGACATTGATGTTGTGGCAGCCTTGCTATGACGATTAGCTAATAATTTGGGGTGCTCCATGGGGGAGGGCTATCTGCAGTGGAAAAATGTAATCTAGAAAAGTACATGGTACTAAAAGCAAGTTCTCCCTGTGTTCTCGGTCCAGGTCGCAGTAAGAAGCAAGAGGATGACGACGTTCCCAGCTCTGTGATGGGTTTGATGCCGGCTGGTGGAGTGATGACCAGCCAGCCTCAGGGCAGCTGCGAGCTGTCCTGCAGCTGTAAGGCGAGCAGTTCCAGCCTGATCGGAGGCAGTGGGGCAGGTTGGGAGGGCACGGCCCTGCTTCACCATGGCAGTTACATCAAACTGGGGTGCCTCCAGTTTGTCTTTAGTATTACAGAGTTCGCCAGTAAGCAGCCCAAAGAGGAGCAGACCACAGCGCCTGCCACCAGCTGCAACAGCAACAGTGTGGCTGGCACCACTACCATCACGCAACCCCCTAACACTGCCACAGTAATCAGCCCCTCCAGCCAGGATAAGACCAACACTGAGACTGACCCTCCCTACCAAGTGCCCGTACTGCGCTCAGATCCTATTCCATAACCTGCACAGGAAAAACACACCCACCCTCCTTTTGTTTTGCACCTTCCGAGTCACAATGAAGGGAAAGTTGCACAGCTGGTTGGTCAACAGGGAAAAAGTTTATTTTTTCATTTTTAATGGTTTATATCTTTGCATGAACTTGAAGTATTATTGACAATCTCTTCTGTTTTTTTAATGACTGACCAGTAACTCTGTTCACTTTATACCGTTAGGACTTTGAGCAAACATTATTTACCAATGCTCAACTTTTCTTTTGCCAGTATATTGGTCATGTATGGTGTAACATTATTTTGTCAGTCAGCTCATTTAGCACAATCCTATTATTTTGTAGTAATGAATTCCATACATTCTTTCTTTTGCTGCTTTTGCACCATAGGTAGCTATATATGTATGAAAACATACTTACACACTATATGTATATATAATGTAAATATATATAATTCAGTGCTTCTCAATTGGAGAAACATTGGATTTCATGTAGATTTACCATTTTTTGGTTTTTAACTGTACAGTTCATTCAATTTGTGATACTGTGTAGAGTACCAGAAGTTTTGTGTTGAACCTTGTTCTTAGTCTGTACTTTCCGCTGTAGTCAATCTGTAAATACCATCTTGTTTTAGCACTCATTTTAACATCTCGTGCTGCTTTGTATACAAGCACTCTGTCTGTAACTGATTGTCTGTTCAAACATGTAAATACAGAAAGATTTTCTAAGAACAAACCCAAAATATTTGTCTGTTGTTTTTGCAGCTTTTGTGAGGTCAGTATGGACTTTCAATTCTCAGCCCCAGAGTATTCCCAGTATCCCAGAGTATTGGAAGTGTTTCGGGAAAGGCTTGTGATTAATGTCATGTTGATTTTTTTTTTTTAATTTTTAATTTTTGTTTTTGGACAGCAGCTTAATTTACAAAGTATACATCAGCACTAGTGTAGTATTCAATTTATACTATTCAGTTTTACAAATGACAGAAACAGTAACATTGAACATTTTGGGAGAGTGTACACATAAACAGAGAAATACAGATAAGGGGGGGGACTAGAGAGAGAGAGGGGGAAAAAGGTCGGAGAGGTTTCCTAAACTAGAGCAGCGTCACAGGGTCATTCATTCATTATCTCCACAGAATCTGTCCGTACTGGTTTTGCATATCTCACCCATTTGTCCCAGAGTTGAATAAACCTACTTCTCTGAAGGCGGAGGGAGAAGATGATCCTTTCCATAATATAGATGTCATTTACTATGTCTATCCACTCCTGTATCGTGCGGGGCTCAGGAAGCAGCCAGCGTCTAGTGAGTGCTTTTTTTACAGGTGGTTATTAAAATGCCAAACATATATTTATCTCGACGCCCTGCTTGAAAATCAAATTTTTCTAAAAATAAAGTTGAAAATTCCAGGGGCATGTCAGTGTTAAGTATGACTTTTAATGTCTTATGAAATTCCGCCCAAAAAGGCCTTATCACAGGGCACTCCCAAAATATGTGCCAGTGATTTGCTTCATGAGCCCCACATCGTCTCCAACATGTGGCATCGCCTCCCGCGAAGCGTGCCTTCTGCTTAGGTGTAATAAAGAAACGAATAACACACTTCCATGCAAATTCCCGCCATATATGAGAATTAGTGCATTTCCATTGGAATTCGCACACATCTAACCAGTCCTCATTTGATATTGAGAGGTTACCATCTCTTTCCCACTTTTCCTTTACATATACTGGAGTATGGTATTTTTTCGTCATAAGGCCCTTGTAGGATTTAGAGATAATACCTTTATTTGATTCGTTTTGGTAGGCATCAAGAAATATTCCCAATATTGGTTCATCAAGGTCTATTGTATTTCTAATGTTATGTTCAAAATGGTTGCGTATCTGGAGATATCTATAAAAATCGGATTTTTCAAGACAATATTTTTTTCTTAGGTGTTCAAAGTCCTTTAGTTGTCTGTTTTCTGTCAAAGAATAGAATGTCGTTATACCTTTTGGGATCCAAGATTTAAATCTATGATCCATTTCATTTGGTTTGAACCCTGGGTCGTAGGCACACCATTGAAGTATTTGTAGTTTTTGATCTAGTTTATATTCTCCTCTTATCATGTTCCAGATTTTTAAATTGAATTTGATCCATGGGTTTTGCAAATTGTCTATAAGTTTTCCCAGGTTTTTGTGGGCCAATACTGCTTCAATTGGGGGGTCCTTCATAATAGAGAGTTCGATATCTTTCCATCTGGCACAATAAGATGGGGTACACATGTTAATTAAGGGTTTAATCTGGACAGCATAGAAGTAATCTTTGAAGTTGGGTAAGGCCATTCCTCCACCTTCTTTTGGAAGTTGTAGAGTTTTAAATTTAATCCTTGGTTTTTTTCCTTGTCAGATAAATCTTGAAATTATTTTATTCAATTCAGAGAATTGTTTCAGGGGAATTTCTACAGGGAGTGCTTGAAATAGGAACAGATATCGTGGGAGAATGTTCATTTTTACAGAGTCAATTCTATGGCTTAATCCGAGGAAAGAAATAGAGTTCCATCGATGTATATCCTCTTTAATTTTTGTTGAGAGTGGAGTGTAGTTTATCTCTGCCAATGTTGAGATATCTCTTGGTAGGTGTATTCCTAGGTATATCAAGGACTTCTGATCCCCGTTAAGGTGAAATTTTTCTTTAATGTGTTTAGGAGGTGTACAATTAAAGGCCAAGATTTGTGTTTTTTGCAGGTTTAATTTATATCCTGCATATGTGCCAAATGTTTTAACAAGTTCATTAATTCAAAAAAGGAGTTAGAGGGGGTACTTAAATAGATTAGGATATCGTCAGCATACAGCGCCACTTTGTGATCTGATCCATTTATACAAATGCCTTTGATGCTTTCTGTCTGTCGTATCCATTGCGCAAGAGGCTCGATATAGAGGGCAAAAAGCAGTGGAGAAATTGGGCATTCCTGTCTTGTTCCACGCTCTAATACAATGGTGTCTGAAAGATGTCCATTTATTTTTATCCAGACTAGGGGTTGAGCATATATTGTACGAATGCCTTTAATAAAGTTGTTGTGCATGCCGAATCGTTCCAGGACTTTATATAAGAAAGGCCAGCTCACTGAATCAAAGGCCTTTTCAGCATCCAGACTGACTAGGTAGACTTCAAGATTGTTCTGTTGGATGTGATTTAGTATGTGCAGCGATCGCCTGATGTTATCGTGGGTTTGTCTTTGTGAGATAAAGCCAGTCTGATCGTTATGTATAATTTGGGGGAGGATCTGTTCTAGTCTTTTGGCCAGGATGGCTGTATATAATTTATAGTCAACATTCAACACTGAGATTGGTCTATAAGATCCACATTCTAGTTTATCTTTTCCTTCTTTGTGAATAACAGAGATCACCGCCTCACTCCAAGATGGAGGCATCTTTGCGTCTTTTAGAGTTATGTTGCAGGCCCTAAGAAGGTTTGATATTAGCTCAGATCGAAATGCCTTGTACCACTCTGAAGGGAGGCCATCTGGACCAGGTGATTTATTAGCCTTAAGCCTAGAGATGGCGCTGTTTAGTTCTGTCCCAGTTACCGCTGCTGTTAATATCCGATTTTGTTCTTCAGATAGTACAGGGAGATCGAGAGAATTGAGGAATTCGCTAATTTTTTGTTCGCCGTATAGTTGTGGTTGTGTATATAGAGATTTGTAGTATTTTTTAAAGGCATTTTGCAATTCATCTTGTTTATATTGTATATTTTTAGAAACCGAATCTCTTATTTTGTATATTGTACTATCCGCTCGTTGTTTTTGCAGCTTTCTTGCTAGAAGCTTTGTTGATTTTGAGCCCGACTCATAAAATTTTTGTTTTGTAAATATCATCTGTTTTTCAATTTCCTGTGAGTATAGTAGATTTATTTCATTCCTAACTTTCTTAATTTCTGTCAACAAATTTGTTTTTTGTTCTCTTTTATGTTGTGTCTCGAGATCCTTTAATTCTTTATTAAGGTTTAGTAGCCGTAATTGTTTCTCTTTCTTATCATGGGCACAGAAAGATATAATTCTTCCTCTGATGACTGCCTTTAAGGCATCCCATACTATAGCTGAGTCAACCTCCCCGTTATCATTTTCTTCCAGAAACATTTTTATTTCTTTTCTCATTTGGGTCTTAAATTTCGGGTTGTTTAAGATTCTTGTATTAAACCTCCACAATGTTTTCCCTACTTTATCGCTAACATGCACAGTGCAGGACAGAGGTGCATGATCAAATAAGTCAATACTACCAATATCAAAACTGTGCATTCTATGGCGATCTCTCTTTAGTACAAAGAAATAGTCTATCCTTGAGTATGTATCATGGGGGCATGAGTAAAATGTATAGTCACGGCCTGATGGGTAAATATTTTTCCACAGATCTACTATGCCCAGTTCTGTCATTAGAACACTAATTTTCCTATGCAACGACGTAGTGGTCATATTTTTTGAAGAATCTAGTTTTGGGTTAAGACGGATGTTCCAATCTCCACCACATATGACAATTCCTGGGGCTTCTATCATTAAATCAAATATCTTTCTGTAGAAACCAAAATCACTTCCAGGGGGTGCATAAATGTTACATAAAGTTATTGTGACGCCATCTATTTTCCCAGAGACTATTATATATCTCCCCTCTTTGTCTGTTACTTTTGAAAGTAGTTCAAATGATACTGTTTGTGATATTAAAATTGCTACGCCTCTCCTACGGCCTGACTTATAAGAAGAATGTCATGTTGATTTGAAAAGGTCAGGTAACGAGGAGAAAGTATAAACGTGCTTGTTTCTGTCACGGACCGGCTCAAAACATCATGGAGAGGACCCTACATAAAACATTTTTCTTTACCTTTCGATTTTCTATTTATTGCGACTTATAGTCAGAAGACTATCGTGCTTGGAAGAGTTTGTGTTAGTGTTATCAATTATAGAAGATTTGCATGGCTGATTTCTGCAACACTTTCTCCCACTGCATTTCAGAATGAGAATATTGGACTAAAATAATTAACTTTCACTTTGACATAATTCCCAGACCTAATGCGTACTGAGTCCCTATTTTCAACAACAAAAACATAAGATAATCATTTATTAGTTCTGCAGTGGGGAAATTACAGGATTACAGGAGCAGTGTCCACAAGAGAAATATAGTATTTAAAATCAAGTAATATGAATAAATTAAAACAGTATACAACAGCAATATTAACTCTACAGACATAATATCAAAAAGATAGGACATTGCAGAACTGTCTGCAACTACAACTCCGACTGGCCACGCAGTCGGATTGGCGGACTCGTTTTGATTTTTTCCCCTGCGTTTTCCGTACTCCAGAACAGTAGGTGGCGCAACGACCGTTTAAGAGTCGACCTGCACACCGACGTTCAAAAAGGCCGATTTGACCACGCAAGGTCGGCCATGCGTGTCTTGCGTGCTTGCGTCTCTGCGTAAAACCCGAGTATAAAGGCTGAATTATACTTCTGCAACTCCAACTCTGGCTGGCCACGCAGTCGGATTGACGGACTCGTTTTGATTTTTAGTTCCCCTGCGTTTTTCATACTCCAGAACAGCAGGTGGCGCAGCGACCGTTTAAGAGTCGACCTGCACACCGACGTTCACCGATATATCCCGCCAGCAATTCACCTCCATCTGCGTGTCCTTATACTCCGTCAGACGGGTTATATAAATGCTCATATTACTGGATCTCTTCAGCCAAACGTTCTTCAACAGGATCCATTGTTCGTGTTTCTGCTATGACTTTTAAAAACAGCGGTATTATGCTATCAAACCGGAAATGAGAGACAGAAAGGATGTGGTTAGCGGACCAATCACAGCCTCCGGGCTGCGTACGGCTCGTGTAGCTTTGACGGATAGTCAGAAATTTGGGGTGACGCACGCAAGCACGCAAAATGGCCGATTTGACCACGCATGGTCGGCCATGCGTGTCTTGCGTGCTTGCGTCTCTGCGTAAAACCCGAGTATAAATCAGCCTTTAATCGGCCTTAAATCAGCCTTCACACAACGGATCAGTGCAGCAGCGCGCGCACTCACAGCGAGTGACCGACCGTCCTCTGCTTGTAGAAAAAAAAGACGCCGGGAGTGTAATCTATAGATACTTTGGATACAGTGCAGACTGTGAGGGAAAGCCCACTGACACGATAGACCCGTCTGTAAAACCTGCTTTAAAGCATACAAAGGGAGGTAACACGTCAAACGTGGCTGAGCACCTTTCAAGCAGACAGCCCGAACTTTTAAAAGAGTTTAACAAGCGACAAGTAAGCAAATGTGATTATAAACATGAAAAACCCCAAGCTCACCCATATACAGCCACGAGTAGCATTAGCCTAGTTTGACTACAAGCATTTATGATCATGAGGTCAGAATGCACACAAAAGTGTACCAAATAAAACACAATTGATGCAAAATGGTGACATGCTGGTGGAACCTGAGGGTGGATCTTGAACTAATTAGTTCAAGATTATTAAATACATTTTTCAATAAAAGGGGAGAAATTACCCCTTAATTAACAGTGGTAGGCGATCAGGATGTTTGGATTTTCGCCATTTTCTTTCCGATGCTCACAGAGTGGCTCTCGGCGCGCACTGAGTCAGACAACCACGAATCTTCAATTTCCGACCCCAGAAGACTCTTCTCCATCTTCTCCAACCTCCTGGACCCCCATACCCTCCTCCGTCAACCCTTCAACCGAGCCACTTTGTTGTCCATTTCACAAAAAAGATAGATGACATCCGCCCCTTATTCACCACTCGACCTTCTTCTACTACTTCACCTCCATCAACTCCGTCCTCCCCCATGCTGTCCTCCTTCAACACCTTGTCTCCCAATCAAGTTCTCTTGTTGGTGACCTGCGCCCGTCCAACCACCTGCCCTCTGGACCCCATCCCATCTCACATCCTCAAGTCCATCGCTCCTGACCTTCTTCCCTTTCTCACCCATCTCATCAACACCTCCCTCGCAACCGGCTGTTTCCCCAACTCTATGAAGGAAGCAAGTGTTAACCCTCTCCTGAAGAAAGCCACGCTCAATCCGTCTGAAGTCAACAACTACCGACTTGTCTCCCTTCTTCCCTTTCTTTCCAAAACGCTTGAACCCGCAAGTCTGCTGGATGGATGGCCCTAATAAACTGATCTCGTGCAAGCTCGCTTTGTACTCCGGGGGGCATATGGCTGTACCCTCGGCGTGGTAAGCTCTCCACATCGTTGGCGAATGCCCGTAGCTGCTCCCCTGGTTTCCTGCAAAGATTGTTCGCAGTAATTCCGGCTGCACGCACTGTCCAAAACGTCTGTGCAGGGACCCCACCAGTGGGTGGTAGTCTCGCCTTTCTCCAGGGCTCAGCAATAGCAGACACGATAGTACATCGTCTGTGAGACACAGCGCCAGCTGCAGGGCTTTTGTCTTTATGTCAAAGCCATCCTGACCATAGCCTCTCTCAGGCGGTCCCGCGCCTCACCGGTTGCTGCTATGAAGCTCCTCGACGCGCCATCTGTCCACCCAACAGCTCCTTCCTCCATGCTTCTCTCTTCCTCTTTCACCTTCGTTCCCTAGTCGGGGTTCATCGCGATTGGGTGAGCAGCGTTGTCTGTCGACAACCGTTCTTCGCCTGCGGAGCTCGGGGTAAACTTGACCTTCCGGCCTGTTCCCCGGCAGGGGATCACTGCTCGCTGCTAACTCACCAAACTTACTCGTTGGCGGGGCTGGTGAACGAGAGACTTGATGCCGGAATACCACCGTGATCTTTCCGCCGATCCGAGAGGTTTCTTGTTCCTGCATGGACGCCCAGCGCTGCACTGAGTGAATGCCGCTGAGCTGGCAGCATGCGGCTGAATACTGGCTTCGGCTGAACAGCGATGTTGAGATCGGACTCTTCCCGACAGCCCGACGTCAGAATATGACATAGTTTCGGTTACCAATAACCAGATGTAAAAGGCAGAGGAACATTTCCTCCCTTTGCGTCTGTTTAGAGCTGGAATGACAACTGAGGAGCAAGCAGAGCGAGCCAACTATTTCAAAGTTTGACAGAAACACTGTGACTAGGCTCAATCGAGATGAGCCAGTTCTGCGCAATACATGCTGGTTAGATTTGTGTCCGGCTTCATGTTAATGGGGTGTGGCTTAATGTTGATGGGGTGTGGCTTCACATTAAAGAGGTGTGGTTAACTAAAGTTATTGGGTTGTGGATTTACGTTTAAGGGGACGTGGCTTAATGTCAACTGGTGTATACAGAAATTGTTAATGGTGTTTGGCTAAATGGGGTGTGGCTTAATGTTAACAGGGTGTGGCTTCACGTTAACAAGTTGTGGTTTCAAGTTAAAGGGTTGTGGTTTTAAATTAAAGGGGTGTGGCTTCACATTATCGGGTGTGGCTTCACGGTAACAAGTTGTGGCTTCATGTTTAAGGGGTGTGGTTTCACATTAAAGGTGTGTGGTTTCACATCAAAGGGGTGTGGCTTCACATTGACAAATTGTGACACTTTACGTCACAGGGGTTTGGCTTTAGGTTAATGGGGTGTGCCTTCATGTTACCGGGGTGTGGCTTCACATTAACAAGTTGTGGCGTCACGTTAAAGGGGTGTGGCTTGTTAAAAATGTCCAAGATTCCCAGTTGCTTGTGCTAAGAACAAGTTCAGAATTCAATTAGTTGTAATATAATGGTTTAATTTAACTTTTTAATTTAAGTTTCTTTCCTGTTTTCCAGTAGCTGAAGTCCTCACTCCGCCCTCCTGTGTTTACTGACAAAATATTTGACCCAGAAGAATTTGTTATTCAGTTCTACAGGTTAAAGTGCGATAGGAATATTTTTAGCGACAGTCATCCTCCAGAAATCCCATGCATGTAAAGTCTCTCTACCTCTGCAGCAGTTCAAATGCAAATCGAATCCCCCTCCTGTCCTGATAAGCACAGAGGAAGATTCCTCAGTGTTTCAGTCCCCTTCGTTCCTAAAACACTCAACCCCTGATCTGTGTGGCTTCACATTAACTGAGTTTGGCTTCACATTAACAGGTGTGGCTTTACGGGGTGGGTGCACCCATATCCCTGGCAGAGGTCACTAAGGCAGTTAAAGAGCTCCTTATTGGCAAGGCGCCGGGGGGTCGGCAACAGTGCCCATGGACTGGTAGACCGGGGTGGTGGTTCCCATCTTCAAGAAGGGGGACCGGAGAGTGCGCTGCACTGTTCAGCCTCCCGGGAAAAGCTTATGCCAGGGTGCTGGAAAGGAGGCTCCGACCGCTTGTTGAACCTCGGATTCAAGAGGAGCAGTGCGGATTCCGTCCCGGTCGTGGAACAGTGGACCAGCTCTTTACCCTTGCGGGACTACTGGAGGGATCTTGGGAGTTTGCCCAACCAGTCTACATGTGCTTTGTGGACTTGGAGAAAGCTTTCGACCGGGTCCCTCGGGGGGTTCACTGGGGGGTGCTGCGGGAGTATGGGGTGCCGGATCCGTTGGCACGGGCTATCCGGTCTCTGTACGCCTGCAGTAGGAGTTGTGTCCGTATCCTCGGTATTAAGTCAGACACGTTCCCGGTGGGTGTTGGCCTCCGCCAGGGCTGCCATTTATCACCGGTCCTGTTCGGGACGGAGGAAATCCGGTTCGGGGGCCTCGGGATCGCCTCTCTGCTGTTTGCAGATGATGTGGTCATGTTTGCTTCTTCGGACCGTGACCTCCAGCATTCGATGGGCCGGTTTTGCAGCCGAGTGTGAAGCGGCAGGAATGAGAGTCAGCGCCTCCAAATCCGAGGCCATGGTTCTCTGTCGGAAACCGGTGGATTGCTCCCTCCAGGTGGGGACAACATGCCTGCCCCAAGCGAAGGAGTTCAAGTACCTCGGGGTCTTGTTCACGAGTGAGGGTTAGGTGGAGCGGGAGATCGACAGGCGGATCGGTGCAGCTGCAGCAGTAAAACAGGCGCTGTACCGGTCCGTCTTGGTGCAGAGGGAGCTGAGTCGGAAGGCGAAGCTCTCCATTTACTGGTCGGTCTACGTTCAAACCCTCACCTATGGTCACAAACTCTGGGTCGTGACCGAAAGAACGAGGTTGCGGATACAAGCGGCCGAAATGAGCTTCCGGGCTCAGCCTTAGAGATAGGGTAAGGAGCTTGGACATCAGGAGTCGCGCCGATACTCCTTCGTATCGAAAGGAGTCAGCTGAGGTGGTTCGAGCATCTAATCCGGATGCCTCCTGGACGCCTCCCATTAGAGGTTTTCCAGGCACGTCCAACCGGGAAGAGGCCCTGGGGAAGACCCAGGACACGCTGGAGGAATTTTATCTCCCGGCTGGCCTGGGAAAGTCTCGGGGTCCCCCAGAACGAGCTGGAAAATGTTGCGGGTGAGAGGGAAGCCTGGGTCGGTCTGCTGGGTGTGCTGCCACCGCGACCCGACCCCGGATAAGCGGCGGAAAATGGATGGATGGATGGATGGATGGATGGCTTTAGGTTAACAGGTGTGCCTTCACGTTAACAGGTTGTGACTTCACAATAACGAAGTGTGGTTTCACTATAACAGGGTGTGGCTTCACAGTAACTGAGTGTGGCTTCAAGTTAACGGGGGTTGGTTTCACATTAAAGGGGCGAGGTAACAGGGTATGGTTACGATAACAGGGTATGGTTCCACGTTAAAGCGGTGTGGCTTTCCGATAATGGGGTGTGGCTTCACAATAATGTGGTGTGGTTTCACTATAACAGACTGTGACTTCTTGTTACCGGGGTATGGCTTTACATTAATGTGGTGTGGCTTCACATTAACGGGTGTAGCTTCATGTTAACCAGGTGTGGCTTCGCAGTAACTAAGTGTGGCTTCAAGTTAACAGGGGGTGGTTTCACATTAAAGGGATGTGGCTTCACGGTAACAAGTTGTGGCTTCAGGTTGAAGGAGTGTGGCTTCACAATAATGGGGTGTGGTTTCACATTAACAGGGTGTGGCTTGACAATAATAGGGTGTGGCTTCCAATTAAATAGGTGTGGCTCCACATTAAAGGGTGTGGCTTCACGTGAACAGGGGTGCAGCGCCACATTAACCGGGTGTGGCTTCACGTTAACGGGCTGTGCCTTCACATTAAATGGGTGTGGCTTTACAATAACGTGGTGGGGCTTCATGTTAATAGGGTGTTTGTTACTTTTATTGGGTGTGGCTTGATGTTGAAGGGGTGTGGCTTCACGAATACAGACTGTGACTCCTTGTTACCAGGTTATGGCTTCACATTAACGGGTGTGGCTTCACGTGACAGGGTGTCTTGACAGTAAGTGAGTGTGGCTTCAACAGCGGGGGGTTTTACGGTAACAAGTTGTGGCTTCACGTTGAACGGGTGTGGCTTCACAATAACAGGGTTTGGTTTCTCATTAATAGGGTGTGGCTTCACAATAATGGGGTGTGGCTTAATGCTTCCAATTTAACGGGTGTGGCTTGACATTAACTGAGTTTGGCTTCACATTAACAGGTGTGGCTTTATTTAACAGGTGTGCCTTCACGTTAACAGGTTGTGGCTTCACAATAACGGAGTGTGGTTTCACGATAACTGGGTGTGGCTTCACATTAAATGAGTGTGGCTTTACATTATTGTGATGGGGCTTCATGTTAACGCGTTTGTCACTTGTATTGGGTGTGGCTTGATGTTAAATGAGTGTTGCTCTACATTAACAGGGCGTTGTTCCACAATAAATGAGCAATTGCAGCTTTCAGGAAGTAGAGTGATAAAAGCATCAGGTATTCATTAAAATATCATACAACTTGTATGCACTTCAGAGACACTTTCTTAATCGAAAATTAAAAAATATGAATTCTGTTCAGCATGAAACGTCGTTTAAGAGCATAAAAATTAGGAAATAAAGCTTTCAGGCAGTATAGTGATGAAAGCATCAGGTATTCATTAAAATATCATACATTTGTGGGTAAGCTGTTCTAAGAAACTTTCTGGATCGAAAATGAAAAGAAAGAATTGTTTAAGAAAATCTAGTTTTAAACTCTGTTCAGGCTGAAATGTTGTTTAAGCACATAAAAATAAGTCAATGCAGCTTTCAGGCGGTATAGTGATGAAAGCATCAGGTATTCATTAAAATATCATACAACTTGGAGGTCTGCTGTTCTGAGACACTTTCTTGATGGAAATTTAAAAAAATGAATTCTTTAAGAAAATCTAGTTTTTAACTATGTTCAGCCTGAAACGTCGTTTAAGAGCATATGAATAAGAAAATGCAGCTTTCAGGCTGTGTAGTGATGAAAACACTAGGTATTCATGAAAATATCATACAACTTGGAGGTCTGCTGTTCTGAGACACTTTCTTGGTGGAAATAGAAAAATGAATTCTTTAATAAAATCTAGTTTTCAACTCTGTTCAGCTTGAAACATCGTTTAAGAGCATACAAATGAGGAATTGCAGCTTTCAGGCAGTATAGTGATGAAAGCTTCAGGTATTCATGAAAATATCATACAATTTGAAGTTCCGATGTTCCGAGTCACTTTCTTGATGGAAAATTTTTAAAAATGAATTCTTTTAGAAAATCTAGTTTTCAACTCTGTTCAGTCTGTCGTTACAGAGCATGAAAAAGAGTAAATGCAGCTTTCGGGCAGTATAGTAGCCCGAAGCTTCAGGTATTCATTAATAAATCATATAATTTGTAGTTCCGATGTTCTGACACACTTTCTTGATGGCAAATTAAAAAAATGAACTCTTTCAACTCTGTTCAGCCTAAAACGTCGTTTAAGAGCATGAAAATGAGTAAATGCAGCTTACGGGCAAGTATGAAAGCTTCAGGTATTTAAGAAAGTATCATACAATTTGTAGTTCCGATGTTCTGAAACACTTTCTTGATGGAAAATTTAAAAATTTCAATTCTTTAAGAAAATCTAGTTTTCACCTCTGTTCAGTGTGAAACGTCGTTTAAGCGCATACAAATGAGTAAATGCAGCTTACGGGAAGTATGAAAGTTTCAGGTATTCATGAAAGTATCATACAAATTGGAGTTCCGATGTTCTGAGACACTTTCTTTATGAAACGTTTTTAAAAAAGAATTGTGTAAGAAAATCTATAGTTTCAACTCTGTTTAGCAAAAAACGTTGTGTAAGAAGAGCATGAAAATGAGTAAATGCAGGTTTCGGGCAGTTTAGTAATGGAAGCTTCAGGTATTCATTAAAAGATCATACAATTTGTAGTTCCAATGTTCTGAGACACTTTCTTTATGGAACGTTTAAAATAAAGAATTCTTTAAGAAAATGTAGTTTTCAACTCTGTTCAGTGTGTAACGTCGTTTAAGAACAAACAAATTGAGTAAATTACGGGAAGTATGAAAGCTTCAGGTATTTAAGAAATATCATACAATTTGAAGTTCCGATGTTCTGAGACACTTTCTTGGTGGCAAATAAAAAAAATGAAATGTTTGAGAAAATGTTTTCAACTCTGTTCAGTCTAAAACGTCGTTTAAAAGCATGAAAATGAATAAATGCAGCTTACGGGCAGTAGTGATGAAAGCTTCAGGTATTCATGAAAATCATCATACAATTAAAAGTTCCGATGTTCCGAGGAACTTTCTAGATGGAATATTTAAAAAAATGATTTCTTTTGGAAAATGTAGTTTTCAACTCTGTTCAGTCTGAAACGTCGTTTTAGAGCATAAAAATGAATAAGTGCAGCTTTCGGGCAGTATAGTACTGGAAGCTTCAGTATTCATGAAAAGATCATACAATTTGTAAGTCCGATGTTTTGAGACACTTTCTTTATGGCTAATAAAAAAAAATGACTTCTTTGAGAAAATGTTGTTTTCATCTCTGTTCAGTCTGAAACGCCGTTTAAGAGCGTAAAAATGAATAAATGCAGCTTTCGGGCAGTATAGTAATGGAAGCTTCAGGTATTTAAGAAAGTATCATACAACTTGAAATTCCGATGTTCTGAGACACTTTCTTGATGGCAAATAAATAAAATGAATTCTTTGAGAAAATGTTGTTTTCAACTCTGTTCAGTCTGGAACGTCGTTTAAGAGCATAAAAATGAATACATTCAGCTTACGGGCAGTAGTGATGAAAGCTTCAGGCAGTGGTTCCCAAACTCAAGAATGCAGAGGCCCAATTTAAAATCTGAAAATCTTCTGGGTCCCACCCAAACCGTGCCTTATTTGACATTGTTTTATTTGGCGGTGCCTTAATTTTGTTGAATAACGATAGGCGGACAAGAACAGCCGTTTCGAGCGAGAGCCTTATTGTTTTATTAATCTGTTCGTTCAAATTGTTTGTGCTTCATCAATTAATGTTTCACATAACTAACACTAGAATTGTTCAAATAATACTTAAACTGAGAAAAAGATGTGCGTTTGGTATCTTATCAATTATCAATCGTTTTAAGTAAAATACAGAAATTTGCAACCCTAGTGTTTTGACCAGGTCTTAGGACAGGAAAGAGCGAGACTACTATCCAACTTTGAGTTTGTTTTTTTATATTTATTTGGGGATGGGAGGACAGCTTCAGGAGCCAACAAGGACAAAATAAAAAACAAAACACCTTTTGATGAAAATGCCATCAAACTCCCTACTTCCCTGCTCAATATATACAAGTGTCTGCTCTAAACTTGTTGTGGAAGTCACAAAAACGTGTGAACATAAACTCCATGGTGTCTGGGTTCATAGTAGTATCTGTAGTCCCACAACAGCCTGAATGAAGCCGCTATCAGCGCTCTTTCCGGGTGACCGGCAGCAGTTTGATTCGCTGATTGGCTGATGCAACTATTCCCTCCCTCCGTCGTCATGGGGACGCACCATGACGACGACAAATACGCGCCGCCGGACGGCTCCAGTCCCGCCTGTCATTACATCTTACCCGGATACAAAAGATATATTTTTCTGATTGGCTGTAGCCCATTTCTTTCTTTGAAATTTTCTTTGGCTGATGAGTGGCTCCTCACGGAGAGTGGGGGGGGTGTTTGATTCCTCCGCGGTGAGGGCAGCGCGACTAAGTCATGTTTGCGCGTTGCAGCACATTAAATAGCCTGGAGTTTTTTTTTCAGCGTGAGGAATACGATGTGTGGCGGAAGGGCGTGATTTAAGGTCGAAATGAGTGACTGTCACGCTCAATGAGTGACACTTGAGAGCCCTGCATACATAGTTTATAAATCAGTTTTCTTTTTTCTTTTACTGGTACTTTTCAGTAATAAGGGTCCCTGTTAGGGACAAACCACTGCTTCTCTGCTGACAGCGGCGGATTTGCGCATGCGCGATTCATGTTCAATCCAACGATGAGCTTGCCGCGCGAGCCTGCGGGAAGGTAGACTGAGCGCCTGTGAAGCTTTGTGAGGGGAGCGACTCTGCGACCCGCGGCAGCTGAGAACAGAAACTACATGACAATACGTGCTTTTACGTCAGCAAATCGTCCAGTGAGGCTGCGGAAGTAGAACCTTAATAGATCGCCTTCAAAGTAAAAGCCCCCCCTTTTTTTTCAAAATTAAAAACGTTTTATTTATTTATTGTAAATGGCCTCTCGCGGCCCACCTGCAGTACCTTCGCGGCCCACACTTTGGGAATCACTGGCTTCAGGTATTAATGAAAATCATCATACAATTAAAAGTTCCGATGTTCCGAGTAACTTTCTAGATGGAAAATAAATAAATAAAAGATTTCTTTTGGAAAATGTAGTTTTCAACTCTGTTCAGTCTGAAATGTCGTTTAAGAGCATAAAAATGAATAAATGCAGCTTACGGGCAGTAGTGATGAAAGCTTCAGGTGTTCATGAAAATATCATACAATTTGTAATTCCGATGTTCTGAGACACTTTCTTGTTGGAAAATTAAAAAAAAAAGATTTCTTTTGGAAAATGTTGTTTTCAACTCTGTTCAGTCTGTACAGTCGTTCAAGAGCATAAAAATGAATAAATGCAGCTTTCGGGCAGTATAGTACTGGAAGCTACACTATTCATTAAAATATCATACAATTTGTAGTTCCGATGTTTTAAGACACTTTCTTGATGGAAAATTTAAAAAAAATGATTTCTTTGAGAAAATGTTGTTTTCAGCTCTTTTCAGTCTGAAACGTAATTTAAGAGCATAAAAATGAGTAAATGCAGCTTACGGGCAGTATAGTGATGAAAGCTTCAGGTATTTATGAAAATCATCATACAATTAAAAGTTCCGATGTTCCGAGTAACTTTCTAGATGGAAAATTAAAAAAAAAAAAAAAAGATTTCTTTTGGAAAATGTAGATTTTAACTCTGTTCAGGCTGAAACGTCGTTTAAGAGCATAAAATGAATAAGTGCAGCTTTAGGGCAGTATTGCAATGGAATCTTCAGTATTAATTAAAATATCATACAATTTGTAGTTCCGATGTTCTGAAACACTTTCTTGATGGAAAATTTAAAAAAAAAGAATTCTTTAAGAAAATCAAGTTTTCAACTCTGTTCAGTCTGAAACGTCGTTTAAGAGCATAAAAATGAGTAAATGCAGCTTACGGGCAGAATAGTGATGAACGCTTCAGGTATTTAAGGAAGTATCATACAATTTGAAGTTCAGATGTTCTGAGACCCTTGATGGAAAATTTTAAAAAAAGAATTCTTTTAGAACATCTTGTTTTCAACTCTGTTCAGTCTGAAACGTCGTTTAAGAGCATAAAAATGAGTAAATGCAGCTTACGGGACGTATAGTGATGAAAGCTTCAGGTATTCATTCAAAGATCGTACAATTTGTAGTTCCGATGTTCTGAAACACTTGCTTGATGTAAAATTTAAATTAAAAAAAAGAATTCTCTAAGAAAATGACAGACATGTCCGACGCGTTCCATCCGCGATCGAGGGTCACTCGTCTTTTATTTCGTCCAAACGATATTGCCTCCGCCCACGGGCCCGCACCTTGCCTCGCCTCATCCCCGCCCGTCTGTATCTCACCGACCGTTCGGATGCCCTCGGCTTCGACGTTACCTCGCGTACGCGTCGACGGAAAAAAGTTTTAAAAAAAAAAAGAAAAAAGGAAAAGAAAAGAAGAAAAAGAAACATACTAAACTAAAAACTGTCTCCGGTGCCCAGTGTTTACATTTTTTTATGGAAAATTCAAAAAAAAAAAATTCTTTTGGGTTCTCTCCGGGTTCTCCGGCTTCCTCCCACAGTCCAAAGACATGCTGCAAAGGTTAAATGGACTCTAAATTGCCCGTTGGTGTGAATGTGAGCGAATGTGCCCTGTGATGAACTGGAGACCTGTCCAGGGTGTACCCTGCCTTCGCCCCTTGACAGCTGGGATCGGCTCCAGCGCCCCGTGACCCTAATGAGGATAAGCGGTTCAGATAATGGATGGATTGATAGTTTTCAACTCTGTTCAGTCTGAAACGTCGTTTAAGGGCATAAAAATGAATAAATGCAGCTTTCGGGCAGTATAGTAATGGAAACTTCAGTATTCATTCAAAGATCGTACAATTTGTAGTTCCGATGTTCTGAAACACTTGCTTGATGTAAAATTTAAATTAAAAAAAAGAATTCTCTAAGAAAATATAGTTTTCAACTCTGTTCAGTCTGAAACGTCGTTTGAGAGCATAAAAAAATGAGTAAATGCAGCTTACGGGCAGTATAGTGATGAAAGCTTCAGGTATTCATGAAAATCATCAGACAATTAAAAGTTCCGATGTTCCGAGTAACTTTCTAGATGGAAAATTAAAAAAAAAATGATTTCTTTTGGAAAATGTAGTTTTCAACTCTGTTCAGTCTGAAACTTCGTTTAAGAGCATAAAAATGAATAAATTTAGCTTCCGGGCAGTATAGTAATGGAAGCTTCAGTATTCATTAAAAGACCATACAATCTGTAGTTCCGATGTTCTGAAACACTTGCTTGATGTAAAATTTAAAAAAATGAATTCTTTAAGAAAATCTAGTTTTCAATTCTGTTTAGTGTGAAACGTCGTTCAAGAGCATAAAAATGAGTAAAAGTAGCTTACGGGCGATGAAAGCTTGGAGTATTTAAGAAAGTATCATACAATTTGTAGTGTGTGTGTGTGTGTGTGTGTGTGTGTGTGTGTGTGTGTGTGTGTGTGTGTGTGTGTGTGTGTGTGTGTGTGTGCGCGCGCGCGTGTGTGTTCTGTGTCGTTGCTTGTAACACTGGTGATGAATGTAAGAAAAAAACAATACAATGCAACTGTCTTGTCATGTCTTTATTTGTATCAATTATTTATTTATTTTTTACATTTAGCATACGGGATGACTTGTAATACAACGTAAAACTCGGGTCGTTTCGACCCGAGGACGACGCCGGGGCTCACGGGTCATTCTGACCCCGGGGACGACGACGAGGCCGGGAGCTCGGCTATAAACGAGGGTCATTCAGACCCCGGGGACGCGGGCCGGGAACTCGACGATGAACGCGGGTCATTCTGACTCCGGGGACGGGGGCCGGGAGCTCGACAATAAACGCGGGTCATTCTGACCCCGGGGGACGGGTCCGAGAGCTCGACGATAAACGCGGGTCATTCTGACCCCGGGGACGGGGGCCGGGAGCTCGGCGATAAACACGGGTCAGTCTGACCCGGGGGACGACGGCGAGGGGAGGGCTCGGCGATGAACGCGAGTCATTTTGACCCGAGGGACGAGGCCGAGGGCTCGCTCAAACTCGAGGGTCGAACAGACCCCAGGGCGACGGAGAGGGCTCGGTGGAAAGACGCGAGTCGTTTTGACCCGAGGACGACGGGCTTTAGGGATTCATACGTACATGCATGCATGCATGCATGCATATGTATACACTGGTAGTGGATCATTTTATGACCCTGAGACCGCGATACACACAAATACATAAACACTCGAACGTGGGTCTTTTTGACCCAGAAGGCAACAGGAGGGTTAAGTAATTAATGTGAATACTTTTGACAACGCTGCTTACGGGCAATATGAAAGCTTAAGTATTCACGAAAGTATCATATATTTTGAAGTTCCGATGTGCTGAGACACTTTATTGATGGAACGGTTTAAAAAAAAATAATTGTTTAAGAAAATGTGGTTTTCAACTTCGTTTAGTCGTGTATGAAAATGAGTTACTGCAGCTTACAGGTATTCATGAACATATCATACAATTTGAAGTTCCAATTTTCTGAGACACTTTCTTGATTGGAAATTTAAAAAAAAAAGAATTCTTTAGGAAAATCAAGTTTTCAACTCTGTTCAGTCTGAAACGTCGTTTAAGAGCATAGAAATGAGTAAATGCAGCTTACCGAAAGTATAGTGACGAAAGCTTCAGGTATTCATGAACATATCATACAATTTGAAGTTCCGATGTTCTAAGAGGCTTTCTTGATGGAAAATTTTAAAAAAAAAAGAAATCTTTAAGAAAATCAAGTTTTCAACTCTGTTCAGTCTGAATCGTCGTTTAAGAGCATAAAAATGAGTAAATGCAGCTTACCGAAAGTATAGTGACGAAAGCTTCAGGTATTCATGAACATATCATACAATTTGAAGTTCCGATGTTCTGAGACACTTTCTTCATGGCAAATAAAAAAAAAAGAATTCTTTGAGAAAATCTTGTTTTCAACTCTGTTCAGTCTGAAACGTCGTTTAAGAGCATAAAAATGAGTAACTGCAGCTTACCGAAAGTATAGTGACGAAAGCTTCAGGTATTCATGAACATATGGTTTGAAGTTCCGATGTTCTAAGAGGCTTTCTTGATGGAAAATTTAAAAAAAAGAATTCTTTAAGAGAATCATGTTTTCAACTCTGTTCAGTCTGAAACGTCGTTTAAGAGCATAAAAATGAGTAAATGCAGCTTACGGGAAGTATAGTGATGAAAGCTTCAGGTATTTAAGAAAGTATCATACAATTTGAATTTGCGATGTTCTGAGACACTTTCTTGATTGGAAATTTAAAAAAAAGAATTCTTTTAGAAAATCTTGTTTTCAACTCTGTTCAGTCTGAATCGTCGTTTAAGAGCATAAAAATGAGTAAATGCAGCTTACCGAAAGTATAGTAACGAAAGCTTCAGGTATTCATGAACATATGGTTTGAAGTTCCGATGTTCTAAGAGGCTTTCTTGATGGAAAATTTAAAAAAAATAATTCTTTAAGAAAATCAAGTTTTCAACTCTGTTCAGTCTGAAACGTCGTTTAAGAGCATAAAAATGAGTAAATGCAGCTTACGGGAAGTATAGCTATGAAAGCTTTCAGGTATTTAGGAAAGTATCATACAATTTGAAGTTCCGATGTTCTGAGACACTTTCTTCATGGCAAATAAAAAAAAAAGAATTCTTTTAGAAAATCTTGTTTTCAACTCTGTTCAGTCTAAAACGTCGTTTAAGAGCATAAAAATGAGTAAATGCAGCTTACGGGAAGTATAGTGATGAAAGCTTCAGGTATTTAAGAAAGTATCATACAATTTGAATTTGCGATGTTCTGAGACACTTTCTTGATTGGAAATTTAAAAAAAAGAATTCTTTTAGAAAATCTTGTTTTCAACTCTGTTCAGTCTGAATCGTCGTTTAAGAGCATAAAAATGAGTAAATGCAGCTTACCGAAAGTATAGTGACGAAAGCTTCAGGTATTCATGAACATATGGTTTGAAGTTCCGATGTTCTAAGAGGCTTTCTTGATGGAAAATTTAAAAAAAATAATTCTTTAAGAAAATCAAGTTTTCAACTCTGTTCAGTCTGAAACGTCGTTTAAGAGCATAAAAATGAGTAAATGCAGCTTACGGGACGTATAGTGATGAAAGCTTCAAGTATTTAAGAAAGTATCATACAATTTGAATTTGCGATGTTCTGAGACCCTTGATGGAAAATTTAAAAAAAAGAATTCTTTTAGAAAATCTTGTTTTCAACTCTGTTCAGTCTGAATCGTCGTTTAAGAGCATAAAAATGAGTAAATGCAGCTTACCGAAAGTATAGTGACGAAAGCTTCAGGTATTCATGAACATATCATACAATTTGAAGTTCCGATGTTCTGAGACACATTCTTCATGGCAAATAAAAAAAAAAAGAATTCTTTGAGAAAATCTTGTTTTCAACTCTGTTCAGTCTGAAACGTCGTTTAAGAGCATAAAAATGAGTAAATGCAGCTTACGGGCAGAATAGTGATGAACGCTTCAGGTATTTAAGGAAGTATCATACAATTTGAAGTTCAGATGTTCTGAGACCCTTGATAGAAAATTTAAAAAAAGAATTCTTTAAGAAAATCAAGTTTTCAACTCTGTTCAGTCTGAAACGTCGTTTAAGGGCATAAAAATGAGTAAATGCAGCTTACGGGCAGAATAGTGATGAACGCTTCAGGTATTTAAGGAAGTATCATACAATTTGAAGTTCAGATGTTCTGAGACCCTTGATGGAAAATTTAAAAAAAAGAATTCTTTTAGAAAATCTTGTTTTCAACTCTGTTCAGTCTGAATCGTCGTTTAAGAGCATAAAAATGAGTAAATGCAGCTTACGGGAAGTATAGTTATGAAAGCTTCAGGTATTTAAGAAAGTATCATACAATTTGAATTTGCGATGTTCTGAGACACTTTCTTGATTGGAAATTTAAAAAAAAGAATTCTTTTAGAAAATCTTGTTTTCAACTCTGTTCAGTCTAAAACGTCGTTTAAGAGCATAAAAATGAGTAAATGCAGCTCACGGGAAGTATAGTGATGAAAGCTTCAGGTATTTAAGAAAGTATCATACAATTTGAATTTGCGATGTTCTGAGACACTTTCTTGATTGGAAATTTAAAAAAAAGAATTCTTTTAGAAAATCTTGTTTTCAACTCTGTTCAGTCTGAATCGTCGTTTAAGAGCATAAAAATGAGTAAATGCAGCTTACCGAAAGTATAGTGACGAAAGCTTCAGGTATTCATGAACATATCATACAATTTGAAGTTCCGATGTTCTGAGACACTTTCTTCATGGCAAATAAAAAAAAAAAAGAATTCTTTGAGAAAATCTTGTTTTCAACTCTGTTCAGTCTGAATCGTCGTTTAAGAGCATAAAAATTAGTAAATGCAGCTTACGGGCAGAATAGTGATGAACGCTTCAGGTATTTAAGGAAGTATCATACAATTTGAAGTTCAGATGTTCTGAGACCCTTGATGGAAAATTTAAAAAAAAGAATTCTTTTAGAAAATCTTGTTTTCAACTCTGTTCAGTCTGAAACGTCGTTTAAGAGCATAAAAATGAGTAAATGCAGCTTACCGAAGGTATAGTGACGAAAGCTTCAGGTATTCATGAACATATGGTTTGAAGTTCCGATGTTCTAAGAGGCTTTCTTGATGGAAAATTTAAAAAAAAGAATTCTTTAAGAAAATCAAGTTTTCAACTCTGTTCAGTCTGAAACGTCGTTTAAGAGCATAAAAATGAGTAAATGCAGCTTACGGGAAGTATAGCTATGAAAGCTTTCAGGTATTTAGGAAAGTATCATACAATTTGAAGTTCAGATGTTCTGAGACCCTTGATGGAAAATTTTAAAAAAAGAATTCTTTTAGAAAATCTTGTTTTCAACTCTGTTCAGTCTGAATCGTCGTTTAAGAGCATAAAAATGAGTAAATGCAGCTTACGGGAAGTATAGTTATGAAAGCTTCAGGTATTTAAGAAAGTATCATACAATTTGAATTTGCGATGTTCTGAGACACTTTCTTGATTGGAAATTTAAAAAAAAGAATTCTTTTAGAAAATCTTGTTTTCAACTCTGTTCAGTCTAAAACGTCGTTTAAGAGCATAAAAATGAGTAAATGCAGCTCACGGGAAGTATAGTGATGAAAGCTTCAGGTATTTAAGAAAGTATCATACAATTTGAATTTGCGATGTTCTGAGACACTTTCTTGATTGGAAATTTAAAAAAAAGAATTCTTTTAGAAAATCTTGTTTTCAACTCTGTTCAGTCTGAATCGTCGTTTAAGAGCATAAAAATGAGTAAATGCAGCTTACCGAAAGTATAGTGACGAAAGCTTCAGGTATTCATGAACATATCATACAATTTGAAGTTCCGATGTTCTGAGACACTTTCTTCATGGCAAATAAAAAAAAAAAGAATTCTTTGAGAAAATCTTGTTTTCAACTCTGTTCAGTCTGAATCGTCGTTTAAGAGCATAAAAATTAGTAAATGCAGCTTACGGGCAGAATAGTGATGAACGCTTCAGGTATTTAAGGAAGTATCATACAATTTGAAGTTCAGATGTTCTGAGACCCTTGATGGAAAATTTAAAAAAAAGAATTCTTTTAGAAAATCTTGTTTTCAACTCTGTTCAGTCTGAAACGTCGTTTAAGAGCATAAAAATGAGTAAATGCAGCTTACCGAAGGTATAGTGACGAAAGCTTCAGGTATTCATGAACATATGGTTTGAAGTTCCGATGTTCTAAGAGGCTTTCTTGATGGAAAATTTAAAAAAAAGAATTCTTTAAGAAAATCAAGTTTTCAACTCTGTTCAGTCTGAAACGTCGTTTAAGAGCATAAAAATGAGTAAATGCAGCTTACGGGAAGTATAGCTATGAAAGCTTTCAGGTATTTAGGAAAGTATCATACAATTTGAAGTTCAGATGTTCTGAGACCCTTGATGGAAAATTTTAAAAAAAGAATTCTTTTAGAAAATCTTGTTTTCAACTCTGTTCAGTCTGAATCGTCGTTTAAGAGCATAAAAATGAGTAAATGCAGCTTACGGGAAGTATAGTTATGAAAGCTTCAGGTATTTAAGAAAGTATCATACAATTTGAATTTGCGATGTTCTGAGACACTTTCTTGATTGGAAATTTAAAAAAAAGAATTCTTTTAGAAAATCTTGTTTTCAACTCTGTTCAGTCTAAAACGTCGTTTAAGAGCATAAAAATGAGTAAATGCAGCTCACGGGAAGTATAGTGATGAAAGCTTCAGGTATTTAAGAAAGTATCATACAATTTGAATTTGCGATGTTCTGAGACACTTTCTTGATTGGAAATTTAAAAAAAAGAATTCTTTTAGAAAATCTTGTTTTCAACTCTGTTCAGTCTGAATCGTCGTTTAAGAGCATAAAAATGAGTAAATGCAGCTTACCGAAAGTATAGTGACGAAAGCTTCAGGTATTCATGAACATATCATACAATTTGAAGTTCCGATGTTCTGAGACACTTTCTTCATGGCAAATAATAAAAAAAAAGAATTCTTTGAGAAAATCTTGTTTTCAACTCTGTTCAGTCTGAATCGTCGTTTAAGAGCATAAAAATTAGTAAATGCAGCTTACCGAAGGTATAGTGACGAAAGCTTCAGGTATTCATGAACATATGGTTTGAAGTTCCGATGTTCTAAGAGGCTTTCTTGATGGAAAATTTAAAAAAAAGAATTCTTTAAGAAAATCAAGTTTTCAACTCTGTTCAGTCTGAAACGTCGTTTAAGAGCATAAAAATGAGTAAATGCAGCTTACGGGAAGTATAGCTATGAAAGCTTTCAGGTATTTAGGAAAGTATCATACAATTTGAAGTTCCGATGTTCTGAGACCCTTGATGGAAAATTTAAAAAAAAGAATTCTTTTAGAAAATCTTGTTTTCAACTCTGTTCAGTCTGAATCGTCGTTTAAGAGCATAAAAATGAGTAAATGCAGCTTACCGAAGGTATAGTGACGAAAGCTTCAGGTATTCATGAACATATGGTTTGAAGTTCCGATGTTCTAAGAGGCTTTCTTGATGGAAAATTTAAAAAAAAGAATTCTTTAAGAAAATCAAGTTTTCAACTCTGTTCAGTCTGAAACGTCGTTTAAGAGCATAAAAATGAGTAAATGCAGCTTACGGGAAGTATAGCTATGAAAGCTTTCAGGTATTTAGGAAAGTATCATACAATTTAAGTTCCGATGTTCTGAGACCCTTGATGGAAAATTTAAAAAAAAGAATTCTTTTAGAAAATCTTGTTTTCAACTCTGTTCAGTCTGAATCGTCGTTTAAGAGCATAAAAATGAGTAAATGCAGCTTACGGGAAGTATAGTGATGAAAGCTTCAGGTATTCATGAACATATCATACAATTTGAAGTTCCGATGTTCTGAGACACTTTCTTCATGGCAAATAAAAAAAAAAGAATTCTTTGAGAAAATCTTGTTTTCAACTCTGTTCAGTCTGAAACGTCGTTTAAGAGCATAAAAATGAGTAACTGCAGCTTACCGAAAGTATAGTGACGAAAGCTTCAGGTATTCATGAACATATGGTTTGAAGTTCCAATGTTCTAAGAGGCTTTCTTGATGGAAAATTTAAAAAAAAGAATTCTTTAAGAGAATCATGTTTTCAACTCTGTTCAGTCTGAAACGTCGTTTAAGAGCATAAAAATGAGTAAATGCAGCTTACGGGAAGTATAGTGATGAAAGCTTCAGGTATTTAAGAAAGTATCATACAATTTGAATTTGCGATGTTCTGAGACACTTTCTTGATTGGAAATTTAAAAAAAAGAATTCTTTTAGAAAATCTTGTTTTCAACTCTGTTCAGTCTGAATCGTCGTTTAAGAGCATAAAAATGAGTAAATGCAGCTTACCGAAAGTATAGTGACGAAAGCTTCAGGTATTCATGAACATATCATACAATTTGAAGTTCCGATGTTCTGAGACACTTTCTTCATGGCAAATAAAAAAAAAAGAATTCTTTGAGAAAATCTTGTTTTCAACTCTGTTCAGTCTGAAACGTCGTTTAAGAGCATAAAAATGAGTAAATGCAGCTTACCGAAGGTATAGTGACGAAAGCTTCAGGTATTCATGAACATATGGTTTGAAGTTCCGATGTTCTAAGAGGCTTTCTTGATGGAAAATTTAAAAAAAAGAATTCTTTAAGAAAATCAAGTTTTCAACTCTGTTCAGTCTGAAACGTCGTTTAAGAGCATAAAAATGAGTAAATGCAGCTTACGGGACGTATAGTGATGAAAGCTTCAAGTATTTAAGAAAGTATCATACAATTTGAATTTGCGATGTTCTGAGACACTTTCTTGATTGGAAATTTAAAAAAAAATGAATCCTTTAGGAAAATCAAGTTTTCAACTCTGTTCAGTCTGAAACGTCGTTTAAGAGCATAAAAATGAGTAAATGCAGCTTACGGGACGGATAGTGATGAAAGCTTCAGGTATTTAAGAAGGTATCATACAATTTGAAGTTCAGATGTTCTGAGACACTTTCTTGATAGAAAATTTAAAAAAAGAATTCTTTAAGAAAATCAAGTTTTCAACTCTGTTCAGTCTGAAACGTCGTTTAAGAGCATAAAAATGAGTAAATGCAGCTTACGGGCAGAATAGTGATGAACGCTTCAGGTATTTAAGGAAGTATCATACAATTTGAAGTTCAGATGTTCTGAGACCCTTGATAGAAAATTTAAAAAAAGAATTCTTTAAGAAAATCAAGTTTTCAACTCTGTTCAGTCTGAAACGTCGTTTAAGGGCATAAAAATGAGTAAATGCAGCTTACGGGCAGAATAGTGATGAACGCTTCAGGTATTTAAGGAAGTATCATACAATTTGAAGTTCAGATGTTCTGAGACCCTTGATGGAAAATTTAAAAAAAAGAATTCTTTTAGAAAATCTTGTTTTCAACTCTGTTCTGTCTGAATCGTCGTTTAAGAGCATAAAAATGAGTAAATGCAGCTTACCGAAAGTATAGTGACGAAAGCTTCAGGTATTCATGAACATATCATACAATTTGAAGTTCCGATGTTCTGAGACACTTTCTTCATGGCAAATAAAAAAAAAAGAATTCTTTGAGAAAATCTTGTTTTCAACTCTGTTCAGTCTGAAACGTCGTTTAAGAGCATAAAAATGAGTAAATGCAGCTTACCGAAGGTATAGTGACGAAAGCTTCAGGTATTCATGAACATATGGTTTGAAGTTCCGATGTTCTAAGAGGCTTTCTTGATGGAAAATTTAAAAAAAAGAATTCTTTAAGAAAATCAAGTTTTCAACTCTGTTCAGTCTGAAACGTCGTTTAAGAGCATAAAAATGAGTAAATGCAGCTTACGGGACGTATAGTGATGAAAGCTTCAAGTATTTAAGAAAGTATCATACAATTTGAATTTGCGATGTTCTGAGACACTTTCTTGATTGGAAATTTAAAAAAAAATGAATCCTTTAGGAAAATCAAGTTTTCAACTCTGTTCAGTCTAAAACGTCGTTTAAGAGCATAAAAATGAGTAAATGCAGCTTACGTGAAGTATAGCTATGAAAGCTTTCAGGTATTTAGGAAAGTATCATACAATTTGAAGTTCCGATGTTCTGAGACACTTTCTTCATGGCAAATAAAAAAAAATGAATTCTTTGAGAAAATTTAGTTTTCAACTCTGTTCAGTCTGAAACGTCGTTTAAGAGTATAAAAATGAGTAAATGCAGCTTACGGGCACTATAGTGATGAAAGCTTCAGGTATTCATGAAGATATATAATTGGAAGTTCCGATGTTCTTAGAAGCTTTCTTGATGGAAAATATAAAAAGAAATGAATTCTTTACGAAAATCAAGTTTTCAACTCTGTTCAGTCTGAAAATGAGTAAATGCTGCTTACGGGAAGTATAGTGATGAAAGCTTCAGGTATTCATGAACATATCATACAATTTGATGTTCAGATGTTCTGAGACACTTTCTTGATGGAAAATTAAAAAAAAAGAATTCTTTAAGAAAATCAAGTTTTCAACTCTGTTCAGTCTGAAACGTCGTTTAAGAGCATAAAAATGAGTAAATGCAGCTTACGGGAAGTATAATGATGAAAGCTTCTGGTATTTAAGAAAGTATCATACAATTTGAATTTCCGATGTTCTGAGACACTTTCTTTATTGGAAATTTAAAAAAAAAAAGAATTCTTTAGGAAAATCAAGTTTTCATCTCTGTTCAGTCTGAAACGTCGTTTAAGAGCATAAAAATGAGTAAATGCAATTTACGGGCAGTATAGTGATGAAAGCTTCAGGTATTTAAGAAAGTATCATACAATTTGAAGTTCGGATGTTCTGAGACACTTTCTTGATGGAAAACTTAAAAAAAAAATCTTTTAGAAAATCTTGTTTTCAACTCTGTTCAGTGTGAAACGTCGATTAAGAGCATACAAATGAGTAAATGCAGACTACGGGCAGAGGTTCAAGTAACGAAGTACAACTACTTCGTTACGAAGTACAACTACTTCGTTACTCTACTTAAGTAGGAATTTTGAGTATCTATACTTTACAGGAGTATTTATTTGTCAGACTACTTTTTACTTCTACTCCTTACTTTTTCACGCAAATATCTGTACTTTCTACTCCCTACTTTTTAAAAAATAGCCTCGTTACTATTTCATTTTAGTTTGTTTTTCATTCCGGTTAGCCAGATAAATCGCGCCATCCGAATAGAGTGAATTTGATTGTGGTTGGAAGAGAAGTATATACCTTTCCGACACCCTATTGTTTTTTTACGCGATGCACCTGAACATGACACGAATCAACCGTTACAATCACGTCACTCTCAAGCAAGGACAGCAGAGAAGCCGATTGCAAATATGTCCGTCTCGGAGAACGCGCGACGAGAAATACGCGCCGCCGAATATCTGTTGTGCCGGGAGGGACAGTCACGTTCAATGCGTGAGACTTGAGAGCCCCGATATTTCCGTCTCTCTGCTCCTCTCTGCCGGCGGTTCCCCGGTCGCGCGAGTTTCTCCAGCGACTGTCTCTTTGGGGTAAATAGGATGTCTATACAGCTGATAGGTTTACAGATGCGCTCCATAGCGGGGAGTTTAAAAAGGAACCAACGCGCCTATGACTTTTTTTTGGCTGGTATGGACTTTTTTCAACATACATATTACAATACTTATAACTAGTTATTATCATGTCTTCCGCTCCATGAAATGCATGTTAATGCTCAGTAGTACACATATGGTACTTTAATGTATTGCATTGTAATAAAATGTGATCATTTTCAATGGGCATATATATATGCAGCTGAAACAGGTAGCCTAGTGCATCCCACATTTTTCAATATACCATTTTAATACAACATTATGGCCTTGAGAAAAATGATTGTTTTGGGGGGAGGTGGGGTAGTGCACTATAGGCCCCTGAGACGCGGCTTAAGAAATCGTACTGAATGGGGAAAAGAAATTCCCCTTACATTACTTTTACTGTTTTACTTTTAAGTAGTTTTGAAACCCAGTACTTTTATACTTTTACTTAAGTAAAAAGCTTGAGTTGATACTTCTACTTTTACCAAAGTATTTCTATATCCTAGTATCTATACTTCTACTTAACTCTCCTGTTGCCTTCTGGGTCAAAAAGACCCACGTTCGAGTGTTTATGTATTTGTGTGTATCGCGGTCTAAGGGTCACAAAATGATCCACGACCAGTGTATACGTATGCATGCATGCATGTACGTATGAATCACTCAAGCCCGTCGTCCTCGGGTTAAAACGACTCGCGTCTTTCCACCGAGCCCTCGCCGTCGCCCTGGGGTCTGTTCGACCCTCGAGTTTGAGCGAGCCCTCGGCCTAGTCCCCCGGGTCAAACTGACCCGTGTTTATCGCCGAGCTCCCGGCCCCGTCCCCAGGGTCAGAATGTGCGAATAAGGACACTATGAAAGGGGTGTACTTATAAGCTGTATTTATACACAATTTATTCACATCTGCGTAATCGCGCGGTCGGCTTCGTTGGTGCGCTCGCGCTGATCGAAGGTTCTTTAGCCAAGACGCGAGACGTCATTTCGTACGTGTCCAGAGTGTAAAGCCCTCTGAGAAGTTTACAAAAAAAAGAAAATAATAATGATAATGTGTATTTGTTATTCTGAGCTATTCAAAATAAACTGAATTGATTCAAATTGAAATGAGGTGTCACAAGTTGTTATGTGCGAATAAGGACACTATGAAAGGGGTGTACTTATATGCTTGGTGTGCTCGCGCTGATCGAAGGCTCTTTAGCAAAGACAGATTGACCCCGTAGGACATGGGGTGTGCGAGGAATGAGTGAGGACAACACGAGGGTTAAAAAAAAGAATTACTTATGAAAATCTAGTTTTCAACTTTGTTCGGTCTGAAACGTAGTTTTAGAGAATACAAATGAGTAAATGCAGCTTACGGGCAATGATGAAAGCTTCAGGTATTCATGAAAACGTCATACAATTTATAGTTCCGATGTTCTAAGACACTTTCTTGATGGAAAAGTAAAAAAAAAAGAATTCCTTATGAAAATCTAGTTTTCAACTCTGATCGGTCTGAAACGTTGTTTTAGAGCATACAAATGAGTAAATGCAGCTTACGGGCAGTATAGTGATGAAAGCTTCAGGTATTCATGAAAACGTCATACAATTTATTGTTCCAATGTTCTAAGACACTTTCTTGATGGCAAAGTTAAAAAAAAAAAAGAATTCCTTATGAAAATCTAGTTTTCAACTCTGTTCGGTCTGAAACGTCGTTTTAGAGCATAAAAATGAGTAAATGCAGCTTACGGGCAGTATAGTGATGAAAGCCTCAGGTATTCATGAAAACGTCATACAATTTATAGTTCCGATGTTCTAAGACACTTTCTTGATGGAAAAGTTAAAAAAAAAGAATTCCTTATGAAAATCTAGTTTTCACCTCTGTTCGGTCTGAAACGTCGTTTTAGGGCATAAAAATGAGTAAATGCAGCTTACAGGCAGTATAGTGATGAAAGCTTCAGGTATTCATGAAAACGTCATACAATTTGTAGTTCCGATGTTCTAAGACACTTTCTTGATGGAAAAGTTAAAAAAAAAGAATTCCTTATGAAAATCTAGTTTTCCACTCTGTTCGGTCTGAAACGTCGTTTTAGGGCATAAAAATGAGTAAATGCAGCTTACGGGCAGTATAGTGATGAAAGCTTCAGGTATTCATGAAAACGTCATACAATTTGTAGTTCCGATGTTCTCAGACAATTTCTTGATGGAAAATTAACCCTCGTGTGGCCTCACCGATCCGTACACACCCCGTGTCCTGCGGGTCAAACTGTCCAATTTCCTTTCATCTGGAGCCTTCGATGCGTGGGCGCTCACACCACTTGCAAACAGCAGAGTGTTGATAATGCACTCGGGTCATTTTGACCCAAGGACAACAGCAGGGGCTCGGTGACACACAAGGGTCATTTAGACCCAAGGAGAACGGCGGAGTGTTGATGATACACGAGGGTCATTTCGACCCGAGGACAACGGCAGGGGCATGGTGATACTAAAGGGTCATTTTGACCCAAGGACAACGGCAGGGGCATGGTGATACTCAAGGGTCATTTTGACCCAAGGACAACGGCAGGGGCTTGGTGATACTCAAGGGTCTTTTCGACCCCAAGACAACGGCAAAGCGGTTCCAACTGTAGCACCCCCGAGCACGAAGGACCTTGGGAAGGCACTTCTCTGAATCAGTTCGGGGAGACTTGAAAGTTTGCTGCAACCCGACTATCCTATCCTATCCTCGTGCCCGCAGGATGTCGGGAAGGCACTTTTCTAAATCGGCCATTTTGTTTTCGCTTCTTCGGCTCGTGCAGCTTTCGCGAAAAGTCGAAAGCACTCGAGTTTGCCGCGCTCCCACTGATACGGCCGTCGCGGTTCCGACGATCCCGGCGCCGAGCTCGCGGGACCTCAGGAAGGCACTTTTCTAAATCGGCCATTTTTTTTTCGCTTCTTCGGTTCCTGCAGCTTTCGCGAAAAGTCAGAAGCACTTGATTTTGCTGCGCTCCCACTGATACGGCCGTCGCGGTTCCGACGATCCCGTCGCCTAGCTCGAGGGACCTCGGGAAGGCACTTTTATAAATCGGCCATTTTGTTTTCGCTTCTTCAGCTCCTGCAGCTTTCGCGGAAACTCGGAAGCACTCGAGTTTGCCACCCTCCCACTGATACGGCCGTTGCGGTTCCGACGATCCCGTCGCCGAGCTCGCGGGACCTCGGCAAGGCAGTTTTCGAAATCGGCCATTTTGTTTTTTCTTCTTCGGCTCGTGTAGCTTTCACAGAAAGTCGGAAGCACTCGAGTTTGCCGCACTCCCACTAATACGGCCGTCGCGGTTCCGACGAACCCGTCGCCGATCTTGCGCGACCTCGGGAAGGCCGTTTTTGAAATCGGCCATTTTGTTTTCGCTTCTTCGGCTCGTGTAGCTTTCGCAAAAAGTCGGAAGCACTCGAGTTTGCTGCGCTCCCACTAACACGGCCGTCGCGGTTCCGACGATCCCGTCGCCGTGCTCGCGGGTCCTCGGGAAGGCACTTTTCTAAATCGGCCATTTTGTTTTCGCTACTTCGGCTCCTGCAGCTTTCGCGAAAAGTCGGAAGCACTCGAGTTTGCCGCGCTCCCACTAATACGGCCGTCGCGGTTCCGACGGTCCCGTCGCTGAGCTCGCGCGACCTCAGGAAGGCACTTTTCTATATCGGCCATTATGTTTTCGCTTGTTCGGCTCGTGTAGCTTTCGCAAAAAGTCGGAAGCACTCGAGTTTGCTGCGGTCCCACTAATACGGCCGTCGTGGTTTCAACGACCCCGTCGCCGATCTCGCGCGACCTCGGGAAGGCAGTTGTTGAAATCGGCCATTTTGTTTTCGCTTCTTCGGCTCCTGCAGCTTTCGCGAAAAGTCAGAAGCACTCGAGTTTGCCGCACTCCCACTAATACAGCCGTCGCGGTTCCGACGACCCCGTCGCCGATCTCGCGCGACCTCGGAAAGGCAGTTTTTGAAATCGGCCATTTTGTTTTCGCTTCTTCGGCTCGTGCAGTTTTCGCGAAAAGTCGGGAGCACTCGAGTTTGCCGCGCTCCCACTAATACGGCCGTCGCGGTTCCCGACGGTCCCGTCGCCGAGCTCGTGCGACCTCGGATAGGCAGTTTTCGAAATCGGCCATTTTGTTTTTTCTTCTTCGGCTCGTGTAGCTTTCACAGAAAGTCGAAGGGACTCGAGTTTTCTGCCTCCCACTAATACGGCCGTCGCGGTTCCGACGGTCCTGTCCCCGAGCTCGCGGGACCTCGGGAAGTCACTTTTCTAAATCGGCCATTTTGTTTTTTCTTCTTCGGCTAGTGTAGCTTTCACAGAAAGTCGGAAGCACTCGAGTTTGCCGTGCTCCCACTGATACGGCCGTCGCGGTTCCGACGACCCCGTCGCCGATCTCGCGCGACCTCGGGAAGGCAGTTTTTGAAATCGGCCATTTTGTTTTCGCTTCTGCGGCTCGTGCAGCTTTCGCGAAAAGTCGGAAGCACTCGAGTTTGCCGCACTCCCACTAATACGGCCGTCGCGGTTCCGACGAACCCGTCGCCGTGCTCGCGGGACCTCGGGAAGGCAGTTTTTGAAATCGGCCATTTTGTTTTCGCTTCTTCGGCTCGTGTAGCTTTTACAGATAGTCGGAAGGACTTGAATTTTCTCCCTCCCACTAACACGGCCATCGCGGTTCCAACTGTCCCATCCACGAGCTCTTTGGACCTCGGGAAGTCACTTTTCTAAATCGGCCATTTTGTTTTTTGCTTCTTCGGCTAGTGTAGCGTTCACAAAAAGTCGGAAGGACTCGAGTTTTCTGCCTCCCACTAACACGGCCGTCGCGGTTCCAACGGTCCCGTCCACGAGCTCGCGGGACCTCGGGAAGTCACTCTTCTAAATCGGCCATTTTGTTTTCGCTTCTTCGGCTCCTGTAGCTTTTACAGAAAGTCGGAAGGACTCGAGTTTTCTGCCTCCCACTAACACGGCCGTCGCGGTTCCAACGGTCCCGTCCACGAGCTCGCGGGACCTCGGGAAGTCACTCTTCTAAATCGGCCATTTTGTTTTCGCTTCTTCGGCTCCTGTAGCTTTTACAGAAAGTCGGAAGGACTCGAGTTTTCTGCCTCCCACTAACACGGCCGTCGCGGTTCCAACGGTCCCGTCCACGAGCTCGCGGGACCTCGGGAAGTCACTCTTCTAAATCGGCCATTTTGTTTTCGCTTCTTCGGCTCCTGTAGCTTTTACAGAAAGTCGGAAGGACTCGAGTTTTCTGCCTCCCACTAACACGGCCGTCGCGGTTCCAACTGTCCCGTCCACGAGCTCTTTGGACCTCGGGAAGTCACTTTTCTAAATCGGCCATTTTGTTTTTTGGCTTCTTCGGCTAGTGTAGCTTTCGCGAAAAGTCGGAAGCACTCGAGTTTGCCACCCTCCCACTGATACGGCCATCGGGGTTCCGACAGTCCCGTCGCCGAACTCGGGGGACCTCGGGAAGGAACTTTTATAAATCGGCCATTTTGTTTTCGCTTCTTCAGCTCCTGCAGCTTTCGCGGAAACTCGGAAGCACTCGAGTTTGCCACCCTCCCACTGATACGGCCGTTGCGGTTCCGACGATCCCGTCGCCGAGCTCGCGGGACCTCGGAAAGGCAGTTTTCGAAATCGGCCATTTTGTTTTTTCTTCTTCGGCTCGTGTAGCTTTCACAGAAAGTCGGAAGCACTCGAGTTTGCCGTGCTCCCACTGATACGGCCGTCGCGGTTCCGACGACCCCGTCGCGGATCTCGCGCGACCTCGGGAAGGCAGTTTTTGAAATCGGCCATTTTGTTTTCGCTTATTCGGCTCGTGCAGCTTTCGCGAAAAGTCAGAAGCACTCGAGTTTGCCGCACTCCCACTAATACGGCCGTCGCGGTTCCGACGAACCCGTCGCCGATCTCGCGCGACCTCGGGAAGGCAGTTTTTGAAATCTGCCATTTTGTTTTCGCTTCTTCGGCTCGTGTAGCTTTCGCAAAAAGTCGGAAGCACTCGAGTTTGCCGCGCTCCCACTAAAACGGCCGTCGCGGTTCCGACGGTCCCGTCGCTGAGCTCGCGCGACCTCGGGAAGGCACTTTTCTAAATCGGCCATTATGTTTTCGCTTGTTCGGCTCGTGTAGCTTTCGCAAAAAGTCGGAAGCACTCGAGTTAGCTGCGCTCCCACTAATACGGCCGTCGCGGTTCCGGCGGTCCCGTCCCCGAGCTCGCGGGACCTCGGGAAGTCACTTTTCTAAATCGGCCATTTTGTTTTCGCTACTTCGGCTCGTACAGCTTTCGCGAAAAGTCGGGAGCACTCGAGTTTGCCGCACTCCCACTAATACGGCCGTCGCGGTTCCAACGACCCCGTCGCCGATCTCGCGCGACCTCGGGAAGGCAGTTTTTGAAATCGGCCATTTTGTTTTCGCTACTTCGGCTCCTGCAGCTTTCGCGAAAAGTCGGAAGCACTCGAGTTTGCCGCGCTCCCACTAATACGGCCGTCGCGGTTCCGACGGTCCCGTCGCTGAGCTCGCGCGACCTCAGGAAGGCACTTTTCTATATCGGCCATTATGTTTTCGCTTGTTCGGCTCGTGTAGCTTTCGCAAAAAGTCGGAAGCACTCGAGTTTGCTGCGGTCCCACTAATACGGCCGTCGTGGTTTCAACGACCCCGTCGCCGATCTCGCGCGACCTCGGGAAGGCAGTTGTTGAAATCGGCCATTTTGTTTTCGCTTCTTCGGCTCCTGCAGCTTTCGCGAAAAGTCAGAAGCACTCGAGTTTGCCGCACTCCCACTAATACAGCCGTCGCGGTTCCGACGACCCCGTCGCCGATCTCGCGCGACCTCGGAAAGGCAGTTTTTGAAATCGGCCATTTTGTTTTCGCTTCTTCGGCTCGTGCAGTTTTCGCGAAAAGTCGGGAGCACTCGAGTTTGCCGCGCTCCCACTAATACGGCCGTCGCGGTTCCCGACGGTCCCGTCGCCGAGCTCGTGCGACCTCGGATAGGCAGTTTTCGAAATCGGCCATTTTGTTTTTTCTTCTTCGGCTCGTGTAGCTTTCACAGAAAGTCGAAGGGACTCGAGTTTTCTGCCTCCCACTAATACGGCCGTCGCGGTTCCGACGGTCCTGTCCCCGAGCTCGCGGGACCTCGGGAAGTCACTTTTCTAAATCGGCCATTTTGTTTTTTCTTCTTCGGCTAGTGTAGCTTTCACAGAAAGTCGGAAGCACTCGAGTTTGCCGTGCTCCCACTGATACGGCCGTCGCGGTTCCGACGACCCCGTCGCCGATCTCGCGCGACCTCGGGAAGGCAGTTTTTGAAATCGGCCATTTTGTTTTCGCTTCTGCGGCTCGTGCAGCTTTCGCGAAAAGTCGGAAGCACTCGAGTTTGCCGCACTCCCACTAATACGGCCGTCGCGGTTCCGACGAACCCGTCGCCGTGCTCGCGGGACCTCGGGAAGGCAGTTTTTGAAATCGGCCATTTTGTTTTCGCTTCTTCGGCTCGTGTAGCTTTTACAGATAGTCGGAAGGACTTGAATTTTCTCCCTCCCACTAACACGGCCATCGCGGTTCCAACTGTCCCATCCACGAGCTCTTTGGACCTCGGGAAGTCACTTTTCTAAATCGGCCATTTTGTTTTTTGCTTCTTCGGCTAGTGTAGCGTTCACAAAAAGTCGGAAGGACTCGAGTTTTCTGCCTCCCACTAACACGGCCGTCGCGGTTCCAACGGTCCCGTCCACGAGCTCGCGGGACCTCGGGAAGTCACTCTTCTAAATCCGCCATTTTGTTTTCGCTTCTTCGGCTCCTGTAGCTTTTACAGAAAGTCGGAAGGACTCGAGTTTTCTGCCTCCCACTAACACGGCCGTCGCGGTTCCAACGGTCCCGTCCACGAGCTCGCGGGACCTCGGGAAGTCACTCTTCTAAATCGGCCATTTTGTTTTCGCTTCTTCGGCTCCTGTAGCTTTTACAGAAAGTCGGAAGGACTCGAGTTTTCTGCCTCCCACTAACACGGCCGTCGCGGTTCCAACGGTCCCGTCCACGAGCTCGCGGGACCTCGGGAAGTCACTCTTCTAAATCGGCCATTTTGTTTTCGCTTCTTCGGCTCCTGTAGCTTTTACAGAAAGTCGGAAGGACTCGAGTTTTCTGCCTCCCACTAACACGGCCGTCGCGGTTCCAACTGTCCCGTCCACGAGCTCTTTGGACCTCGGGAAGTCACTTTTCTAAATCGGCCATTTTGTTTTTTGGCTTCTTCGGCTAGTGTAGCTTTCGCGAAAAGTCGGAAGCACTCGAGTTTGCCACCCTCCCACTGATACGGCCATCGGGGTTCCGACAGTCCCGTCGCCGAACTCGGGGGACCTCGGGAAGGAACTTTTATAAATCGGCCATTTTGTTTTCGCTTCTTCAGCTCCTGCAGCTTTCGCGGAAACTCGGAAGCACTCGAGTTTGCCACCCTCCCACTGATACGGCCGTTGCGGTTCCGACGATCCCGTCGCCGAGCTCGCGGGACCTCGGAAAGGCAGTTTTCGAAATCGGCCATTTTGTTTTTTCTTCTTCGGCTCGTGTAGCTTTCACAGAAAGTCGGAAGCACTCGAGTTTGCCGTGCTCCCACTGATACGGCCGTCGCGGTTCCGACGACCCCGTCGCGGATCTCGCGCGACCTCGGGAAGGCAGTTTTTGAAATCGGCCATTTTGTTTTCGCTTATTCGGCTCGTGCAGCTTTCGCGAAAAGTCAGAAGCACTCGAGTTTGCCGCACTCCCACTAATACGGCCGTCGCGGTTCCGACGAACCCGTCGCCGATCTCGCGCGACCTCGGGAAGGCAGTTTTTGAAATCTGCCATTTTGTTTTCGCTTCTTCGGCTCGTGTAGCTTTCGCAAAAAGTCGGAAGCACTCGAGTTTGCCGCGCTCCCACTAAAACGGCCGTCGCGGTTCCGACGGTCCCGTCGCTGAGCTCGCGCGACCTCGGGAAGGCACTTTTCTAAATCGGCCATTATGTTTTCGCTTGTTCGGCTCGTGTAGCTTTCGCAAAAAGTCGGAAGCACTCGAGTTAGCTGCGCTCCCACTAATACGGCCGTCGCGGTTCCGGCGGTCCCGTCCCCGAGCTCGCGGGACCTCGGGAAGTCACTTTTCTAAATCGGCCATTTTGTTTTCGCTACTTCGGCTCGTACAGCTTTCGCGAAAAGTCGGGAGCACTCGAGTTTGCCGCACTCCCACTAATACGGCCGTCGCGGTTCCAACGACCCCGTCGCCGATCTCGCGCGACCTCGGGAAGGCAGTTTTTGAAATCGGCCATTTTGTTTTCGCTACTTCGGCTCCTGCAGCTTTCGCGAAAAGTCGGAAGCACTCGAGTTTGCCGCGCTCCCACTAATACGGCCGTCGCGGTTCCGACGGTCCCGTCGCTGAGCTCGCGCGACCTCAGGAAGGCACTTTTCTATATCGGCCATTATGTTTTCGCTTGTTCGGCTCGTGTAGCTTTCGCAAAAAGTCGGAAGCACTCGAGTTTGCTGCGGTCCCACTAATACGGCCGTCGTGGTTTCAACGACCCCGTCGCCGATCTCGCGCGACCTCGGGAAGGCAGTTGTTGAAATCGGCCATTTTGTTTTCGCTTCTTCGGCTCCTGCAGCTTTCGCGAAAAGTCAGAAGCACTCGAGTTTGCCGCACTCCCACTAATACGGCCGTCGCGGTTCCGACGACCCCGTCGCCGATCTCGCGCGACCTCGGAAAGGCAGTTTTTGAAATCGGCCATTTTGTTTTCGCTTCTTCGGCTCGTGCAGTTTTCGCGAAAAGTCGGGAGCACTCGAGTTTGCCGCGCTCCCACTAATACGGCCGTCGCGGTTCCCGACGGTCCCGTCGCCGAGCTCGTGCGACCTCGGATAGGCAGTTTTCGAAATCGGCCATTTTGTTTTTTCTTCTTCGGCTCGTGTAGCTTTCACAGAAAGTCGAAGGGACTCGAGTTTTCTGCCTCCCACTAATACGGCCGTCGCGGTTCCGACGGTCCTGTCCCCGAGCTCGCGGGACCTCGGGAAGTCACTTTTCTAAATCGGCCATTTTGTTTTTTCTTCTTCGGCTAGTTTAGCTTTCACAGAAAGTCGGAAGCACTCGAGTTTGCCGTGCTCCCACTGATACGGCCGTCGCGGTTCCGACGACCCCGTCGCCGATCTCGCGCGACCTCGGGAAGGCAGTTTTTGAAATCGGCCATTTTGTTTTCGCTTCTGCGGCTCGTGCAGCTTTCGCGAAAAGTCGGAAGCACTCGAGTTTGCCGCACTCCCACTAATACGGCCGTCGCGGTTCCGACGAACCCGTCGCCGTGCTCGCGGGACCTCGGGAAGGCAGTTTTTGAAATCGGCCATTTTGTTTTCGCTTCTTCGGCTCGTGTAGCTTTTACAGATAGTCGGAAGGACTTGAATTTTCTCCCTCCCACTAACACGGCCATCGCGGTTCCAACTGTCCCATCCACGAGCTCTTTGGACCTCGGGAAGTCACTTTTCTAAATCGGCCATTTTGTTTTTTGCTTCTTCGGCTAGTGTAGCGTTCACAGAAAGTCGGAAGCACTCGAGTTTGCCGCACTCCCACTAATACGGCCGTCGCGGTTCCGACGAACCCGTCGCCGATCTTGCGCGACCTCGGGAAGGCCGTTTTTGAAATCGGCCATTTTGTTTTCGCTTCTTCGGCTCGTGTAGCTTTCGCAAAAAGTCGGAAGCACTCGAGTTTGCTGCGCTCCCACTAACACGGCCGTCGCGGTTCCGACGATCCTGTCGCCGTGCTCGCGGGTCCTCGGGAAGGCACTTTTCTAAATCGGCCATTTTGTTTTCGCTACTTCGGCTCCTGCAGCTTTCGCGAAAAGTCGGAAGCACTCGAGTTTGCCGCGCTCCCACTAATACGGCCGTCGCGGTTCCGACGGTCCCGTCGCTGAGCTCGCGCGACCTCGGGAAGGCACTTTTCTAAATCGGCCATTATGTTTTCGCTTGTTCGGCTCGTGTAGCTTTCGCAAAAAGTCGGAAGCACTCGAGTTTGCTGCGCTCCCACTAATACGGCCGTCGCGGTTCCGGCGGTCCCGTCCAAGAGCTCGCGGGACCTCGGGAAGTCACTTTTCTAAATCGGCCATTTTGTTTTCGCTACTTCGGCTCGTACAGCTTTCGCGAAAAGTCGGGAGCACTCGAGTTTGCCGCACTCCCACTAATACGGCCGTCGCGGTTCCAACGACCCCGTCGCCGATCTCGCGCGACCTCGGGAAGGCAGTTTTTGAAATCGGCCATTTTGTTTTCGCTACTTCGGCTCGTGCAGCTTTCGCGAAAAGTCGGGAGCACTCGAGTTGGCCGCACTCCCACTAATACGGCCGTCGCGATTCCAACGACCCCGTCGCCGATCTCGCGCGACCTCGGGAAGGCAGTTTTTGAAATCGGCCATTTTGTTTTCGCTACTTCGGCTCGTGCAGCTTTCGCGAAAAGTCGGGAGCACTCGAGTTTGCCGCACTCCCACTAATACGGCCGTCGCGGTTCCAACGACCCCGTCGCCGATCTCGCGCGACCTCGGGAAGGCAGTTTTTGAAATCGGCCATTTTGTTTTCGCTTCTTCGGCTCCTGCAGCTTTCGCGAAAAGTCAGAAGCACTCCAGTTTGCCGCACTCCCACTAATACGGCCGTCGCGGCTCCGACGACCCCATCGCCGATCTCGCGCGACCTCGGGAAGGCAGTTTTTGAAATCGGCCATTTTGTTTTCGCTTCTTCGGCTCGTGCAGCTTTTTCGAAAAGACGGGAGCACTCGAGTTTGCCGCACTCCCACTAATACGGCCGTCGCGGTTCCGACGAACCCGTCGCCGTGCTCGCGGGACCTCGGGAAGGCAGTTTTTGAAATCGGCCATTTTGTTTTCGCTTCTTCGGCTCGTGTAGCTTTTACAGATAGTCGGAAGGACTTGAATTTTCTCCCTCCCACTAACACGGCCATCGCGGTTCCAACTGTCCCGTCCACGAGCTCTTTGGACCTCGGGAAGTCACTTTTCTAAATCGGCCATTTTGTTTTTTTGCTTCTTCGGCTAGTGTAGCTTTCACAAAAAGTCGGAAGGACTCGAGTTTTCTGCCTCCCACTAACATGGCCGTCGCGGTTCCAACGGTCCCGTCCACGAGCTCTTTGGACCTCGGGAAGTCACTTTTCTAAATCGGCCATTTTGTTTTTTGGCTTCTTCGGCTAGTGTAGCTTTCACAGAAAGTCGGAAGGACTCGAGTTTTCTGCCTCACACAAACACGGCTGTCGCGGTTCCAACGGTCCCGTCCACGAGCTCTTTGGACCTTGGGAAGTCACTTTTCTAAATCCGCCATTTTTTTTTTTTTGGCTTCTTCGGCTAGTGTAGCTTTAAAAGAAGGTCGGAGGCACTCGAGATTGCAGCCTCCCGCTAATATGGCCGTTGCGATTCAAACGGTACCATCCGCTAGCTTGTCGGACCAAAAGACACACCTTGATCCGAGGACAAGGGGAGGATGTGGAATTACATGAAATTGTGTTTGTGTGTGCCATTGCTTGTAACACTGGGGGTTATAACTATACAAAATAAAACAATATACTACAACTGTCAGGTATTCATGAAAACATCATACAATTTATAGTTCTGATGTTCTGAGACTTTCTTGATGGAAAAGTTTAAGAATTTAAGAATTCCTTATGAAAATCTAGTTTTCAACTCTGTTCGGTCTGAAACGTTGTTTAAGAGCATAAAAATGAGTAAATGCAGCTTACGGGCAGTATAGTGATGAAAGCTTCAGGTATTCATGAAAACGTCATACAATTTATAGTTCCTATGTTCTGAGACACTCTCTTGATGGAAAAGTTAAAAAAAAAAGAAAAAAGAATTCCTTATGAAAATCTAGTCTTCAACTCGGTTTGGTATTAAACATCGATTAAGAGCATAATAATGAGTAAATGCAGCTTACGGGCAATATAGTGATGAAAGCTTCAGGTATTCATGAAAATGTCATACAATGTATAGTTCATATGTTCTGAGACACTTTCTTGATGGAAAAGTTAAAAAAAAGAATTCCTTATGAAAATCTAGTTTTCAACTCTGTTTGGTCTGAAACGTCGTTTAAGAGCATAAAAATGAGTAAATGCAGCTTACGGGCAGTATAGTGATGAACGCTTCAGGTATTCATGAAAACGTCATACAATTAATAGTTCCGATGTTCTAAGACACTTTCTTGATGGAAAAGTAAAAAAAAAAGAATTCCTTATGAAAATCTAGTTTTCAACTCTGTTCGGTCTGAAACGTCGTTTAAGAGCATAAAAATGAGTAAATGCAGCTTACGGGCAGTATAGTGATGAAAGCTTCAGGTATTCATGAAAACGTCATACAATTTATAGTTCCTATGTTCTGAGACACTTTCTTGATGGAAAAGTTTTTAAAAAAAAAAAGAATTCCTTATGAAAATCTAGTCTTCAACTCGGTTTGGTATTAAACATCGTTTAAGAGCATAATAATGAGTAAATGCAGCTTATGGGCAGTATAGTGATGAAAGCTTCAGGTATTCATGAAAACGTCATACAATTTGTATTTCCGATGTTCTCAGACACTTTCTTGATGGAAAAGTTTAAAAAAAAGAATTCCTTATGAAAATCTAGTTTTCAACTCTGTTCAGTCTGAAACGTCGTTTTAGAGCATAAAAATGAGTAAATGCAGCTTACGGGCAGTATAGTGATGAAAGCTTCAGGTATTCATGAAAACGTCATACAATTTATAGTTCCGATGTTCTGAGACAATTTCTTGATGAAAATTACAAAAAAGATGAATTCCTTATGAAGATCTAGTTTTCAACTTTGTTCAGTCTGAAACGTCGTTTTCAAGCATAAAAATGAGTAAATGCAGCTTTCAGGCAGTAGTGATGAAACCATCCGGTATTCATTAACACATCAGACAACTTGTAGTAGGTCTAGTGTTCTGAGACACTTTCTTGAACGAAAATGGAAAAAAAATGAATTCTTCAAAGAAAATCAAGTTTTCAACTCTGTTCAGCCTTAAACATCGTTTAAGGGCATAACAATGAGGAAATAAAGCTCTCAGGCAGTATAGTGATGAAAGCATCAGGTATTCATGAAAATATGCTTTAAGTTTACGCAGTGTGGTTTCACGTGGGTATGGATTAACATTAATTGGGTGTGGCTTCACGTTCATGGGGTGTGGCTTCATGTTAAAGCAGTATGGCCTATTTTGTGGCGTGGCTTCTCATTAATTGGGTGTGGCTTTATGTTAAGGAGTGTGGCTTCAATTTAATGGTGTGTGGCTTTAAATTAAAGAGGTTTGGCATCAAATTAAAGGGGTGTGGCTTTTAGTGAAAGGGGTGTGTCTTCGCATTAAATGTGTGTGGCTTTACTTTAACGGATGTGGCTTCACATTAACGGGGTGTGGTTTCACGATATTGGGGTGGGGCGTTACAATTACTGGGCGTGGCTTCACATTACTTGTTTGTGACTTCACGTTAACAGGGGTGGCTTCATGTTAACTGTGTGTGGCTTTCACATTAATGGGTTTTGGCTTCACGTTGAAGGGGTGTGGCTAGACATTAAATGGGTGTGGCTTCACGTTAACGTGGTGTGCCTTCACATTGAAGGGGTGTGGCTTCACAATAAATGGATGTGGCTTCAAGAGAATGGCTTGTGGCTTCATGCTGAAGGCGTGTGGCTTCACGTTAACGGGGTGTGGCTACAGGGTAACAGGGCATTAAATGGGTGTGGCTTCACAATACAGCTTCATGTTAACAAGGATGTGGCTTCACTTCGAGGGGTGTGGTTTCAAATTAAAGGAAAGTGGCATCACATGACTTTATGTAAAAGGGGTGTGGCTTAACATTAACGGGGTGTGGCTTCACGTTGGATGGCTGTGGCTTTACATTAACGGGGTGTGGCTTTACGTTAATGGGGTGGCTTCACGTTATATGGCTATTGCCTAACGTTAATGGGGTGTGGCTTTACATTAATGGGTTGTGGCATCAAATCAAAGGATTCTTGTATCACATTAAATGGGTGTGACTTTACGTGAAGAGGGTGTGGCTTCACAATAACCGGGTGTGGCTTAACATTAACAGGGTGAGGCTTCAAATTAACAGGTGTGGCTTCACATTAAAGGGGTGTGGCTTCAAATTAAAGGGAACTGGCTTCACATGACTCCATGTAAAAGGGGTGTGGCTTCACATTAACTGTGTGTTGCTTCAAGTTGACAGGGTATGGATTCACGTGAATGTGGTCTGGCTTCATGTTAACGGTGTGTGGTTTCACGTTCAGGGTATGGATTAACGTTAGTTGGGTGTGGCTTAACGTTAATGGGGGCGTGGCTTAGCGTTAAAGGGGTGTGGTCTATTGTTAACTGGGCCTGGCTTCACATTAATCGGGTGTGGCTTTATGTTAATGGCGTGTGGCTTCAGGTTAACAGGGTGTAAAATAGATGTGGCATCACAATAGGGCTTCATGTTAACAAGGATGTGGCTTCACTTTACCGGGGCGTGGCTTCAAATTAAAGGGGTCTGGCATCAAATTAAAGAGGTGTGACTTTACTTTAGGGGTGTGTCTTCACATTAAATGTGTGTGGCTTCAAGTTAAAGGGGTATGGCCTAACGTTAACGGGGTGTGGATTCACATTAATGGGGTGTGGCATCAAATTAAAGGATTCCTTTATCACATTAAATGGGTGTGAAGTGGGTGTGGCTTCACAATAACACTGTGTGGTTTCACATAAATGGGGTGTGGCTTCATGTTAACGTGGCTTCAGGTTAACAGGGTGTGAAATGGGTGTGGCTTCACAATAAGGCTTCATGTTAACAAGGATGTGGCTTCACTTTAACGGGTGTGGCTTCAAGTTAACGGGGTGTGGCTTCACATTAAATGGTTGTGGCTTCACATTAAATGGTTGTGGCTTCACATTACTTGTGTCTGACTTCAGTTAACAGGGGTGGCTTCACATTATTGGGGTGTGGCATCACTTTAAAGGGGTGTGTCTTTATGTTAATGGAGATAGGCTTAAAGTTGAAGGGGTGTGGCTTCAAATTAATGTTGTATGGCATCACAAAAAAGCATCATGTTAACAATGGTGTGGCTCGAAATTAAAGGAGTCTGCCATCACATTAAAGGGGTGTGACTTTACGTGGACGGGTTGTGACTTCAAGTTATTGAGGTGTGGCTTCACATTAAATGGGTGTGGCTTCACGTTAAGAGGATGTGGCTTTACATTAATAGGGGAGTGGCTTTACGTTAATTGGGTGTGGCATCACATTAACTGGGTATGTTTCACGATATCAAGGTGGGGCGTTAAATTTACTGGCCGTGGCTTCACATTACTTGTTTGTGACTTCACATTAACAGGGGTGGCTTCATGTTAACGGTGTGTGGCTTCAGGTAAACGGACTGTGGCTTCAATTTAATGAGGTATGCCTTCACATTAATGGGTTTTGGCTTCACGTTGAAGGGGTGTGGCTTCATGTTAAATGGATGTGGCTTCATGTGATTGGGTTGTGAGTTCACGCTGAAGGGGTGTGGCTTCACATTACCTGGGTGTGGCATCACGTTGAAGGGGTATAGCTTCAGGTTAACTGGGTGTGGCTTCACATTAATTTGGTGAAGCTTTACATTAACGGGGTGTGGCAACACGTTAAAGTGGTGTGGCTTTACATTAACAAGTTGTGGATTTACGTTACTCGGGTGTGGCTTCACATCAAAGGGGTGTAGGTTCACGTTAAATGGATGTGGCGTCACGTTAACGGTGCGTGGCTTCACATTAACGGGGTTTGGCTTCACCTTAATGGTGTGTGCCTTCATGTCAAAGGAGTGTTGCTTAACGTTAATCGGGTGTAGCTTCACGTTAACGGGGTGTGGCTTCAGTTTAACGTTAATGGGGTGTGGCTTTATGATGAAAGGGTTTGGCTTCATATTGAAGAGGTGTGGCAACACGTTGAAGGGGTGTGGCTTTACATTCACAGGGTTAGCATTCACACTAATGGAGTGTGGCTTCACGTCAAGGGGGCGTTGCTTCACATTAAATGGATTTGGCTTCATGTTAACTGTGTGTGGCTTCACATTAATGGGGTGTGGCTTCCCATTCACGGGGTTTGGCTTCAAGTTAATGTCATGTGGTTTCACAATATAGCTTCACGTTAACAAGGGTGTGGCTTTACTTTAACAGGGTCTGGCTTCAAATTAATGGAGTCTGGCATCACATTAAAGGGGTGTGACTTTACGTGAAAGGGGTGTGGCTTGAAGTTAACAGGGTGTGGCTTCACGTTAAAAGGGGTTTGGCTTCCCGAGTCAGAATGACCCGCGTTTGTCGTCGATTTCGCGGCCCCAGTCCCCGGGGTCTGAATGACCCTCGTTCATAGTCGAGCGCCCGGCCTCGCCGTCTTCCCCGGGGTCAGAATGACCCGTGAGCCCTCGGCCTCGTCCACGGGTCGAAACGACCCGAGTCGTTTAGTACGTGTCCAGATTGTAAAGCCCTCTGAGGCGTTTACAAAAAAAAGAAAATAATAATAATAATGTGTATTTGTTATTCTGAGCTGTTCAAAATAAACTGAATTGATTCAAATTGAAATGAGGTGTCACAAGTTATTATGTGCGAATAAGGACACTATGAAAGGGGTGTACTTATACGCTGTATTTATACACAATTTATTCACATCTGCGTAATCACGCGGTCGGCTTCGTTGGTGCGCTCGCGCTGATCGAAGGCTCTTTAGCCAAGACTCGTGACGTCATTTCGTACGTGTCCAGATTGTAAAGCCCTCTGAGGCGTTTACAAAAAAAAGAAAATAATAATAATAATGTGTATTTGTTATTCTGAACTATTCAAAATAAACTGAATTGATTCAAATTGAAATGAGGTGTCACAAGTTATTATGTGCGAATAAGGACACTATGAAAGGGGTGTACTTATACGCTGTATTTATACACAATTTATTCACATCTGCGTAATCCCGCGGTCGGCTTCGTTGGTGCGCTCGCGCTGATCGAAGGCTCTTTAGCCAAGACTCGTGACGTCATTTCGTACGTGTCCAGATTGTAAAGCCCTCTGAGGCGTTTACAAAAAAAAAAAGAAAATAATAATGTGTATTTGTTATTCTGAGCTATTCAAAATAAACTGAATTGATTCAAATTGAAATGAGGTGTCACAAGTTATTATGTGCGAATAAGGACACTATGAAAGGCCCTCTGAGGCGTTTACAAAAAAAAGAAAATAATAATAGAAATAAAGAAAATCTAGTTTTCAACTCTGTTCAGTCTGAAACGTCGTTTAAGAGCATAAAAATGAGTTACTGCAAATCACGGGCAGTATAGTGATGAAAGCTTCACTTATGAACATATCATACAATTTGAAGTTTAGATGTTCTGAGACACTTTCTTGATGGAAATTTTTTTTTAAAATAATTATTTTAGAAAATCTTGTTTTCAACTCTGTTCAGTCTGAATCTTCGTTTAAGAGCATAAAAATGAGTAAATGCAGCTTACGGGAAGTATAGTGATGAAAGCTTCAGGTATTGATGAACATATCATATAATTTGAATTTCTGATGTTCTCAGAGGCTTTCTTGATGGAAAATATAGAAAAATGAATTCTTTAAGAAAATCAGGTTTTCAACTCTGTTCAGTCTGAAACGTCGTTTAAGAGCATAAAAATGAGTTACTGCAAATCACGGGCAGTATAGTGATGAAAGCTTCACTTATTCATGAACATATCATACTATTTGAAGTTCAGATGTTCTGAGACACTTTCTTGATGGAAATTTGTTTTTTTAAAAGAATTCTTTTAGAAAATCTTGTTTTCAACTCTGTTCAGTCTGATTCGTCGTTTAAGAGCATAAAATTGAGTAAATGCAGCTTACGGGAAGTATAGTGATGAAAGCTTCAGGTATTCATGAACATATCATATAATTTGAATTTCTGATGTTCTCAAAGGCTTTCTTGATGGAAAATATAGAAAAATGAATTCTTTAAGAAAATCAACTTTTCAACTCTGTTCAGTCTGAAACGTCGTTTAAGAGCATAAAAATGGGTAACTGCAGTTTACGGGCAGCATTAAAGCTTCAGGTATTCAGGAAAATATGAACAATTCGTAATTCCGATGTGCTGAGACACTTTCTTGATGGAAAATTAAAATAAAATAGTTCTTTAAGAAAATTCAGTTTTCAACTCTGGTCAGTCTGAAACGTCGTTTAAGAGCATAAAAATGGGTAACTGCAGCTTATGGGCAATATAGTGATGAAAGCTTCAGGTTTCATAAACATATTACACAATTTGATGTTCCGATGTTCTGAAACACTTTCTTGATGGAAAATATTTAAAAAAAATGAATTCTTTAAGAAAATCTAGTTTTAAACTCTGTTCAGTCTGAAACGTCGTTTAAGAGCATAAAATTGAGTAAATGCAGCTTACGGGCAGTATAGTGATGAAAGCTTCAGGTATTCATGAACATATCATACAATTTGAAGTTCCGATGTCCTGAGACACTTTCTTGATGGAAAATTAAAATAAAATAGTTCTTTAAGAAAATTCAGTTTTCAACTCTGTTCAGTCTGAATCGTCGTTTAAGAGCATAAAAATGAGTAAATGCAGCTTACGGAACGTATAGTAATGAAAGCTTCAGGTATTCATGAACATATCATACAATTTGAAGTTCCGATGTCCTGAGACACTTTCTTGATGGAAAATTAAAATAAAATAGTTCTTTAAGAAAATTCAGTTTTCAACTCTGTTCAGTCTGAAACGTCGTTTAAGAGCATAAAAATGGGTAACTGCAGCTGACGGGCAGTATAGTGATGAAAGCTTCAGGTTTCATAAACATATTACACAATTTGATGTTCCGATGTTCTGAAACACTTGATGGAAAATATTTAAAAAAAATGAATTCTTTAAGAAAATCTAGTTTTCAACACTGTTCAGTCTGAAACGTCGTTTAAGAGCATAAAAATGAGTTACTGCTGCTCACGGGCAGTATAGTGATGAAAGCTTCAGGTATTCATGAACATATCATACAATTTGAAGTTCCGATGTCCTGAGACACTTTCTTGATGGAATTTTTTTTTTAAAAGAATTCTTTTGGAAAATCTTGTTTTCAACTCTGTTCTGTCTGAATCGTCGTTTAAGAGCATAAAAATGAGTAAATGCAGCTTACGGAACGTATAGTAATGAAAGCTTTAGGTATTCATGAACATATCATATAATTTGAAGTTCCGATGTTCTAAGAGGCTTTCTTGATGGAAAATATAAAAAAATGAATTCTTTAAGAAAATCAAGTTTTCAACTCTGTTCAGTCTAAAACGTTGTTTCACAGTATAAAAACGAGTAAATGCAACTTACCGACAGTATAGTGACGAAAGCTTCAGGTATTCGTGAACATATCATACAATATTTAAGTTCCGATGTTCTAAGATGGAAAACATAAAAAAATGAATTCTTTAAGAAAATCTAGTTTTCAACACTGTTCAGTGTGAAACGTCGATTAAGAACATACAAATGAGTAAATGCAGATTACAGGCAGAGGTGTCAAGTAACGAAGTACAAATACTTCGTTACTTTACTTAAGTAGGAATTTTGAGTATCTATACTTTACTGGAGTATTTTTTTTCAGACTACTTTTTACTTCTACTCCTTACTTTTTCAGGCAAATATCTGTACTTTCTACTCCCTACTTTTTAAAAAATAGCCTCGTTACTATTTCATTTTGGTTTGTTTTTCATTCCGGTTAGCCAGATAAATCGCGCCATCCGAATAGAGTGAATTTGATTGTGGTTGGAAGAGAAGTATATACCTTTCCGACACCCTATTGTTTTTTTACGCGATGCACCTGAACATGACACGAATCAACCGTTACAATCACGTCACTCTCAAGCAAGGACAGCAGAGAAGCCGATTGCAAATATGTCCGTCTCGGAGAACGCGCGATGAGAAATACGCGCCACCGAATATCTGTTATGCCGGGAGGGACAGTCACGTTCAATGCGTGAGACTTGAGAGCCCCGATACTTCCGTCTCTCTGCTCCTCTCTGCCGGCGGTTGAAGTTCCGATGTTCTAAGATGGAAAATATTAAAAAAAAATGAATTCTTTAAGAAAATCTAGTTTTCAACACTGTTCAGTGTGAAACGTCGATTAAGAACATACAAATGAGTAAATGCAGATTACGGGCAGAGGTGTCAAGTAACGAAGTACAAATACTTCGTTAATTTACTTAAGTAGGAATTTTGAGTATCTATACTTTACTGGAGTATTTTTTTTCAGACTACTTTTTACTTCTACTCCTTACTTTTTCACGCAAATATCTGTACTTTCTACTCCCTACTTTTTAAAAAATAGCCTCGTTACTATTTCATTTTAGTTTGTTTTTCATTCCGGTTAGCCAGATAAATCGCGCCATCCGAATAGAGTGAATTTGATTGTGGTTGGAAGAGAAGTATATACCTTTCCGACACCCTATTGTTTTTTTACGCGATGCACCTGAACATGACACGAATCAACCGTTACAATCACGTCACTCTCAAGCAAGGACAGCAGAGAAGCCGATTGCAAATATGTCCGTCTCGGAGAACGCGCGACGAGAAATACGCGCCGCCGAATATCTGTTGTGCCGGGAGGGACAGTCACGTTCAATGCGTGAGACTTGAGAGCCCCGATATTTCCGTCTCTCTGCTCCTCTCTGCCGGCGGTTCCCCGGTCGCGCGAGTTTCTCCAGCGACTGTCTCTTTGGGGTAAATAGGATGTCTATACAGCTGATAGGTTTACAGATGCGCTCCATAGCGGGGAGTTTAAAAAGGAACCAACGCGCCTATGACTTTTTTTTGGCTGGTATGGACTTTTTTCAACATACATATTACAATACTTATAACTAGTTATTATCATGTCTTCCGCTCCATGAAATGCATGTTAATGCTCAGTAGTACACATATGGTACTTTAATGTATTGCATTGTAATAAAATGTGATCATTTTCAATGGGCATATATATATGCAGCTGAAACAGGTAGCCTAGTGCATCCCACATTTTTCAATATACCATTTTAATACAACATTATGGCCTTGAGAAAAATGATTGTTTTGGGGGGAGGTGGGGTAGTGCACTATAGGCCCCTGAGACGCGGCTTAAGAAATCGTACTGAATGGGGAAAAGAAATTCCCCTTACATTACTTTTACTGTTTTACTTTTAAGTAGTTTTGAAACCCAGTACTTTTATACTTTTACTTAAGTAAAAAGCTTGAGTTGATACTTCTACTTTTACCAAAGTATTTCTATATCCTAGTATCTATACTTCTACTTAACTCTCCTGTTGCCTTCTGGGTCAAAAAGACCCACGTTCGAGTGTTTATGTATTTGTGTGTATCGCGGTCTAAGGGTCACAAAATGATCCACGACCAGTGTATACGTATGCATGCATGCATGTACGTATGAATCACTCAAGCCCGTCGTCCTCGGGTTAAAACGACTCGCGTCTTTCCACCGAGCCCTCGCCGTCGCCCTGGGGTCTGTTCGACCCTCGAGTTTGAGCGAGCCCTCGGCCTAGTCCCCCGGGTCAAACTGACCCGTGTTTATCGCCGAGCTCCCGGCCCCGTCCCCAGGGTCAGAATGTGCGAATAAGGACACTATGAAAGGGGTGTACTTATAAGCTGTATTTATACACAATTTATTCACATCTGCGTAATCGCGCGGTCGGCTTCGTTGGTGCGCTCGCGCTGATCGAAGGTTCTTTAGCCAAGACGCGAGACGTCATTTCGTACGTGTCCAGAGTGTAAAGCCCTCTGAGAAGTTTACAAAAAAAAGAAAATAATAATGATAATGTGTATTTGTTATTCTGAGCTATTCAAAATAAACTGAATTGATTCAAATTGAAATGAGGTGTCACAAGTTGTTATGTGCGAATAAGGACACTATGAAAGGGGTGTACTTATATGCTTGGTGTGCTCGCGCTGATCGAAGGCTCTTTAGCAAAGACAGATTGACCCCGTAGGACATGGGGTGTGCGAGGAATGAGTGAGGACAACACGAGGGTTAAAAAAAAGAATTACTTATGAAAATCTAGTTTTCAACTTTGTTCGGTCTGAAACGTAGTTTTAGAGAATACAAATGAGTAAATGCAGCTTACGGGCAATGATGAAAGCTTCAGGTATTCATGAAAACGTCATACAATTTATAGTTCCGATGTTCTAAGACACTTTCTTGATGGAAAAGTAAAAAAAAAAGAATTCCTTATGAAAATCTAGTTTTCAACTCTGATCGGTCTGAAACGTTGTTTTAGAGCATACAAATGAGTAAATGCAGCTTACGGGCAGTATAGTGATGAAAGCTTCAGGTATTCATGAAAACGTCATACAATTTATTGTTCCAATGTTCTAAGACACTTTCTTGATGGCAAAGTTAAAAAAAAAAAAGAATTCCTTATGAAAATCTAGTTTTCAACTCTGTTCGGTCTGAAACGTCGTTTTAGAGCATAAAAATGAGTAAATGCAGCTTACGGGCAGTATAGTGATGAAAGCCTCAGGTATTCATGAAAACGTCATACAATTTATAGTTCCGATGTTCTAAGACACTTTCTTGATGGAAAAGTTAAAAAAAAAGAATTCCTTATGAAAATCTAGTTTTCACCTCTGTTCGGTCTGAAACGTCGTTTTAGGGCATAAAAATGAGTAAATGCAGCTTACGGGCAGTATAGTGATGAAAGCTTCAGGTATTCATGAAAACGTCATACAATTTGTAGTTCCGATGTTCTAAGACACTTTCTTGATGGAAAAGTTAAAAAAAAAGAATTCCTTATGAAAATCTAGTTTTCCACTCTGTTCGGTCTGAAACGTCGTTTTAGGGCATAAAAATGAGTAAATGCAGCTTACGGGCAGTATAGTGATGAAAGCTTCAGGTATTCATGAAAACGTCATACAATTTGTAGTTCCGATGTTCTCAGACAATTTCTTGATGGAAAATTAACCCTCGTGTGGCCTCACCGATCCGTACACACCCCGTGTCCTGCGGGTCAAACTGTCCAATTTCCTTTCATCTGGAGCCTTCGATGCGTGGGCGCTCACACCACTTGCAAACAGCAGAGTGTTGATAATGCACTCGGGTCATTTTGACCCAAGGACAACAGCAGGGGCTCGGTGACACACAAGGGTCATTTAGACCCAAGGAGAACGGCGGAGTGTTGATGATACACGAGGGTCATTTCGACCCGAGGACAACGGCAGGGGCATGGTGATACTAAAGGGTCATTTTGACCCAAGGACAACGGCAGGGGCATGGTGATACTCAAGGGTCATTTTGACCCAAGGACAACGGCAGGGGCTTGGTGATACTCAAGGGTCTTTTCGACCCCAAGACAACGGCAAAGCGGTTCCAACTGTAGCACCCCCGAGCACGAAGGACCTTGGGAAGGCACTTCTCTGAATCAGTTCGGGGAGACTTGAAAGTTTGCTGCAACCCGACTATCCTATCCTATCCTCGTGCCCGCAGGATGTCGGGAAGGCACTTTTCTAAATCGGCCATTTTGTTTTCGCTTCTTCGGCTCGTGCAGCTTTCGCGAAAAGTCGAAAGCACTCGAGTTTGCCGCGCTCCCACTGATACGGCCGTCGCGGTTCCGACGATCCCGGCGCCGAGCTCGCGGGACCTCAGGAAGGCACTTTTCTAAATCGGCCATTTTTTTTTCGCTTCTTCGGTTCCTGCAGCTTTCGCGAAAAGTCAGAAGCACTTGATTTTGCTGCGCTCCCACTGATACGGCCGTCGCGGTTCCGACGATCCCGTCGCCTAGCTCGAGGGACCTCGGGAAGGCACTTTTATAAATCGGCCATTTTGTTTTCGCTTCTTCAGCTCCTGCAGCTTTCGCGGAAACTCGGAAGCACTCGAGTTTGCCACCCTCCCACTGATACGGCCGTTGCGGTTCCGACGATCCCGTCGCCGAGCTCGCGGGACCTCGGCAAGGCAGTTTTCGAAATCGGCCATTTTGTTTTTTCTTCTTCGGCTCGTGTAGCTTTCACAGAAAGTCGGAAGCACTCGAGTTTGCCGCACTCCCACTAATACGGCCGTCGCGGTTCCGACGAACCCGTCGCCGATCTTGCGCGACCTCGGGAAGGCCGTTTTTGAAATCGGCCATTTTGTTTTCGCTTCTTCGGCTCGTGTAGCTTTCGCAAAAAGTCGGAAGCACTCGAGTTTGCTGCGCTCCCACTAACACGGCCGTCGCGGTTCCGACGATCCCGTCGCCGTGCTCGCGGGTCCTCGGGAAGGCACTTTTCTAAATCGGCCATTTTGTTTTCGCTACTTCGGCTCCTGCAGCTTTCGCGAAAAGTCGGAAGCACTCGAGTTTGCCGCGCTCCCACTAATACGGCCGTCGCGGTTCCGACGGTCCCGTCGCTGAGCTCGCGCGACCTCAGGAAGGCACTTTTCTATATCGGCCATTATGTTTTCGCTTGTTCGGCTCGTGTAGCTTTCGCAAAAAGTCGGAAGCACTCGAGTTTGCTGCGGTCCCACTAATACGGCCGTCGTGGTTTCAACGACCCCGTCGCCGATCTCGCGCGACCTCGGGAAGGCAGTTTTTGAAATCGGCCATTTTGTTTTCCCTTCTTCGGCTCCTGCAGCTTTCGCGAAAAGTCAGAAGCACTCGAGTTTGCCGCACTCCCACTAATACGGCCGTCGCGGTTCCGACGACCCCGTCGCCGATCTCGCGCGACCTCGGAAAGGCAGTTTTTGAAATCGGCCATTTTGTTTTCGCTTCTTCGGCTCGTGCAGTTTTCGCGAAAAGTCGGGAGCACTCGAGTTTGCCGCGCTCCCACTAATACGGCCGTCGCGGTTCCCGACGGTCCCGTTGCCGAGCTCGTGCGACCTCGGATAGGCAGTTTTCGAAATCGGCCATTTTGTTTTTTCTTCTTCGGCTCGTGTAGCTTTCACAGAAAGTCGAAGGGACTCGAGTTTTCTGCCTCCCACTAATACGGCCGTCGCGGTTCCGACGGTCCTGTCCCCGAGCTCGCGGGACCTCGGGAAGTCACTTTTCTAAATCGGCCATTTTGTTTTTTCTTCTTCGGCTAGTGTAGCTTTCACAGAAAGTCGTAAGCACTCGAGTTTGCCGTGCTCCCAATGATACGGCCGTCGCGGTTCCGACGACCCCGTCGCCGATCTCGCGCGACCTCGGGAAGGCAGTTTTTGAAATCGGCCATTTTGTTTTCGCTTCTGCGGCTCGTGCAGCTTTCGCGAAAAGTCGGAAGCACTCGAGTTTGCCGCACTCCCACTAATACGGCCGTCGCGGTTCCGACGAACCCGTCGCCGTGCTCGCGGGACCTCGGGAAGGCAGTTTTTGAAATCGGCCATTTTGTTTTCGCTTCTTCGGCTCGTGTAGCTTTTACAGATAGTCGGAAGGACTTGAATTTTCTCCCTCCCACTAACACGGCCATCGCGGTTCCAACTGTCCCATCCACGAGCTCTTTGGACCTCGGGAAGTCACTTTTCTAAATCGGCCATTTTGTTTTTTGCTTCTTCGGCTAGTGTAGCGTTCACAAAAAGTCGGAAGGACTCGAGTTTTCTGCCTCCCACTAACACGGCCGTCGCGGTTCCAACGGTCCCGTCCACGAGCTCGCGGGACCTCGGGAAGTCACTCTTCTAAATCGGCCATTTTGTTTTCGCTTCTTCGGCTCCTGTAGCTTTTACAGAAAGTCGGAAGGACTCGAGTTTTCTGCCTCCCACTAACACGGCCGTCGCGGTTCCAACGGTCCCGTCCACGAGCTCGCGGGACCTCGGGAAGTCACTCTTCTAAATCGGCCATTTTGTTTTCGCTTCTTCGGCTCCTGTAGCTTTTACAGAAAGTCGGAAGGACTCGAGTTTTCTGCCTCCCACTAACACGGCCGTCGCGGTTCCAACTGTCCCGTCCACGAGCTCTTTGGACCTCGGGAAGTCACTTTTCTAAATCGGCCATTTTGTTTTTTGGCTTCTTCGGCTAGTGTAGCTTTCGCGAAAAGTCGGAAGCACTCGAGTTTGCCACCCTCCCACTGATACGGCCATCGGGGTTCCGACAGTCCCGTCGCCGAACTCGGGGGACCTCGGGAAGGAACTTTTATAAATCGGCCATTTTGTTTTCGCTTCTTCAGCTCCTGCAGCTTTCGCGGAAACTCGGAAGCACTCGAGTTTGCCACCCTCCCACTGATACGGCCGTTGCGGTTCCGACGATCCCGTCGCCGAGCTCGCGGGACCTCGGAAAGGCAGTTTTCGAAATCGGCCATTTTGTTTTTTCTTCTTCGGCTCGTGTAGCTTTCACAGAAAGTCGGAAGCACTCGAGTTTGCCGTGCTCCCACTGATACGGCCGTCGCGGTTCCGACGACCCCGTCGCGGATCTCGCGCGACCTCGGGAAGGCAGTTTTTGAAATCGGCCATTTTGTTTTCGCTTATTCGGCTCGTGCAGCTTTCGCGAAAAGTCAGAAGCACTCGAGTTTGCCGCACTCCCACTAATACGGCCGTCGCGGTTCCGACGAACCCGTCGCCGATCTCGCGCGACCTCGGGAAGGCAGTTTTTGAAATCTGCCATTTTGTTTTCGCTTCTTCGGCTCGTGTAGCTTTCGCAAAAAGTCGGAAGCACTCGAGTTTGCTGCGCTCCCACTAATACGGCCGTCGCGGTTCCGGCGGTCCCGTCCCCGAGCTCGCGGGACCTCGGGAAGTCACTTTTCTAAATCGGCCATTTTGTTTTCGCTACTTCGGCTCGTACAGCTTTCGCGAAAAGTCGGGAGCACTCGAGTTTGCCGCACTCCCACTAATACGGCCGTCGCGGTTCCAACGACCCCGTCGCCGATCTCGCGCGACCTCGGGAAGGCAGTTTTTGAAATCGGCCATTTTGTTTTCGCTACTTCGGCTCGTGCAGCTTTCGCGAAAAGTCGGGAGCACTCGAGTTTGCCGCACTCCCACTAATACGGCCGTCGCGATTCCAACGACCCCGTCGCCGATCTCGCGCGACCTCGGGAAGGCAGTTTTTGAAATCGGCCATTTTGTTTTCGCTACTTCGGCTCGTGCAGCTTTCGCGAAAAGTCGGGAGCACTCGAGTTTGCCGCACTCCCACTAATACGGCCGTCGCGGTTCCAACGACCCCGTCGCCGATCTCGCGCGACCTCGGGAAGGCAGTTTTTGAAATCGGCCATTTTGTTTTCGCTTCTTCGGCTCCTGCAGCTTTCGCGAAAAGTCAGAAGCACTCCAGTTTGCCGCACTCCCACTAATACGGCCGTCGCGGCTCCGACGACCCCATCGCCGATCTCGCGCGACCTCGGGAAGGCAGTTTTTGAAATCGGCCATTTTGTTTTCGCTTCTTCGGCTCGTGCAGCTTTTTCGAAAAGACGGGAGCACTCGAGTTTGCCGCACTCCCACTAATACGGCCGTCGCGGTTCCGACGAACCCGTCGCCGTGCTCGCGGGACCTCGGGAAGGCAGTTTTTGAAATCGGCCATTTTGTTTTCGCTTCTTCGGCTCGTGTAGCTTTTACAGATAGTCGGAAGGACTTGAATTTTCTCCCTCCCACTAACACGGCCATCGCGGTTCCAACTGTCCCGTCCACGAGCTCTTTGGACCTCGGGAAGTCACTTTTCTAAATCGGCCATTTTGTTTTTTTGCTTCTTCGGCTAGTGTAGCTTTCACAAAAAGTCGGAAGGACTCGAGTTTTCTGCCTCCCACTAACATGGCCGTCGCGGTTCCAACGGTCCCGTCCACGAGCTCTTTGGACCTCGGGAAGTCACTTTTCTAAATCGGCCATTTTGTTTTTTGGCTTCTTCGGCTAGTGTAGCTTTCACAGAAAGTCGGAAGGACTCGAGTTTTCTGCCTCACACAAACACGGCCGTCGCGGTTCCAACGGTCCCGTCCACGAGCTCTTTGGACCTTGGGAAGTCACTTTTCTAAATCCGCCATTTTTTTTTTTTGGCTTCTTCGGCTAGTGTAGCTTTAAAAGAAGGTCGGAGGCACTCGAGATTGCAACCTCCCGCTAATATGGCCGTTGCGATTCAAACGGTACCATCCGCTAGCTTGTCGGACCAAAAGACACACCTTGATCCGAGGACAAGGGGAGGATGTGGAATTACATGAAATTGTGTTTGTGTGTGCCATTGCTTGTAACACTGGGGGTTATAACTATACAAAATAAAACAATATACTACAACTGTCAGGTATTCATGAAAACATCATACAATTTATAGTTCTGATGTTCTGAGACTTTCTTGATGGAAAAGTTTAAAAAAAAAGAATTCCTTATGAAAATCTAGTTTTCAACTCTGTTCGGTCTGAAACGTTGTTTAAGAGCATAAAAATGAGTAAATGCAGCTTACGGGCAGTATAGTGATGAAAGCTTCAGGTATTCATGAAAACATCATACAATTTATAGTTCCTATGTTCTGAGACACTCTCTTGATGGAAAAGTTAAAAAAAAAAAGAAAAAAGAATTCCTTATGAAAATCTAGTCTTCAACTCGGTTTGGTATTAAACATCGATTAAGAGCATAATAATGAGTAAATGCAGCATACGGGCAGTATAGTGATGAAAGCTTCAGGTATTCATGAAAACGTCATACAATTTGTAGATCCGATGTTCTGAGACACTTTCTTGATGGAAAAGTTAAAAAAAGAATTCCTTATGAAAATCTATTTTTCAACTCTGTTCAGTCTGAAACGTCGTTTTAGAGCATAAAAATGAGTAAATGCAGCTTACGGGCAGTATAGTGATGAAAGCTTCAGGTATTCATGAAAACGTCATACAATTTATAGTTCCGATGTTCTGAGACAATTTCTTGATGAAAATTACAAAAAAGATGAATTCCTTATGAAGATCTAGTTTTCAACTTTGTTCAGTCTGAAACGTCGTTTTCGAGCATAAAAATGAGTAAATGCAGCTTTCAGGCAGTAGTGATGAAACCATCCGGTATTCATTAACACATCAGACAACTTGTAGTAGGTCTAGTGTTCTGAGACACTTTCTTGATCGAAAATGGAAAAAAATGAATTCTTCAAAGAAAATCAAGTTTTCAACTCTGTTCAGCCTTAAACATCGGTTAAGGGCATAACAATGAGGAAATAAAGCTCTCAGGCAGTATAGTGATGAAAGCATCAGGTATTCATGAAAATATGCTTTACGTTTACTCAGTGTGGTTTCACGTGGGTATGGATTAACATTAATTGGGTGTGGCTTCACGTTCATGGGGTGTGGCTTCATGTTAAAGCAGTATGGCCTATTTTGGGGCGTGGCTTCTCATTAATTGGGTGTGGCTTTATGTTAAGGAGTGTGGCTTCAATTTAATGGTGTGTGGCTTTAAATTAAAGAGGTTTGGCATCAAATTAAAGGGGTGTGGCTTTTAGTGAAAGGGGTGTGTCTTCGCATTAAATGTGTGTGGCTTTACTTTAACGGATGTGGCTTCACATTAACGGGGTGTGGTTTCACGATATTGGGGTGGGGCGTTACAATTACTGGGCGTGGCTTCACATTACTTGTTTGTGACTTCACGTTAACAGGGGTGGCTTCATGTTAACTGTGTGTGGCTTCAGGTTAATGGGGTGTGGCTTTCACATTAATGGGTTTTGGCTTCACGTTGAAGGGGTGTGGCTAGACATTAAATGGGTGTGGCTTCACGTTAACGTGGTGTGCCTTCACATTGAAGGGGTGTGGCTTCACAATAAATGGATGTGGCTTCAAGAGAATGGCTTGTGGCTTTATGCTGAAGGCGTGTGGCTTCACGTTAACGGGGTGTGGCTACAGGGTAACAGGGCATTAAATGGGTGTGGCTTCACAATACAGCTTCATGTTAACAAGGATGTGGCTTCACTTCGAGGAGTGTGGTTTCAAATTAAAGGAAAGTGGCATCACATGACTTTACGTAAAAGGGGTGTGGCTTAACATTAACGGGGTGTGGCTTCACGTTGGATGGCTGTGGCTTTACATTAACGGGGTGTGGCTTTACGTTAATGGGGTGGCTTCACGTTATATGGCTATTGCCTAACGTTAATGGGGTGTGGCTTTACATTAATGGGTTGTGGCATCAAATCAAAGGATTCTTGTATCACATTAAATGGGTGTGACTTTACGTGAAGAGGGTGTGGCTTCACAATAACCGGGTGTGGCTTAACATTAACAGGGTGAGGCTTCAAATTAACAGGTGTGGCTTCACATTAAAGGGGTGTGGCTTCAAATTAAAGGGAACTGGCTTCACATGACTCCATGTAAAAGGGGTGTGGCTTCACATTAACTGTGTGTTGCTTCAAGTTGACAGGGTATGGATTCAAGTGAATGTGGTCTAGCTTCATGTTAACGGTGTGTGGTTTCACGTTCAGGGTATGGATTAACGTTAGTTGGGTGTGGCTTAACGTTAATGGGGGCGTGGCTTAGCGTTAAAGGGGTGTGGTCTATTGTTAACTGGGCCTGGCTTCACATTAATCGGGTGTGGCTTTATGTTAATGGCGTGTGGCTTCAGGTTAACAGGGTGTAAAATAGATGTGGCATCACAATAGGGCTTCATGTTAACAAGGATGTGGCTTCACTTTACCGGGGCGTGGCTTCAAATTAAAGGGGTCTGGCATCAAATTAAAGAGGTGTGACTTTACTTTAGGGGTGTGTCTTCACATTAAATGTGTGTGGCTTCACGTTAAAGGGGTATGGCCTAACGTTAACGGGGTGTGGATTCACATTAATGGGGTGTGGCATCAAATTAAAGGATTCCTTTATCACATTAAATGGGTGTGAAGTGGGTGTGGCTTCACAATAACACTGTGTGGTTTCACATAAATGGGGTGTGGCTTCATGTTAACGTGGCTTCAGGTTAACAGGGTGTGAAATGGGTGTGGCTTCACAATAAGGCTTCATGTTAACAAGGATGTGGCTTCACTTTAACGGGTGTGGCTTCAAGTTAACGGGGTGTGGCTTCACATTAAATGGTTGTGGCTTCACATTAAATGGTTGTGGCTTCACATTACTTGTGTCTGACTTCAGTTAACAGGGGTGGCTTCACATTATTGGGGTGTGGCATCACTTTAAAGGGGTGTGTCTTTATGTTAATGGAGATAGGCTTAAAGTTGAAGGGGTGTGGCTTCAAATTAATGTTGTATGGCATCACAAAAAAGCATCATGTTAACAATGGTGTGGCTCGAAATTAAAGGAGTCTGCCATCACATTAAAGGGGTGTGACTTTACGTGGACGGGTTGTGACTTCAAGTTATTGAGGTGTGGCTTCACATTAAATGGGTGTGGCTTCACCTTAAGAGGATGTGGCTTTACATTAATAGGGGAGTGGCTTTACGTTAATTGGGTGTGGCATCACATTAACTGGGTATGTTTCACGATATCAAGGTGGGGCGTTAAATTTACTGGCCGTGGCTTCACATTACTTGTTTGTGACTTCACATTAACAGGGGTGGCTTCATGTTAACGGTGTGTGGCTTCAGGTAAACGGACTGTGGCTTCAATTTAATGAGGTATGCCATCACATTAATGGGTTTTGGCTTCACGTTGAAGGGGTGTGGCTTCATGTTAAATGGATGTGGCTTCATGTGATTGGGTTGTGAGTTCACGCTGAAGGGGTGTGGCTTCACATTACCTGGGTGTGGCATCACGTTGAAGGGGTATAGCTTCAGGTTAACTGGGTGTGGCTTCACATTAATTTGGTGAAGCTTTACATTAACAGGGTGTGGCAACACGTTAAAGTGGTGTGGCTTTACATTAACAGGTTGTGGATTTACGTTACTCGGGTGTGGCTTCACGTCAACGGGGTGTAGGTTCACGTTAAATGGATGTGGCGTCACGTTAACGGTGCGTGGCTTCACATTAACGGGGTTTGGCTTCACCTTAATGGTGTGTGCCTTCATGTCAAAGGAGTGTTGCTTAACGTTAATCGGGTGTAGCTTCACGTTAACGGGGTGTGGCTTCAGTTTAACGTTAATGGGGTGTGGCTTTATGATGAAAGGGTTTGGCTTCATATTGAAGAGGTGTGGCAACACGTTGAAGGGGTGTGGCTTTACATTCACAGGGTTAGCATTCACACTAATGGAGTGTGGCTTCACGTCAAGGGGGCGTTGCTTCACATTAAATGGATTTGGCTTCATGTTAACTGTGTGTGGCTTCACATTAATGGGGTGTGGCTTCCCATTCACGGGGTTTGGCTTCAAGTTAATGTCATGTGGTTTCACAATATAGCTTCACGTTAACAAGGGTGTGGCTTTACTTTAACAGGGTCTGGCTTCAAATTAATGGAGTCTGGCATCACATTAAAGGGGTGTGACTTTACGTGAAAGGGGTGTGGCTTGAAGTTAACAGGGTGTGGCTTCACGTTAAAAGGGGTTTGGCTTCCCGAGTCAGAATGACCCGCGTTTGTCGTCGATTTCGCGGCCCCAGTCCCCGGGGTCTGAATGACCCTCGTTCATAGTCGAGCGCCCGGCCTCGCCGTCTTCCCCGGGGTCAGAATGACCCGTGAGCCCTCGGCCTCGTCCACGGGTCGAAACGACCCGAGTCGTTTAGTACGTGTCCAGATTGTAAAGCCCTCTGAGGCGTTTACAAAAAAAAGAAAATAATAATAATAATGTGTATTTGTTATTCTGAGCTGTTCAAAATAAACTGAATTGATTCAAATTGAAATGAGGTGTCACAAGTTATTATGTGCGAATAAGGACACTATGAAAGGGGTGTACTTATACGCTGTATTTATACACAATTTATTCACATCTGCGTAATCCCGCGGTCGGCTTCGTTGGTGCGCTCGCGCTGATCGAAGGCTCTTTAGCCAAGACTCGTGACGTCATTTCGTACGTGTCCAGATTGTAAAGCCCTCTGAGGCGTTTACAAAAAAAAGAAAATAATAATAATAATGTGTATTTGTTATTCTGAACTATTCAAAATAAACTGAATTGATTCAAATTGAAATGAGGTGTCACAAGTTATTATGTGCGAATAAGGACACTATGAAAGGGGTGTACTTATACGCTGTATTTATACACAATTTATTCACATCTGCGTAATCCCGCGGTCGGCTTCGTTGGTGCGCTCGCGCTGATCGAAGGCTCTTTAGCCAAGACTCGTGACGTCATTTCGTACGTGTCCAGATTGTAAAGCCCTCTGAGGCGTTTACAAAAAAAAAAAGAAAATAATAATGTGTATTTGTTATTCTGAGCTATTCAAAATAAACTGAATTGATTCAAATTGAAATGAGGTGTCACAAGTTATTATGTGCGAATAAGGACACTATGAAAGGCCCTCTGAGGCGTTTACAAAAAAAAGAAAATAATAATAGAAATAAAGAAAATCTAGTTTTCAACTCTGTTCAGTCTGAAACGTCGTTTAAGAGCATAAAAATGAGTTACTGCAAATCACGGGCAGTATAGTGATGAAAGCTTCACTTATGAACATATCATACAATTTGAAGTTTAGATGTTCTGAGACACTTTCTTGATGGAAATTTTTTTTTAAAATAATTATTTTAGAAAATCTTGTTTTCAACTCTGTTCAGTCTGAATCTTCGTTTAAGAGCATAAAAATGAGTAAATGCAGCTTACGGGAAGTATAGTGATGAAAGCTTCAGGTATTGATGAACATATCATATAATTTGAATTTCTGATGTTCTCAGAGGCTTTCTTGATGGAAAATATAGAAAAATGAATTCTTTAAGAAAATCAGGTTTTCAACTCTGTTCAGTCTGAAACGTCGTTTAAGAGCATAAAAATGAGTTACTGCAAATCACGGGCAGTGTAGTGATGAAAGCTTCACTTATTCATGAACATATCATACTATTTGAAGTTCAGATGTTCTGAGACACTTTCTTGATGGAAATTTGTTTTTTTAAAAGAATTCTTTTAGAAAATCTTGTTTTCAACTCTGTTCAGTCTGATTCGTCGTTTAAGAGCATAAAATTGAGTAAATGCAGCTTACGGGAAGTATAGTGATGAAAGCTTCAGGTATTCATGAACATATCATATAATTTGAATTTCTGATGTTCTCAAAGGCTTTCTTGATGGAAAATATAGAAAAATGAATTCTTTAAGAAAATCAACTTTTCAACTCTGTTCAGTCTGAAACGTCGTTTAAGAGCATAAAAATGGGTAACTGCAGTTTACGGGCAGCATTAAAGCTTCAGGTATTCAGGAAAATATGAACAATTCGTAATTCCGATGTGCTGAGACACTTTCTTGATGGAAAATTAAAATAAAATAGTTCTTTAAGAAAATTCAGTTTTCAACTCTGGTCAGTCTGAAACGTCGTTTAAGAGCATAAAAATGGGTAACTGCAGCTTATGGGCAGTATAGTGATGAAAGCTTCAGGTTTCATAAACATATTACACAATTTGATGTTCCGATGTTCTGAAACACTTTCTTGATGGAAAATATTTAAAAAAAATGAATTCTTTAAGAAAATCTAGTTTTCAACTCTGTTCAGTCTGAATCGTCGTTTAAGAGCATAAAAATGAGTTACTGCAGCTCACGGGCAGTATAGTGATGAAAGCTTCAGGTATTCATGAACATATCATACAATTTGAAGTTCCGATGTCCTGAGACACTTTCTTGATGGAAAATTAAAATAAAATAGTTCTTTAAGAAAATTCAGTTTTCAACTCTGTTCAGTCTGAATCGTCGTTTAAGAGCATAAAAATGAGTAAATGCAGCTTACGGAACGTATAGTAATGAAAGCTTCAGGTATTCATGAACATATCATACAATTTGAAGTTCCGATGTCCTGAGACACTTTCTTGATGGAAAATTAAAATAAAATAGTTCTTTAAGAAAATTCAGTTTTCAACTCTGTTCAGTCTGAAACGTCGTTTAAGAGCATAAAAATGGGTAACTGCAGCTTACGGGCAGTATAGTGATGAAAGCTTCAGGTTTCATAAACATATTACACAATTTGATGTTCCGATGTTCTGAAACACTTGATGGAAAATATTTAAAAAAAATGAATTCTTTAAGAAAATCTAGTTTTCAACACTGTTCAGTCTGAAACGTCGTTTAAGAGCATAAAAATGAGTTACTGCTGCTCACGGGCAGTATAGTGATGAAAGCTTCAGGTATTCGTGAACATATCATACAATATTTAAGTTCCGATGTTCTAAGATGGAAAACATAAAAAAATGAATTCTTTAAGAAAATCTAGTTTTCAACACTGTTCAGTGTGAAACGTCGATTAAGAACATACAAATGAGTAAATGCAGATTACAGGCAGAGGTGTCAAGTAACGAAGTACAAATACTTCGTTACTTTACTTAAGTAGGAATTTTGAGTATCTATACTTTACTGGAGTATTTTTTTTCAGACTACTTTTTACTTCTACTCCTTACTTTTTCAGGCAAATATCTGTACTTTCTACTCCCTACTTTTTAAAAAATAGCCTCGTTACTATTTCATTTTGGTTTGTTTTTCATTCCGGTTAGCCAGATAAATCGCGCCATCCGAATAGAGTGAATTTGATTGTGGTTGGAAGAGAAGTATATACCTTTCCGACACCCTATTGTTTTTTTACGATGCACCTGAACATGACACGAATCAACCGTTACAATCACGTCACTCTCAAGCAAGGACAGCAGAGAAGCCGATTGCAAATATGTCCGTCTCGGAGAACGCGCGATGAGAAATACGCGCCACCGAATATCTGTTATGCCGGGAGGGACAGTCACGTTCAATGCGTGAGACTTGAGAGCCCCGATACTTCCGTCTCTCTGCTCCTCTCTGCCGGCGGTTGAAGTTCCGATGTTCTAAGATGGAAAATATAAAAAAAAAATGAATTCTTTAAGAAAATCTAGTTTTCAACACTGTTCAGTGTGAAACGTCGATTAAGAACATACAAATGAGTAAATGCAGATTACGGGCAGAGGTGTCAAGTAACGAAGTACAAATACTTCGTTAATTTACTTAAGTAGGAATTTTGAGTATCTATACTTTACTGAAGTATTTTTTTTCAGACTACTTTTTACTTCTACTCCTTACTTTTTCACGCAAATATCTGTACTTTCTACTCCCTACTTTTTAAAAAATAGCCTCGTTACTATTTCATTTTAGTTTGTTTTTCATTCCGGTTAGCCAGATAAATCGCGCCATCCGAATAGAGTGAATTTGATTGTGGTTGGAAGAGAAGTATATACCTTTCCGACACCCTATTGTTTTTTTACGCGATGCACCTGAACATGACACGAATCAACCGTTACAATCACGTCACTCTCAAGCAAGGACAGCAGAGAAGCCGATTGCAAATATGTCCGTCTCGGAGAACGCGCGACGAGAAATACGCGCCGCCGAATATCTGTTGTGCCGGGAGGGACAGTCACGTTCAATGCGTGAGACTTGAGAGCCCCGATATTTCCGTCTCTCTGCTCCTCTCTGCCGGCGGTTCCCCGGTCGCGCGAGTTTCTCCAGCGACTGTCTCTTTGGGGTAAATAGGATGTCTATACAGCTGATAGGTTTACAGATGCGCTCCATAGCGGGGAGTTTAAAAAGGAACCAACGCGCCTATGACTTTTTTTTGGCTGGTATGGACTTTTTTCAACATACATATTACAATACTTATAACTAGTTATTATCATGTCTTCCGCTCCATGAAATGCATGTTAATGCTCAGTAGTACACATATGGTACTTTAATGTATTGCATTGTAATAAAATGTGATCATTTTCAATGGGCATATATATATGCAGCTGAGACAGGTAGCCTAGTGCATCCCACATTTTTCAATATACCATTTTAATACAACATTATGGCCTTGAGAAAAATGATTGTTTTGGGGGGAGGTGGGGTAGTGCACTATAGGCCCCTGAGACGCGGCTTAAGAAATCGTACTGAATGGGGAAAAGAAATTCCCCTTACATTACTTTTACTGTTTTACTTTTAAGTAGTTTTGAAACCCAGTACTTTTATACTTTTACTTAAGTAAAAAGCTTGAGTTGATACTTCTACTTTTACCAAAGTATTTCTATATCCTAGTATCTATACTTCTACTTAACTCTCCTGTTGCCTTCTGGGTCAAAAAGACCCACGTTCGAGTGTTTATGTATTTGTGTGTATCGCGGTCTAAGGGTCACAAAATGATCCACGACCAGTGTATACGTATGCATGCATGCATGTACGTATGAATCACTCAAGCCCGTCGTCCTCGGGTTAAAACGACTCGCGTCTTTCCACCGAGCCCTCGCCGTCGCCCTGGGGTCTGTTCGACCCTCGAGTTTGAGCGAGCCCTCGGCCTAGTCCCCCGGGTCAAACTGACCCGTGTTTATCGCCGAGCTCCCGGCCCCGTCCCCAGGGTCAGAATGTGCGAATAAGGACACTATGAAAGGGGTGTACTTATAAGCTGTATTTATACACAATTTATTCACATCTGCGTAATCGCGCGGTCGGCTTCGTTGGTGCGCTCGCGCTGATCGAAGGTTCTTTAGCCAAGACGCGAGACGTCATTTCGTACGTGTCCAGAGTGTAAAGCCCTCTGAGAAGTTTACAAAAAAAAGAAAATAATAATGATAATGTGTATTTGTTATTCTGAGCTATTCAAAATAAACTGAATTGATTCAAATTGAAATGAGGTGTCACAAGTTGTTATGTGCGAATAAGGACACTATGAAAGGGGTGTACTTATATGCTTGGTGTGCTCGCGCTGATCGAAGGCTCTTTAGCAAAGACAGATTGACCCCGTAGGACATGGGGTGTGCGAGGAATGAGTGAGGACAACACGAGGGTTAAAAAAAAGAATTACTTATGAAAATCTAGTTTTCAACTTTGTTCGGTCTGAAACGTAGTTTTAGAGAATACAAATGAGTAAATGCAGCTTACGGGCAATGATGAAAGCTTCAGGTATTCATGAAAACGTCATACAATTTATAGTTCCGATGTTCTGCGACACTTTCTTGATGGAAAAGTTAAAAAAAAGAATTCCTTCTGAAAATCTAGTTTTCAACTCTGATCGGTCTGAAACGTTGTTTTAGAGCATACAAATGAGTAAATGCATCTTACGGGCAGTATAGTGATGAAAGCCTCAGGTATTCATGAAAACGTCATACAATTTATAGTTCCGATGTTCTAAGACACTTTCTTGATGGAAAAGTAAAAAAAAAAGAATTCCTTATGAAAATCTAGTTTTCAACTCTGATCGGTCTGAAACGTTGTTTTAGAGCATACAAATGAGTAAATGCAGCTTACGGGCAGTATAGTGATGAAAGCTTCAGGTATTCATGAAAACGTCATACAATTTATTGTTCCAATGTTCTAAGACACTTTCTTGATGGCAAAGTTAAAAAAAAAAGAATTCCTTATGAAAATCTAGTTTTCAACTCTGTTCGGTCTGAAACGTCGTTTTAGAGCATAAAAATGAGTAAATGCAGCTTACGGGCAGTATAGTGATGAAAGCCTCAGGTATTCATGAAAACGTCATACAATTTATAGTTCCGATGTTCTAAGACACTTTCTTGATGGAAAAGTTAAAAAAAAAGAATTCCTTATGAAAATCTAGTTTTCCACTCTGTTCGGTCTGAAACGTCGTTTTAGGGCATAAAAATGAGTAAATGCAGCTTACGGGCAGTATAGTGATGAAAGCTTCAGGTATTCATGAAAACGTCATACAATTTGTAGTTCCGATGTTCTCAGACAATTTCTTGATGGAAAATTAACCCTCGTGTGGCCTCACCGATCCGTACACACCCCGTGTCCTGCGGGTCAAACTGTCCAATTTCCTTTCATCTGGAGCCTTCGATGCGTGGGCGCTCACACCACTTGCAAACAGCAGAGTGTTGATAATGCACTCGGGTCATTTTGACCCAAGGACAACAGCAGGGGCTCGGTGACACACAAGGGTCATTTAGACCCAAGGAGAACGGCGGAGTGTTGATGATACACGAGGGTCATTTCGACCCGAGGACAACGGCAGGGGCATGGTGATACTAAAGGGTCATTTTGACCCAAGGACAACGGCAGGGGCATGGTGATACTCAAGGGTCATTTTGACCCAAGGACAACGGCAGGGGCTTGGTGATACTCAAGGGTCTTTTCGACCCCAAGACAACGGCAAAGCGGTTCCAACTGTAGCACCCCCGAGCACGAAGGACCTTGGGAAGGCACTTCTCTGAATCAGTTCGGGGAGACTTGAAAGTTTGCTGCAACCCGACTATCCTATCCTATCCTCGTGCCCGCAGGATGTCGGGAAGGCACTTTTCTAAATCGGCCATTTTGTTTTCGCTTCTTCGGCTCGTGCAGCTTTCGCGAAAAGTCGAAAGCACTCGAGTTTGCCGCGCTCCCACTGATACGGCCGTCGCGGTTCCGACGATCCCGGCGCCGAGCTCGCGGGACCTCAGGAAGGCACTTTTCTAAATCGGCCATTTTTTTTTCGCTTCTTCGGTTCCTGCAGCTTTCGCGAAAAGTCAGAAGCACTTGATTTTGCTGCGCTCCCACTGATACGGCCGTCGCGGTTCCGACGATCCCGTCGCCTAGCTCGAGGGACCTCGGGAAGGCACTTTTATAAATCGTCCATTTTTTTTTCGCTTCTTCAGCTCCTGCAGCTTTCGCGGAAACTCGGAAGCACTCGAGTTTGCCACCCTCCCACTGATACGGCCGTTGCGGTTCCGACGATCCCGTCGCCGAGCTCGCGGGACCTCGGCAAGGCAGTTTTCGAAATCGGCCATTTTGTTTTTTCTTCTTCGGCTCGTGTAGCTTTCACAGAAAGTCGGAAGCACTCGAGTTTGCCGCACTCCCACTAATACGGCCGTCGCGGTTCCGACGAACCCGTCGCCGATCTTGCGCGACCTCGGGAAGGCCGTTTTTGAAATCGGCCATTTTGTTTTCGCTTCTTCGGCTCGTGTAGCTTTCGCAAAAAGTCGGAAGCACTCGAGTTTGCTGCGCTCCCACTAACACGGCCGTCGCGGTTCCGACGATCCCGTCGCCGTGCTCGCGGGTCCTCGGGAAGGCACTTTTCTAAATCGGCCATTTTGTTTTCGCTACTTCGGCTCCTGCAGCTTTCGCGAAAAGTCGGAAGCACTCGAGTTTGCCGCGCTCCCACTAATACGGCCGTCGCGGTTCCGACGGTCCCGTCGCTGAGCTCGCGCGACCTCAGGAAGGCACTTTTCTATATCGGCCATTATGTTTTCGCTTGTTCGGCTCGTGTAGCTTTCGCAAAAAGTCGGAAGCACTCGAGTTTGCTGCGGTCCCACTAATACGGCCGTCGTGGTTTCAACGACCCCGTCGCCGATCTCGCGCGACCTCGGGAAGGCAGTTGTTGAAATCGGCCATTTTGTTTTCGCTTCTTCGGCTCCTGCAGCTTTCGCGAAAAGTCAGAAGCACTCGAGTTTGCCGCACTCCCACTAATACGGCCGTCGCGGTTCCGACGACCCCGTCGCCGATCTCGCGCGACCTCGGAAAGGCAGTTTTTGAAATCGGCCATTTTGTTTTCGCTTCTTCGGCTCGTGCAGTTTTCGCGAAAAGTCGGGAGCACTCGAGTTTGCCGCGCTCCCACTAATACGGCCGTCGCGGTTCCCGACGGTCCCGTCGCCGAGCTCGTGCGACCTCGGATAGGCAGTTTTCGAAATCGGCCATTTTGTTTTTTCTTCTTCGGCTCGTGTAGCTTTCACAGAAAGTCGAAGGGACTCGAGTTTTCTGCCTCCCACTAATACGGCCGTCGCGGTTCCGACGGTCCTGTCCCCGAGCTCGCGGGACCTCGGGAAGTCACTTTTCTAAATCGGCCATTTTGTTTTTTCTTCTTCGGCTAGTGTAGCTTTCACAGAAAGTCGGAAGCACTCGAGTTTGCCGTGCTCCCACTGATACGGCCGTCGCGGTTCCGACGACCCCGTCGCCGATCTCGCGCGACCTCGGGAAGGCAGTTTTTGAAATCGGCCATTTTGTTTTCGCTTCTGCGGCTCGTGCAGCTTTCGCGAAAAGTCGGAAGCACTCGAGTTTGCCGCACTCCCACTAATACGGCCGTCGCGGTTCCGACGAACCCGTCGCCGTGCTCGCGGGACCTCGGGAAGGCAGTTTTTGAAATCGGCCATTTTGTTTTCGCTTCTTCGGCTCGTGTAGCTTTTACAGATAGTCGGAAGGACTTGAATTTTCTCCCTCCCACTAACACGGCCATCGCGGTTCCAACTGTCCCATCCACGAGCTCTTTGGACCTCGGGAAGTCACTTTTCTAAATCGGCCATTTTGTTTTTTGCTTCTTCGGCTAGTGTAGCGTTCACAAAAAGTCGGAAGGACTCGAGTTTTCTGCCTCCCACTAACACGGCCGTCGCGGTTCCAACGGTCCCGTCCACGAGCTCGCGGGACCTCGGGAAGTCACTCTTCTAAATCGGCCATTTTGTTTTCGCTTCTTCGGCTCCTGTAGCTTTTACAGAAAGTCGGAAGGACTCGAGTTTTCTGCCTCCCACTAACACGGCCGTCGCGGTTCCAACGGTCCCGTCCACGAGCTCGCGGGACCTCGGGAAGTCACTCTTCTAAATCGGCCATTTTGTTTTCGCTTCTTCGGCTCCTGTAGCTTTTACAGAAAGTCGGAAGGACTCGAGTTTTCTGCCTCCCACTAACACGGCCGTCGCGGTTCCAACTGTCCCGTCCACGAGCTCTTTGGACCTCGGGAAGTCACTTTTCTAAATCGGCCATTTTGTTTTTTGGCTTCTTCGGCTAGTGTAGCTTTCGCGAAAAGTCGGAAGCACTCGAGTTTGCCACCCTCCCACTGATACGGCCATCGGGGTTCCGACAGTCCCGTCGCCGAACTCGGGGGACCTCGGGAAGGAACTTTTATAAATCGGCCATTTTGTTTTCGCTTCTTCAGCTCCTGCAGCTTTCGCGGAAACTCGGAAGCACTCGAGTTTGCCACCCTCCCACTGATACGGCCGTTGCGGTTCCGACGATCCCGTCGCCGAGCTCGCGGGACCTCGGAAAGGCAGTTTTCGAAATCGGCCATTTTGTTTTTTCTTCTTCGGCTCGTGTAGCTTTCACAGAAAGTCGGAAGCACTCGAGTTTGCCGTGCTCCCACTGATACGGCCGTCGCGGTTCCGACGACCCCGTCGCGGATCTCGCGCGACCTCGGGAAGGCAGTTTTTGAAATCGGCCATTTTGTTTTCGCTTATTCGGCTCGTGCAGCTTTCGCGAAAAGTCAGAAGCACTCGAGTTTGCCGCACTCCCACTAATACGGCCGTCGCGGTTCCGACGAACCCGTCGCCGATCTCGCGCGACCTCGGGAAGGCAGTTTTTGAAATCTGCCATTTTGTTTTCGCTTCTTCGGCTCGTGTAGCTTTCGCAAAAAGTCGGAAGCACTCCAGTTTGCCGCGCTCCCACTAATACGGCCGTCGCGGTTCCGACGGTCCCGTCGCTGAGCTCGCGCGACCTCGGGAAGGCACTTTTCTAAATCGGCCATTATGTTTTCGCTTGTTCGGCTCGTGTAGCTTTCGCAAAAAGTCGGAAGCACTCGAGTTTGCTGCGCTCCCACTAATACGGCCGTCGCGGTTCCGGCGGTCCCGTCCCCGAGCTCGCGGGACCTCGGGAAGTCACTTTTCTAAATCGGCCATTTTGTTTTCGCTACTTCGGCTCGTACAGCTTTCGCGAAAAGTCGGGAGCACTCGAGTTTGCCGCACTCCCACTAATACGGCCGTCGCGGTTCCAACGACCCCGTCGCCGATCTCGCGCGACCTCGGGAAGGCAGTTTTTGAAATCGGCCATTTTGTTTTCGCTACTTCGGCTCGTGCAGCTTTCGCGAAAAGTCGGGAGCACTCGAGTTTGCCGCACTCCCACTAATACGGCCGTCGTGATTCCAACGACCCCGTCGCCGATCTCGCGCGACCTCGGGAAGGCAGTTTTTGAAATCGGCCATTTTGTTTTCGCTACTTCGGCTCGTGCAGCTTTCGCGAAAAGTCGGGAGCACTCGAGTTTGCCGCACTCCCACTAATACGGCCGTCGCGGTTCCAACGACCCCGTCGCCGATCTCGCGCGACCTCGGGAAGGCAGTTTTTGAAATCGGCCATTTTGTTTTCGCTTCTTCGGCTCCTGCAGCTTTCGCGAAAAGTCAGAAGCACTCCAGTTTGCCGCACTCCCACTAATACGGCCGTCGCGGCTCCGACGACCCCATCGCCGATCTCGCGCGACCTCGGGAAGGCAGTTTTTGAAATCGGCCATTTTGTTTTCGCTTCTTCGGCTCGTGCAGCTTTTTCGAAAAGACGGGAGCACTCGAGTTTGCCGCACTCCCACTAATACGGCCGTCGCGGTTCCGACGAACCCGTCGCCGTGCTCGCGGGACCTCGGGAAGGCAGTTTTTGAAATCGGCCATTTTGTTTTCGCTTCTTCGGCTCGTGTAGCTTTTACAGATAGTCGGAAGGACTTGAATTTTCTCCCTCCCACTAACACGGCCATCGCGGTTCCAACTGTCCCGTCCACGAGCTCTTTGGACCTCGGGAAGTCACTTTTCTAAATCGGCCATTTTGTTTTTTTGCTTCTTCGGCTAGTGTAGCTTTCACAAAAAGTCGGAAGGACTCGAGTTTTCTGCCTCCCACTAACATGGCCGTCGCGGTTCCAACGGTCCCGTCCACGAGCTCTTTGGACCTCGGGAAGTCACTTTTCTAAATCGGCCATTTTGTTTTTTGGCTTCTTCGGCTAGTGTAGCTTTCACAGAAAGTCGGAAGGACTCGAGTTTTCTGCCTCACACAAACACGGCCGTCGCGGTTCCAACGGTCCCGTCCACGAGCTCTTTGGACCTTGGGAAGTCACTTTTCTAAATCCGCCATTTTTTTCTTTTGGGCTTCTTCGGCTAGTGTAGCTTTAAAAGAAGGTCGGAGGCACTCGAGATTGCAACCTCCCGCTAATATGGCCGTTGCGATTCAAACGGTACCATCCGCTAGCTTGTCGGACCAAAAGACACACCTTGATCCGAGGACAAGGGGAGGATGTGGAATTACATGAAATTGTGTTTGTGTGTGCCATTGCTTGTAACACTGGGGGTTATAACTATACAAAATAAAACAATATACTACAACTGTCAGGTATTCATGAAAACATCATACAATTTATAGTTCTGATGTTCTGAGACTTTCTTGATGGAAAAGTTTAAAAAAAAGAATTCCTTATGAAAATCTAGTTTTCAACTCTGTTCGGTCTGAAACGTTGTTTAAGAGCATAAAAATGAGTAAATGCAGCTTACGGGCAGTATAGTGATGAAAGCTTCAGGTATTCATGAAAACGTCATACAATTTATAGTTCCTATGTTCTGAGACACTCTCTTGATGGAAAAGTTAAAAAAAAAGAAAAAAGAATTCCTTATGAAAATCTAGTCTTCAACTCGGTTTGGTATTAAACATCGATTAAGAGCATAATAATGAGTAAATGCAGCATACGGGCAGTATAGTGATGAAAGCTTCAGGTATTCATGAAAACGTCATACAATTTGTAGATCCGATGTTCTGAGACACTTTCTTGATGGAAAAGTTAAAAAAAAGAATTCCTTATGAAAATCTATTTTTCAACTCTGTTCAGTCTGAAACGTCGTTTTAGAGCATAAAAATGAGTAAATGCAGCTTACGGGCAGTATAGTGATGAAAGCTTCAGGTATTCATGAAAACGTCATACAATTTATAGTTCCGATGTTCTGAGACAATTTCTTGATGAAAATTACAAAAAAGATGAATTCCTTATGAAGATCTAGTTTTCAACTTTGTTCAGTCTGAAACGTCGTTTTCGAGCATAAAAATGAGTAAATGCAGCTTTCAGGCAGTAGTGATGAAACCATCCGGTATTCATTAACACATCAGACAACTTGTAGTAGGTCTAGTGTTCTGAGACACTTTCTTGATCGAAAATGGAAAAAAATGAATTCTTCAAAGAAAATCAAGTTTTCAACTCTGTTCAGCCTTAAACATCGGTTAAGGGCATAACAATGAGGAAATAAAGCTCTCAGGCAGTATAGTGATGAAAGCATCAGGTATTCATGAAAATATGCTTTACGTTTACTCAGTGTGGTTTCACGTGGGTATGGATTAACATTAATTGGGTGTGGCTTCACGTTCATGGGGTGTGGCTTCATGTTAAAGCAGTATGGCCTATTTTGGGGCGTGGCTTCTCATTAATTGGGTGTGGCTTTATGTTAAGGAGTGTGGCTTCAATTTAATGGTGTGTGGCTTTAAATTAAAGAGGTTTGGCATCAAATTAAAGGGGTGTGGCTTTTAGTGAAAGGGGTGTGTCTTCGCATTAAATGTGTGTGGCTTTACTTTAACGGATGTGGCTTCACATTAACGGGGTGTGGTTTCACGATATTGGGGTGGGGCGTTACAATTACTGGGCGTGGCTTCACATTACTTGTTTGTGACTTCACGTTAACAGGGGTGGCTTCATGTTAACTGTGTGTGGCTTCAGGTTAATGGGGTGTGGCTTTCACATTAATGGGTTTTGGCTTCACGTTGAAGGGGTGTGGCTAGACATTAAATGGGTGTGGCTTCACGTTAACGTGGTGTGCCTTCACATTGAAGGGGTGTGGCTTCACAATAAATGGATGTGGCTTCAAGAGAATGGCTTGTGGCTTTATGCTGAAGGCGTGTGGCTTCACGTTAACGGGGTGTGGCTACAGGGTAACAGGGCATTAAATGGGTGTGGCTTCACAATACAGCTTCATGTTAACAAGGATGTGGCTTCACTTCGAGGAGTGTGGTTTCAAATTAAAGGAAAGTGGCATCACATGACTTTACGTAAAAGGGGTGTGGCTTAACATTAACGGGGTGTGGCTTCACGTTGGATGGCTGTGGCTTTACATTAACGGGGTGTGGCTTTACGTTAATGGGGTGGCTTCACGTTATATGGCTATTGCCTAACGTTAATGGGGTGTGGCTTTACATTAATGGGTTGTGGCATCAAATCAAAGGATTCTTGTATCACATTAAATGGGTGTGACTTTACGTGAAGAGGGTGTGGCTTCACAATAACCGGGTGTGGCTTAACATTAACAGGGTGAGGCTTCAAATTAACAGGTGTGGCTTCACATTAAAGGGGTGTGGCTTCAAATTAAAGGGAACTGGCTTCACATGACTCCATGTAAAAGGGGTGTGGCTTCACATTAACTGTGTGTTGCTTCAAGTTGACAGGGTATGGATTCAAGTGAATGTGGTCTAGCTTCATGTTAACGGTGTGTGGTTTCACGTTCAGGGTATGGATTAACGTTAGTTGGGTGTGGCTTAACGTTAATGGGGGCGTGGCTTAGCGTTAAAGGGGTGTGGTCTATTGTTAACTGGGCCTGGCTTCACATTAATCGGGTGTGGCTTTATGTTAATGGCGTGTGGCTTCAGGTTAACAGGGTGTAAAATAGATGTGGCATCACAATAGGGCTTCATGTTAACAAGGATGTGGCTTCACTTTACCGGGGCGTGGCTTCAAATTAAAGGGGTCTGGCATCAAATTAAAGAGGTGTGACTTTACTTTAGGGGTGTGTCTTCACATTAAATGTGTGTGGCTTCACGTTAAAGGGGTATGGCCTAACGTTAACGGGGTGTGGATTCACATTAAAGGATTCCTTTATCACATTAAATGGGTGTGAAGTGGGTGTGGCTTCACAATAACACTGTGTGGTTTCACATAAATGGGGTGTGGCTTCATGTTAACGTGGCTTCAGGTTAACAGGGTGTGAAATGGGTGTGGCTTCACAATAAGGCTTCATGTTAACAAGGATGTGGCTTCACTTTAACGGGTGTGGCTTCAAGTTAACGGGGTGTGGCTTCACATTAAATGGTTGTGGCTTCACATTAAATGGTTGTGGCTTCACATTACTTGTGTCTGACTTCAGTTAACAGGGGTGGCTTCACATTATTGGGGTGTGGCATCACTTTAAAGGGGTGTGTCTTTATGTTAATGGAGATAGGCTTAAAGTTGAAGGGGTGTGGCTTCAAATTAATGTTGTATGGCATCACAAAAAAGCATCATGTTAACAATGGTGTGGCTCGAAATTAAAGGAGTCTGCCATCACATTAAAGGGGTGTGACTTTACGTGGACGGGTTGTGACTTCAAGTTATTGAGGTGTGGCTTCACATTAAATGGGTGTGGCTTCACGTTAAGAGGATGTGGCTTTACATTAATAGGGGAGTGGCTTTACGTTAATTGGGTGTGGCATCACATTAACTGGGTATGTTTCACGATATCAAGGTGGGGCGTTAAATTTACTGGCCGTGGCTTCACATTACTTGTTTGTGACTTCACATTAACAGGGGTGGCTTCATGTTAACGGTGTGTGGCTTCAGGTAAACGGACTGTGGCTTCAATTTAATGAGGTATGCCATCACATTAATGGGTTTTGGCTTCACGTTGAAGGGGTGTGGCTTCATGTTAAATGGATGTGGCTTCATGTGATTGGGTTGTGAGTTCACGCTGAAGGGGTGTGGCTTCACATTACCTGGGTGTGGCATCACGTTGAAGGGGTATAGCTTCAGGTTAACTGGGTGTGGCTTCACATTAATTTGGTGAAGCTTTACATTAACGGGGTGTGGCAACACGTTAAAGTGGTGTGGCTTTACATTAACAGGTTGTGGATTTACGTTACTCGGGTGTGGCTTCACGTCAACGGGGTGTAGGTTCACGTTAAATGGATGTGGCGTCACGTTAACGGTGCGTGGCTTCACATTAACGGGGTTTGGCTTCACCTTAATGGTGTGTGCCTTCATGTCAAAGGAGTGTTGCTTAACGTTAATCGGGTGTAGCTTCACGTTAACGGGGTGAGGCTTCAGTTTAACGTTAATGGGGTGTGGCTTTATGATGAAAGGGTTTGGCTTCATATTGAAGAGGTGTGGCAACACGTTGAAGGGGTGTGGCTTTACATTCACAGGGTTAGCATTCACACTAATGGAGTGTGGCTTCACGTCAAGGGGGCGTTGCTTCACATTAAATGGATTTGGCTTCATGTTAACTGTGTGTGGCTTCACATTAATGGGGTGTGGCTTCCCATTCACGGGGTTTGGCTTCAAGTTAATGTCATGTGGTTTCACAATATAGCTTCACGTTAACAAGGGTGTGGCTTTACTTTAACAGGGTCTGGCTTCAAATTAATGGAGTCTGGCATCACATTAAAGGGGTGTGACTTTACGTGAAAGGGGTGTGGCTTGAAGTTAACAGGGTGTGGCTTCACGTTAAAAGGGGTTTGGCTTCCCGAGTCAGAATGACCCGCGTTTGTCGTCGATTTCGCGGCCCCAGTCCCCGGGGTCTGAATGACCCTCGTTCATAGTCGAGCGCCCGGCCTCGCCGTCTTCCCCGGGGTCAGAATGACCCGTGAGCCCTCGGCCTCGTCCACGGGTCGAAACGACCCGAGTCGTTTAGTACGTGTCCAGATTGTAAAGCCCTCTGAGGCGTTTACAAAAAAAAGAAAATAATAATAATAATGTGTATTTGTTATTCTGAGCTGTTCAAAATAAACTGAATTGATTCAAATTGAAATGAGGTGTCACAAGTTATTATGTGCGAATAAGGACACTATGAAAGGGGTGTACTTATACGCTGTATTTATACACAATTTATTCACATCTGCGTAATCACGCGGTCGGCTTCGTTGGTGCGCTCGCGCTGATCGAAGGCTCTTTAGCCAAGACTCGTGACGTCATTTCGTACGTGTCCAGATTGTAAAGCCCTCTGAGGCGTTTACAAAAAAAAGAAAATAATAATAATAATGTGTATTTGTTATTCTGAACTATTCAAAATAAACTGAATTGATTCAAATTGAAATGAGGTGTCACAAGTTATTATGTGCGAATAAGGACACTATGAAAGGGGTGTACTTATACGCTGTATTTATACACAATTTATTCACATCTGCGTAATCCCGCGGTTGGCTTCGTTGGTGCGCTCGCGCTGATCGAAGGCTCTTTAGCCAAGACTCGTGACGTCATTTCGTACGTGTCCAGATTGTAAAGCCCTCTGAGGCGTTTACAAAAAAAAAAAGAAAATAATAATGTGTATTTGTTATTCTGAGCTATTCAAAATAAACTGAATTGATTCAAATTGAAATGAGGTGTCACAAGTTATTATGTGCGAATAAGGACACTATGAAAGGCCCTCTGAGGCGTTTACAAAAAAAAGAAAATAATAATAGAAATAAAGAAAATCTAGTTTTCAACTCTGTTCAGTCTGAAACGTCGTTTAAGAGCATAAAAATGAGTTACTGCAAATCACGGGCAGTATAGTGATGAAAGCTTCACTTATGAACATATCATACAATTTGAAGTTTAGATGTTCTGAGACACTTTCTTGATGGAAATTTTTTTTTAAAATAATTATTTTAGAAAATCTTGTTTTCAACTCTGTTCAGTCTGAATCTTCGTTTAAGAGCATAAAAATGAGTAAATGCAGCTTACGGGAAGTATAGTGATGAAAGCTTCAGGTATTGATGAACATATCATATAATTTGAATTTCTGATGTTCTCAGAGGCTTTCTTGATGGAAAATATAGAAAAATGAATTCTTTAAGAAAATCAGGTTTTCAACTCTGTTCAGTCTGAAACGTCGTTTAAGAGCATAAAAATGAGTTACTGCAAATCACGGGCAGTATAGTGATGAAAGCTTCACTTATTCATGAACATATCATACTATTTGAAGTTCAGATGTTCTGAGACACTTTCTTGATGGAAATTTGTTTTTTTAAAAGAATTCTTTTAGAAAATCTTGTTTTCAACTCTGTTCAGTCTGATTCGTCGTTTAAGAGCATAAAATTGAGTAAATGCAGCTTACGGGAAGTATAGTGATGAAAGCTTCAGGTATTCATGAACATATCATATAATTTGAATTTCTGATGTTCTCAAAGGCTTTCTTGATGGAAAATATAGAAAAATGAATTCTTTAAGAAAATCAACTTTTCAACTCTGTTCAGTCTGAAACGTCGTTTAAGAGCATAAAAATGGGTAACTGCAGTTTACGGGCAGCATTAAAGCTTCAGGTATTCAGGAAAATATGAACAATTCGTAATTCCGATGTGCTGAGACACTTTCTTGATGGAAAATTAAAATAAAATAGTTCTTTAAGAAAATTCAGTTTTCAACTCTGGTCAGTCTGAAACGTCGTTTAAGAGCATAAAAATGGGTAACTGCAGCTTATGGGCAATATAGTGATGAAAGCTTCAGGTTTCATAAACATATTACACAATTTGATGTTCCGATGTTCTGAAACACTTTCTTGATGGAAAATATTTAAAAAAAATGAATTCTTTAAGAAAATCTAGTTTTCAACTCTGTTCAGTCTGAAACGTCGTTTAAGAGCATAAAATTGAGTAAATGCAGCTTACGGGAAGTATAGTGATGAAAGCTTCAGGTATTCATGAACATATCATACAATTTGAAGTTCCGATGTCCTGAGACACTTTCTTGATGGAATTTTTTTTTTAAAAGAATTCTTTTAGAAAATCTTGTTTTCAACTCTATTCAGTCTGAATCGTCGTTTAAGAGCATAAAAATGAGTAAATGCAGCTTACGGGAAGTATAGTAATAAAAGCTTCAGGTATTCATGAACATATCATATAATTTGAAGTTCCGATGTTCTAAGAGGCTTTCTTGATGGAAAATATAAAAAAATGAATTCTTTAAGAAAATCAAGTTTTCAACTCTGTTCAGTCTGAAACGTCGTTTAAGAGCATAAAAATGAGTTACTGCAGCTCACGGGCAGTATAGTGATGAAAGCTTCAGGTATTCATGAACATATCATACAATTTGAAGTTCCGATGTCCTGAGACACTTTCTTGATGGAAAATTAAAATAAAATAGTTCTTTAAGAAAATTCAGTTTTCAACTCTGTTCAGTCTGAATCGTCGTTTAAGAGCATAAAAATGAGTAAATGCAGCTTACGGAACGTATAGTAATGAAAGCTTCAGGTATTCATGAACATATCATACAATTTGAAGTTCCGATGTCCTGAGACACTTTCTTGATGGAAAATTAAAATAAAATAGTTCTTTAAGAAAATTCAGTTTTCAACTCTGTTCAGTCTGAAACGTCGTTTAAGAGCATAAAAATGGGTAACTGCAGCTGACGGGCAGTATAGTGATGAAAGCTTCAGGTTTCATAAACATATTACACAATTTGATGTTCCGATGTTCTGAAACACTTGATGGAAAATATTTAAAAAAAATGAATTCTTTAAGAAAATCTAGTTTTCAACACTGTTCAGTCTGAAACGTCGTTTAAGAGCATAAAAATGAGTTACTGCTGCTCACGGGCAGTATAGTGATGAAAGCTTCAGGTATTCATGAACATATCATACAATTTGAAGTTCCGATGTCCTGAGACACTTTCTTGATGGAATTTTTTTTTTAAAAGAATTCTTTTGGAAAATCTTGTTTTCAACTCTGTTCTGTCTGAATCGTCGTTTAAGAGCATAAAAATGAGTAAATGCAGCTTACGGAACGTATAGTAATGAAAGCTTTAGGTATTCATGAACATATCATATAATTTGAAGTTCCGATGTTCTAAGAGGCTTTCTTGATGGAAAATATAAAAAAATGAATTCTTTAAGAAAATCAAGTTTTCAACTCTGTTCAGTCTAAAACGTTGTTTCACAGTATAAAAACGAGTAAATGCAACTTACCGACAGTATAGTGACGAAAGCTTCAGGTATTCGTGAACATATCATACAATATTTAAGTTCCGATGTTCTAAGATGGAAAACATAAAAAAATGAATTCTTTAAGAAAATCTAGTTTTCAACACTGTTCAGTGTGAAACGTCGATTAAGAACATACAAATGAGTAAATGCAGATTACAGGCAGAGGTGTCAAGTAACGAAGTACAAATACTTCGTTACTTTACTTAAGTAGGAATTTTGAGTATCTATACTTTACTGGAGTATTTTTTTTCAGACTACTTTTTACTTCTACTCCTTACTTTTTCAGGCAAATATCTGTACTTTCTACTCCCTACTTTTTAAAAAATAGCCTCGTTACTATTTCATTTTGGTTTGTTTTTCATTCCGGTTAGCCAGATAAATCGCGCCATCCGAATAGAGTGAATTTGATTGTGGTTGGAAGAGAAGTATATACCTTTCCGACACCCTATTGTTTTTTTACGATGCACCTGAACATGACACGAATCAACCGTTACAATCACGTCACTCTCAAGCAAGGACAGCAGAGAAGCCGATTGCAAATATGTCCGTCTCGGAGAACGCGCGATGAGAAATACGCGCCACCGAATATCTGTTATGCCGGGAGGGACAGTCACGTTCAATGCGTGAGACTTGAGAGCCCCGATACTTCCGTCTCTCTGCTCCTCTCTGCCGGCGGTTGAAGTTCCGATGTTCTAAGATGGAAAATATAAAAAAAAAATGAATTCTTTAAGAAAATCTAGTTTTCAACACTGTTCAGTGTGAAACGTCGATTAAGAACATACAAATGAGTAAATGCAGATTACGGGCAGAGGTGTCAAGTAACGAAGTACAAATACTTCGTTAATTTACTTAAGTAGGAATTTTGAGTATCTATACTTTACTGGAGTATTTTTTTTCAGACTACTTTTTACTTCTACTCCTTACTTTTTCACGCAAATATCTGTACTTTCTACTCCCTACTTTTTAAAAAATAGCCTCGTTACTATTTCATTTTAGTTTGTTTTTCATTCCGGTTAGCCAGATAAATCGCGCCATCCGAATAGAGTGAATTTGATTGTGGTTGGAAGAGAAGTATATACCTTTCCGACACCCTATTGTTTTTTTACGCGATGCACCTGAACATGACACGAATCAACCGTTACAATCACGTCACTCTCAAGCAAGGACAGCAGAGAAGCCGATTGCAAATATGTCCGTCTCGGAGAACGCGCGACGAGAAATACGCGCCGCCGAATATCTGTTGTGCCGGGAGGGACAGTCACGTTCAATGCGTGAGACTTGAGAGCCCCGATATTTCCGTCTCTCTGCTCCTCTCTGCCGGCGGTTCCCCGGTCGCGCGAGTTTCTCCAGCGACTGTCTCTTTGGGGTAAATAGGATGTCTATACAGCTGATAGGTTTACAGATGCGCTCCATAGCGGGGAGTTTAAAAAGGAACCAACGCGCCTATGACTTTTTTTTGGCTGGTATGGACTTTTTTCAACATACATATTACAATACTTATAACTAGTTATTATCATGTCTTCCGCTCCATGAAATGCATGTTAATGCTCAGTAGTACACATATGGTACTTTAATGTATTGCATTGTAATAAAATGTGATCATTTTCAATGGGCATATATATATGCAGCTGAAACAGGTAGCCTAGTGCATCCCACATTTTTCAATATACCATTTTAATACAACATTATGGCCTTGAGAAAAATGATTGTTTTGGGGGGAGGTGGGGTAGTGCACTATAGGCCCCTGAGACGCGGCTTAAGAAATCGTACTGAATGGGGAAAAGAAATTCCCCTTACATTACTTTTACTGTTTTACTTTTAAGTAGTTTTGAAACCCAGTACTTTTATACTTTTACTTAAGTAAAAAGCTTGAGTTGATACTTCTACTTTTACCAAAGTATTTCTATATCCTAGTATCTATACTTCTACTTAACTCTCCTGTTGCCTTCTGGGTCAAAAAGACCCACGTTCGAGTGTTTATGTATTTGTGTGTATCGCGGTCTAAGGGTCACAAAATGATCCACGACCAGTGTATACGTATGCATGCATGCATGTACGTATGAATCACTCAAGCCCGTCGTCCTCGGGTTAAAACGACTCGCGTCTTTCCACCGAGCCCTCGCCGTCGCCCTGGGGTCTGTTCGACCCTCGAGTTTGAGCGAGCCCTCGGCCTAGTCCCCCGGGTCAAACTGACCCGTGTTTATCGCCGAGCTCCCGGCCCCGTCCCCAGGGTCAGAATGTGCGAATAAGGACACTATGAAAGGGGTGTACTTATAAGCTGTATTTATACACAATTTATTCACATCTGCGTAATCGCGCGGTCGGCTTCGTTGGTGCGCTCGCGCTGATCGAAGGTTCTTTAGCCAAGACGCGAGACGTCATTTCGTACGTGTCCAGAGTGTAAAGCCCTCTGAGAAGTTTACAAAAAAAAGAAAATAATAATGATAATGTGTATTTGTTATTCTGAGCTATTCAAAATAAACTGAATTGATTCAAATTGAAATGAGGTGTCACAAGTTGTTATGTGCGAATAAGGACACTATGAAAGGGGTGTACTTATATGCTTGGTGTGCTCGCGCTGATCGAAGGCTCTTTAGCAAAGACAGATTGACCCCGTAGGACATGGGGTGTGCGAGGAATGAGTGAGGACAACACGAGGGTTAAAAAAAAGAATTACTTATGAAAATCTAGTTTTCAACTTTGTTCGGTCTGAAACGTAGTTTTAGAGAATACAAATGAGTAAATGCAGCTTACGGGCAATGATGAAAGCTTCAGGTATTCATGAAAACGTCATACAATTTATAGTTCCGATGTTCTGCGACACTTTCTTGATGGAAAAGTTAAAAAAAAAGAATTCCTTCTGAAAATCTAGTTTTCAACTCTGATCGGTCTGAAACGTTGTTTTAGAGCATACAAATGAGTAAATGCATCTTACGGGCAGTATAGTGATGAAAGCCTCAGGTATTCATGAAAACGTCATACAATTTATAGTTCCGATGTTCTAAGACACTTTCTTGATGGAAAAGTAAAAAAAAAAGAATTCCTTATGAAAATCTAGTTTTCAACTCTGATCGGTCTGAAACGTTGTTTTAGAGCATACAAATGAGTAAATGCAGCTTACGGGCAGTATAGTGATGAAAGCTTCAGGTATTCATGAAAACGTCATACAATTTATTGTTCCAATGTTCTAAGACACTTTCTTGATGGCAAAGTTAAAAAAAAAAAGAATTCCTTCTGAAAATCTAGTTTTCAACTCTGATCGGTCTGAAACGTTGTTTTAGAGCATACAAATGAGTAAATGCATCTTACGGGCAGTATAGTGATGAAAGCCTCAGGTATTCATGAAAACGTCATACAATTTATAGTTCCGATGTTCTAAGACACTTTCTTGATGGAAAAGTTAAAAAAAAAGAATTCCTTATGAAAATCTAGTTTTCAACTCTGATCGGTCTGAAACGTTGTTTTAGAGCATACAAATGAGTAAATGCAGCTTACGGGCAGTATAGTGATGAAAGCTTCAGGTATTCATGAAAACGTCATACAATTTATTGTTCCAATGTTCTAAGACACTTTCTTGATGGCAAAGTTAAAAAAAAAAAGAATTCCTTATGAAAATCTAGTTTTCAACTCTGTTCGGTCTGAAACGTCGTTTTAGAGCATAAAAATGAGTAAATGCAGCTTACGGGCAGTATAGTGATGAAAGCCTCAGGTATTCATGAAAACGTCATACAATTTATAGTTCCGATGTTCTAAGACACTTTCTTGATGGAAAAGTTAAAAAAAAAGAATTCCTTATGAAAATCTAGTTTTCCACTCTGTTCGGTCTGAAACGTCGTTTTAGGGCATAAAAATGAGTAAATGCAGCTTACGGGCAGTATAGTGATGAAAGCTTCAGGTATTCATGAAAACGTCATACAATTTGTAGTTCCGATGTTCTCAGACAATTTCTTGATGGAAAATTAACCCTCGTGTGGCCTCACCGATCCGTACACACCCCGTGTCCTGCGGGTCAAACTGTCCAATTTCCTTTCATCTGGAGCCTTCGATGCGTGGGCGCTCACACCACTTGCAAACAGCAGAGTGTTGATAATGCACTCGGGTCATTTTGACCCAAGGACAACAGCAGGGGCTCGGTGACACACAAGGGTCATTTAGACCCAAGGAGAACGGCGGAGTGTTGATGATACATGAGGGTCATTTCGACCCGAGGACAACGGCAGGGGCATGGTGATACTAAAGGGTCATTTTGACCCAAGGACAACGGCAGGGGCATGGTGATACTCAAGGGTCATTTTGACCCAAGGACAACGGCAGGGGCTTGGTGATACTCAAGGGTCTTTTCGACCCCAAGACAACGGCAAAGCGGTTCCAACTGTAGCACCCCCGAGCACGAAGGACCTTGGGAAGGCACTTCTCTGAATCAGTTCGGGGAGACTTGAAAGTTTGCTGCAACCCGACTATCCTATCCTATCCTCGTGCCCGCAGGATGTCGGGAAGGCACTTTTCTAAATCGGCCATTTTGTTTTCGCTTCTTCGGCTTGTGCAGCTTTCGCGAAAAGTCGAAAGCACTCGAGTTTGCCGCGCTCCCACTGATACGGCCGTCGCGGTTCCGACGATCCCGGCGCCGAGCTCGCGGGACCTCAGGAAGGCACTTTTCTAAATCGGCCATTTTTTTTTCGCTTCTTCGGTTCCTGCAGCTTTCGCGAAAAGTCAGAAGCACTTGATTTTGCTGCGCTCCCACTGATACGGCCGTCGCGGTTCCGACGATCCCGTCGCCTAGCTCGAGGGACCTCGGGAAGGCACTTTTATAAATCGTCCATTTTTTTTTCGCTTCTTCAGCTCCTGCAGCTTTCGCGGAAACTCGGAAGCACTCGAGTTTGCCACCCTCCCACTGATACGGCCGTTGCGGTTCCGACGATCCCGTCGCCGAGCTCGCGGGACCTCGGCAAGGCAGTTTTCGAAATCGGCCATTTTGTTTTTTCTTCTTCGGCTCGTGTAGCTTTCACAGAAAGTCGGAAGCACTCGAGTTTGCCGCACTCCCACTAATACGGCCGTCGCGGTTCCGACGAACCCGTCGCCGATCTTGCGCGACCTCGGGAAGGCCGTTTTTGAAATCGGCCATTTTGTTTTCGCTTCTTCGGCTCGTGTAGCTTTCGCAAAAAGTCGGAAGCACTCGAGTTTGCTGCGCTCCCACTAACACGGCCGTCGCGGTTCCGACGATCCCGTCGCCGTGCTCGCGGGTCCTCGGGAAGGCACTTTTCTAAATCGGCCATTTTGTTTTCGCTACTTCGGCTCCTGCAGCTTTCGCGAAAAGTCGGAAGCACTCGAGTTTGCCGCGCTCCCACTAATACGGCCGTCGCGGTTCCGACGGTCCCGTCGCTGAGCTCGCGCGACCTCAGGAAGGCACTTTTCTATATCGGCCATTATGTTTTCGCTTGTTCGGCTCGTGTAGCTTTCGCAAAAAGTCGGAAGCACTCGAGTTTGCTGCGGTCCCACTAATACGGCCGTCGTGGTTTCAACGACCCCGTCGCCGATCTCGCGCGACCTCGGGAAGGCAGTTGTTGAAATCGGCCATTTTGTTTTCGCTTCTTCGGCTCCTGCAGCTTTCGCGAAAAGTCAGAAGCACTCGAGTTTGCCGCACTCCCACTAATACGGCCGTCGCGGTTCCGACGACCCCGTCGCCGATCTCGCGCGACCTCGGAAAGGCAGTTTTTGAAATCGGCCATTTTGTTTTCGCTTCTTCGGCTCGTGCAGTTTTCGCGAAAAGTCGGGAGCACTCGAGTTTGCCGCGCTCCCACTAATACGGCCGTCGCGGTTCCCGACGGTCCCGTCGCCGAGCTCGTGCGACCTCGGATAGGCAGTTTTCGAAATCGGCCATTTTGTTTTTTCTTCTTCGGCTCGTGTAGCTTTCACAGAAAGTCGAAGGGACTCGAGTTTTCTGCCTCCCACTAATACGGCCGTCGCGGTTCCGACGGTCCTGTCCCCGAGCTCGCGGGACCTCGGGAAGTCACTTTTCTAAATCGGCCATTTTGTTTTTTCTTCTTCGGCTAGTGTAGCTTTCACAGAAAGTCGGAAGCACTCGAGTTTGCCGTGCTCCCACTGATACGGCCGTCGCGGTTCCGACGACCCCGTCGCCGATCTCGCGCGACCTCGGGAAGGCAGTTTTTGAAATCGGCCATTTTGTTTTCGCTTCTGCGGCTCGTGCAGCTTTCGCGAAAAGTCGGAAGCACTCGAGTTTGCCGCACTCCCACTAATACGGCCGTCGCGGTTCCGACGAACCCGTCGCCGTGCTCGCGGGACCTCGGGAAGGCAGTTTTTGAAATCGGCCATTTTGTTTTCGCTTCTTCGGCTCGTGTAGCTTTTACAGATAGTCGGAAGGACTTGAATTTTCTCCCTCCCACTAACACGGCCATCGCGGTTCCAACTGTCCCATCCACGAGCTCTTTGGACCTCGGGAAGTCACTTTTCTAAATCGGCCATTTTGTTTTTTGCTTCTTCGGCTAGTGTAGCGTTCACAAAAAGTCGGAAGGACTCGAGTTTTCTGCCTCCCACTAACACGGCCGTCGCGGTTCCAACGGTCCCGTCCACGAGCTCGCGGGACCTCGGGAAGTCACTCTTCTAAATCGGCCATTTTGTTTTCGCTTCTTCGGCTCCTGTAGCTTTTACAGAAAGTCGGAAGGACTCGAGTTTTCTGCCTCCCACTAACACGGCCGTCGCGGTTCCAACGGTCCCGTCCACGAGCTCGCGGGACCTCGGGAAGTCACTCTTCTAAATCGGCCATTTTGTTTTCGCTTCTTCGGCTCCTGTAGCTTTTACAGAAAGTCGGAAGGACTCGAGTTTTCTGCCTCCCACTAACACGGCCGTCGCGGTTCCAACTGTCCCGTCCACGAGCTCTTTGGACCTCGGGAAGTCACTTTTCTAAATCGGCCATTTTGTTTTTTGGCTTCTTCGGCTAGTGTAGCTTTCGCGAAAAGTCGGAAGCACTCGAGTTTGCCACCCTCCAACTGATACGGCCATCGGGGTTCCGACAGTCCCGTCGCCGAACTCGGGGGACCTCGGGAAGGAACTTTTATAAATCGGCCATTTTGTTTTCGCTTCTTCAGCTCCTGCAGCTTTCGCGGAAACTCGGAAGCACTCGAGTTTGCCACCCTCCCACTGATACGGCCGTTGGGGTTCCGACGATCCCGTCGCCGAGCTCGCGGGACCTCGGAAAGGCAGTTTTCGAAATCGGCCATTTTGTTTTTTCTTCTTCGGCTCGTGTAGCTTTCACAGAAAGTCGGAAGCACTCGAGTTTGCCGTGCTCCCACTGATACGGCCGTCGCGGTTCCGACGACCCCGTCGCGGATCTCGCGCGACCTCGGGAAGGCAGTTTTTGAAATCGGCCATTTTGTTTTCGCTTATTCGGCTCGTGCAGCTTTCGCGAAAAGTCAGAAGCACTCGAGTTTGCCGCACTCCCACTAATACGGCCGTCGCGGTTCCGACGAACCCGTCGCCGATCTCGCGCGACCTCGGGAAGGCAGTTTTTGAAATCTGCCATTTTGTTTTCGCTTCTTCGGCTCGTGTAGCTTTCGCAAAAAGTCGGAAGCACTCCAGTTTGCCGCGCTCCCACTAATACGGCCGTCGCGGTTCCGACGGTCCCGTCGCTGAGCTCGCGCGACCTCGGGAAGGCACTTTTCTAAATCGGCCATTATGTTTTCGCTTGTTCGGCTCGTGTAGCTTTCGCAAAAAGTCGGAAGCACTCGAGTTTGCTGCGCTCCCACTAATACGGCCGTCGCGGTTCCGGCGGTCCCGTCCCCGAGCTCGCGGGACCTCGGGAAGTCACTTTTCTAAATCGGCCATTTTGTTTTCGCTACTTCGGCTCGTACAGCTTTCGCGAAAAGTCGGGAGCACTCGAGTTTGCCGCACTCCCACTAATACGGCCGTCGCGGTTCCAACGACCCCGTCGCCGATCTCGCGCGACCTCGGGAAGGCAGTTTTTGAAATCGGCCATTTTGTTTTCGCTACTTCGGCTCGTGCAGCTTTCGCGAAAAGTCGGGAGCACTCGAGTTTGCCGCACTCCCACTAATACGGCCGTCGCGATTCCAACGACCCCGTCGCCGATCTCGCGCGACCTCGGGAAGGCAGTTTTTGAAATCGGCCATTTTGTTTTCGCTACTTCGGCTCGTGCAGCTTTCGCGAAAAGTCGGGAGCACTCGAGTTTGCCGCACTCCCACTAATACGGCCGTCGCGGTTCCAACGACCCCGTCGCCGATCTCGCGCGACCTCGGGAAGGCAGTTTTTGAAATCGGCCATTTTGTTTTCGCTTCTTCGGCTCCTGCAGCTTTCGCGAAAAGTCAGAAGCACTCCAGTTTGCCGCACTCCCACTAATACGGCCGTCGCGGCTCCGACGACCCCATCGCCGATCTCGCGCGACCTCGGGAAGGCAGTTTTTGAAATCGGCCATTTTGTTTTCGCTTCTTCGGCTCGTGCAGCTTTTTCGAAAAGACGGGAGCACTCGAGTTTGCCGCACTCCCACTAATACGGCCGTCGCGGTTCCGACGAACCCGTCGCCGTGCTCGCGGGACCTCGGGAAGGCAGTTTTTGAAATCGGCCATTTTGTTTTCGCTTCTTCGGCTCGTGTAGCTTTTACAGATAGTCGGAAGGACTTGAATTTTCTCCCTCCCACTAACACGGCCATCGCGGTTCCAACTGTCCCGTCCACGAGCTCTTTGGACCTCGGGAAGTCACTTTTCTAAATCGGCCATTTTGTTTTTTTGCTTCTTCGGCTAGTGTAGCTTTCACAAAAAGTCGGAAGGACTCGAGTTTTCTGCCTCCCACTAACATGGCCGTCGCGGTTCCAACGGTCCCGTCCACGAGCTCTTTGGACCTCGGGAAGTCACTTTTCTAAATCGGCCATTTTGTTTTTTGGCTTCTTCGGCTAGTGTAGCTTTCACAGAAAGTCGGAAGGACTCGAGTTTTCTGCCTCACACAAACACGGCCGTCGCGGTTCCAACGGTCCCGTCCACGAGCTCTTTGGACCTTGGGAAGTCACTTTTCTAAATCCGCCATTTTTTTTTTTTGGGCTTCTTCGGCTAGTGTAGCTTTAAAAGAAGGTCGGAGGCACTCGAGATTGCAACCTCCCGCTAATATGGCCGTTGCGATTCAAACGGTACCATCCGCTAGCTTGTCGGACCAAAAGACACACCTTGATCCGAGGACAAGGGGAGGATGTGGAATTACATGAAATTGTGTTTGTGTGTGCCATTGCTTGTAACACTGGGGGTTATAACTATACAAAATAAAACAATATACTACAACTGTCAGGTATTCATGAAAACATCATACAATTTATAGTTCTGATGTTCTGAGACTTTCTTGATGGAAAAGTTTAAAAAAAAAGAATTCCTTATGAAAATCTAGTTTTCAACTCTGTTCGGTCTGAAACGTTGTTTAAGAGCATAAAAATGAGTAAATGCAGCTTACGGGCAGTATAGTGATGAAAGCTTCAGGTATTCATGAAAACGTCATACAATTTATAGTTCCTATGTTCTGAGACACTCTCTTGATGGAAAAGTTAAAAAAAAAAGAAAAAAGAATTCCTTATGAAAATCTAGTCTTCAACTCGGTTTGGTATTAAACATCGATTAAGAGCATAATAATGAGTAAATGCAGCATACGGGCAGTATAGTGATGAAAGCTTCAGGTATTCATGAAAACGTCATACAATTTGTAGATCCGATGTTCTGAGACACTTTCTTGATGGAAAAGTTAAAAAAAGAATTCCTTATGAAAATCTATTTTTCAACTCTGTTCAGTCTGAAACGTCGTTTTAGAGCATAAAAATGAGTAAATGCAGCTTACGGGCAGTATAGTGATGAAAGCTTCAGGTATTCATGAAAACGTCATACAATTTATAGTTCCGATGTTCTGAGACAATTTCTTGATGAAAATTACAAAAAAGATGAATTCCTTATGAAGATCTAGTTTTCAACTTTGTTCAGTCTGAAACGTCGTTTTCGAGCATAAAAATGAGTAAATGCAGCTTTCAGGCAGTAGTGATGAAACCATCCGGTATTCATTAACACATCAGACAACTTGTAGTAGGTCTAGTGTTCTGAGACACTTTCTTGATCGAAAATGGAAAAAAATGAATTCTTCAAAGAAAATCAAGTTTTCAACTCTGTTCAGCCTTAAACATCGGTTAAGGGCATAACAATGAGGAAATAAAGCTCTCAGGCAGTATAGTGATGAAAGCATCAGGTATTCATGAAAATATGCTTTACGTTTACTCAGTGTGGTTTCACGTGGGTATGGATTAACATTAATTGGGTGTGGCTTCACGTTCATGGGGTGTGGCTTCATGTTAAAGCAGTATGGCCTATTTTGGGGCGTGGCTTCTCATTAATTGGGTGTGGCTTTATGTTAAGGAGTGTGGCTTCAATTTAATGGTGTGTGGCTTTAAATTAAAGAGGTTTGGCATCAAATTAAAGGGGTGTGGCTTTTAGTGAAAGGGGTGTGTCTTCGCATTAAATGTGTGTGGCTTTACTTTAACGGATGTGGCTTCACATTAACGGGGTGTGGTTTCACGATATTGGGGTGGGGCGTTACAATTACTGGGCGTGGCTTCACATTACTTGTTTGTGACTTCACGTTAACAGGGGTGGCTTCATGTTAACTGTGTGTGGCTTCAGGTTAATGGGGTGTGGCTTTCACATTAATGAGTTTTGGCTTCACGTTGAAGGGGTGTGGCTAGACATTAAATGGGTGTGGCTTCACGTTAACGTGGTGTGCCTTCACATTGAAGGGGTGTGGCTTCACAATAAATGGATGTGGCTTCAAGAGAATGGCTTGTGGCTTTATGCTGAAGGCGTGTGGCTTCACGTTAACGGGGTGTGGCTACAGGGTAACAGGGCATTAAATGGGTGTGGCTTCACAATACAGCTTCATGTTAACAAGGATGTGGCTTCACTTCGAGGAGTGTGGTTTCAAATTAAAGGAAAGTGGCATCACATGACTTTACGTAAAAGGGGTGTGGCTTAACATTAACGGGGTGTGGCTTCACGTTGGATGGCTGTGGCTTTACATTAACGGGGTGTGGCTTTACGTTAATGGGGTGGCTTCACGTTATATGGCTATTGCCTAACGTTAATGGGGTGTGGCTTTACATTAATGGGTTGTGGCATCAAATCAAAGGATTCTTGTATCACATTAAATGGGTGTGACTTTACGTGAAGAGGGTGTGGCTTCACAATAACCAGGTGTGGCTTAACATTAACAGGGTGAGGCTTCAAATTAACAGGTGTGGCTTCACATTAAAGGGGTGTGGCTTCAAATTAAAGGGAACTGGCTTCACATGACTCCATGTAAAAGGGGTGTGGCTTCACATTAACTGTGTGTTGCTTCAAGTTGACAGGGTATGGATTCAAGTGAATGTGGTCTAGCTTCATGTTAACGGTGTGTGGTTTCACGTTCAGGGTATGGATTAACGTTAGTTGGGTGTGGCTTAACGTTAATGGGGGCGTGGCTTAGCGTTAAAGGGGTGTGGTCTATTGTTAACTGGGCCTGGCTTCACATTAATCGGGTGTGGCTTTATGTTAATGGCGTGTGGCTTCAGGTTAACAGGGTGTAAAATAGATGTGGCATCACAATAGGGCTTCATGTTAACAAGGATGTGGCTTCACTTTACCGGGGCGTGGCTTCAAATTAAAGGGGTCTGGCATCAAATTAAAGAGGTGTGACTTTACTTTAGGGGTGTGTCTTCACATTAAATGTGTGTGGCTTCACGTTAAAGGGGTATGGCCTAACGTTAACGGGGTGTGGATTCACATTAATGGGGTGTGGCATCAAATTAAAGGATTCCTTTATCACATTAAATGGGTGTGAAGTGGGTGTGGCTTCACAATAACACTGTGTGGTTTCACATAAATGGGGTGTGGCTTCATGTTAACGTGGCTTCAGGTTAACAGGGTGTGAAATGGGTGTGGCTTCACAATAAGGCTTCATGTTAACAAGGATGTGGCTTCACTTTAACGGGTGTGGCTTCAAGTTAACGGGGTGTGGCTTCACATTAAATGGTTGTGGCTTCACATTAAATGGTTGTGGCTTCACATTACTTGTGTCTGACTTCAGTTAACAGGGGTGGCTTCACATTATTGGGGTGTGGCATCACTTTAAAGGGGTGTGTCTTTATGTTAATGGAGATAGGCTTAAAGTTGAAGGGGTGTGGCTTCAAATTAATGTTGTATGGCATCACAAAAAAGCATCATGTTAACAATGGTGTGGCTCGAAATTAAAGGAGTCTGCCATCACATTAAAGGGGTGTGACTTTACGTGGACGGGTTGTGACTTCAAGTTATTGAGGTGTGGCTTCACATTAAATGGGTGTGGCTTCACGTTAAGAGGATGTGGCTTTACATTAATAGGGGAGTGGCTTTACGTTAATTGGGTGTGGCATCACATTAACTGGGTATGTTTCACGATATCAAGGTGGGGCGTTAAATTTACTGGCCGTGGCTTCACATTACTTGTTTGTGACTTCACATTAACAGGGGTGGCTTCATGTTAACGGTGTGTGGCTTCAGGTAAACGGACTGTGGCTTCAATTTAATGAGGTATGCCTTCACATTAATGGGTTTTGGCTTCACGTTGAAGGGGTGTGGCTTCATGTTAAATGGATGTGGCTTCATGTGATTGGGTTGTGAGTTCACGCTGAAGGGGTGTGGCTTCACATTACCTGGGTGTGGCATCACGTTGAAGGGGTATAGCTTCAGGTTAACTGGGTGTGGCTTCACATTAATTTGGTGCAGCTTTACATTAACGGGGTGTGGCAACACGTTAAAGTGGTGTGGCTTTACATTAACAAGTTGTGGATTTACGTTACTCGGGTGTGGCTTCACATCAAAGGGGTGTAGGTTCACGTTAAATGGATGTGGCGTCACGTTAACGGTGCGTGGCTTCACATTAACGGGGTTTGGCTTCACCTTAATGGTGTGTGCCTTCATGTCAAAGGAGTGTTGCTTAACGTTAATCGGGTGTAGCTTCACGTTAACGGGGTGTGGCTTCAGTTTAACGTTAATGGGGTGTGGCTTTATGATGAAAGGGTTTGGCTTCATATTGAAGAGGTGTGGCAACACGTTGAAGGGGTGTGGCTTTACATTCACAGGGTTAGCATTCACACTAATGGAGTGTGGCTTCACGTCAAGGGGGCGTTGCTTCACATTAAATGGATTTGGCTTCATGTTAACTGTGTGTGGCTTCACATTAATGGGGTGTGGCTTCCCATTCACGGGGTTTGGCTTCAAGTTAATGTCATGTGGTTTCACAATATAGCTTCACGTTAACAAGGGTGTGGCTTTACTTTAACAGGGTCTGGCTTCAAATTAATGGAGTCTGGCATCACATTAAAGGGGTGTGACTTTACGTGAAAGGGGTGTGGCTTGAAGTTAACAGGGTGTGGCTTCACGTTAAAAGGGGTTTGGCTTCCCGAGTCAGAATGACCCGCGTTTGTCGTCGATTTCGCGGCCCCAGTCCCCGGGGTCTGAATGACCCTCGTTCATAGTCGAGCGCCCGGCCTCGCCGTCTTCCCCGGGGTCAGAATGACCCGTGAGCCCTCGGCCTCGTCCACGGGTCGAAACGACCCGAGTCGTTTAGTACGTGTCCAGATTGTAAAGCCCTCTGAGGCGTTTACAAAAAAAAGAAAATAATAATAATAATGTGTATTTGTTATTCTGAGCTGTTCAAAATAAACTGAATTGATTCAAATTGAAATGAGGTGTCACAAGTTATTATGTGCGAATAAGGACACTATGAAAGGGGTGTACTTATACGCTGTATTTATACACAATTTATTCACATCTGCGTAATCACGCGGTCGGCTTCGTTGGTGCGCTCGCGCTGATCGAAGGCTCTTTAGCCAAGACTCGTGACGTCATTTCGTACGTGTCCAGATTGTAAAGCCCTCTGAGGCGTTTACAAAAAAAAGAAAATAATAATAATAATGTGTATTTGTTATTCTGAACTATTCAAAATAAACTGAATTGATTCAAATTGAAATGAGGTGTCACAAGTTATTATGTGCGAATAAGGACACTATGAAAGGGGTGTACTTATACGCTGTATTTATACACAATTTATTCACATCTGCGTAATCCCGCGGTCGGCTTCGTTGGTGCGCTCGCGCTGATCGAAGGCTCTTTAGCCAAGACTCGTGACGTCATTTCGTACGTGTCCAGATTGTAAAGCCCTCTGAGGCGTTTACAAAAAAAAAAAGAAAATAATAATGTGTATTTGTTATTCTGAGCTATTCAAAATAAACTGAATTGATTCAAATTGAAATGAGGTGTCACAAGTTATTATGTGCGAATAAGGACACTATGAAAGGCCCTCTGAGGCGTTTACAAAAAAAAGAAAATAATAATAGAAATAAAGAAAATCTAGTTTTCAACTCTGTTCAGTCTGAAACGTCGTTTAAGAGCATAAAAATGAGTTACTGCAAATCACGGGCAGTATAGTGATGAAAGCTTCACTTATGAACATATCATACAATTTGAAGTTTAGATGTTCTGAGACACTTTCTTGATGGAAATTTTTTTTTAAAATAATTATTTTAGAAAATCTTGTTTTCAACTCTGTTCAGTCTGAATCTTCGTTTAAGAGCATAAAAATGAGTAAATGCAGCTTACGGGAAGTATAGTGATGAAAGCTTCAGGTATTGATGAACATATCATATAATTTGAATTTCTGATGTTCTCAGAGGCCCTGTGATGAACTGGCGACCTGTCCAGGGTGTACCCTGCCTTCGCCCCTTGACAGCTGGGATCGGCTCCAGCGCCCCGCGACCCTAATGAGGATAAGCGGTTAAGATAATGGATGGATGGATGTTCTCAGAGGCTTTCTTGATGGAAAATATAGAAAAATGAATTCTTTAAGAAAATCAGGTTTTCAACTCTGTTCAGTCTGAAACGTCGTTTAAGAGCATAAAAATGAGTTACTGCAAATCACGGGCAGTATAGTGATGAAAGCTTCACTTATTCATGAACATATCATACTATTTGAAGTTCAGATGTTCTGAGACACTTTCTTGATGGAAATTTGTTTTTTTAAAAGAATTCTTTTAGAAAATCTTGTTTTCAACTCTGTTCAGTCTGATTCGTCGTTTAAGAGCATAAAATTGAGTAAATGCAGCTTACGGGAAGTATAGTGATGAAAGCTTCAGGTATTCATGAACATATCATATAATTTGAATTTCTGATGTTCTCAAAGGCTTTCTTGATGGAAAATATAGAAAAATGAATTCTTTAAGAAAATCAACTTTTCAACTCTGTTCAGTCTGAAACGTCGTTTAAGAGCATAAAAATGGGTAACTGCAGTTTACGGGCAGCATTAAAGCTTCAGGTATTCAGGAAAATATGAACAATTCGTAATTCCGATGTGCTGAGACACTTTCTTGATGGAAAATTAAAATAAAATAGTTCTTTAAGAAAATTCAGTTTTCAACTCTGGTCAGTCTGAAACGTCGTTTAAGAGCATAAAAATGGGTAACTGCAGCTTATGGGCAGTATAGTGATGAAAGCTTCAGGTTTCATAAACATATTACACAATTTGATGTTCCGATGTTCTGAAACACTTTCTTGATGGAAAATTAAAATAAAATAGTTCTTTAAGAAAATTCAGTTTTCAACTCTGGTCAGTCTGAAACGTCGTTTAAGAGCATAAAATTGAGTAAATGCAGCTTACAGGAAGTATAGTGATGAAAGCTTCAGGTATTCATGAACATATCATACAATTTGAAGTTCCGATGTCCTGAGACACTTTCTTGATGGAATTTTTTTTTTAAAAGAATTCTTTTAGAAAATCTTGTTTTCAACTCTATTCAGTCTGAATCGTCGTTTAAGAGCATAAAAATGAGTAAATGCAGCTTACGGGAAGTATAGTAATAAAAGCTTCAGGTATTCATGAACATATCATATAATTTGAAGTTCCGATGTTCTAAGAGGCTTTCTTGATGGAAAATATAAAAAAATGAATTCTTTAAGAAAATCAAGTTTTCAACTCTGTTCAGTCTGAAACGTCGTTTAAGAGCATAAAAATGAGTTACTGGAGCTCACGGGCAGTATAGTGATGAAAGCTTCAGGTATTCATGAACATATCATACAATTTGAAGTTCCGATGTCCTGAGACACTTTCTTGATGGAAAATTAAAATAAAATAGTTCTTTAAGAAAATTCAGTTTTCAACTCTGTTCAGTCTGAATCGTCGTTTAAGAGCATAAAAATGAGTAAATGCAGCTTACGGAACGTATAGTAATGAAAGCTTCAGGTATTCATGAACATATCATACAATTTGAAGTTCCGATGTCCTGAGACACTTTCTTGATGGAAAATTAAAATAAAATAGTTCTTTAAGAAAATTCAGTTTTCAACTCTGTTCAGTCTGAAACGTCGTTTAAGAGCATAAAAATGGGTAACTGCAGCTGACGGGCAGTATAGTGATGAAAGCTTCAGGTTTCATAAACATATTACACAATTTGATGTTCCGATGTTCTGAAACACTTGATGGAAAATATTTAAAAAAAATGAATTCTTTAAGAAAATCTAGTTTTCAACACTGTTCAGTCTGAAACGTCGTTTAAGAGCATAAAAATGAGTTACTGCTGCTCACGGGCAGTATAGTGATGAAAGCTTCAGGTATTCATGAACATATCATACAATTTGAAGTTCCGATGTCCTGAGACACTTTCTTGATGGAATTTTTTTTTTAAAAGAATTCTTTTGGAAAATCTTGTTTTCAACTCTGTTCTGTCTGAATCGTCGTTTAAGAGCATAAAAATGAGTAAATGCAGCTTACGGAACGTATAGTAATGAAAGCTTTAGGTATTCATGAACATATCATATAATTTGAAGTTCCGATGTTCTAAGAGGCTTTCTTGATGGAAAATATAAAAAAATGAATTCTTTAAGAAAATCAAGTTTTCAACTCTGTTCAGTCTAAAACGTTGTTTCACAGTATAAAAACGAGTAAATGCAACTTACCGACAGTATAGTGACGAAAGCTTCAGGTATTCGTGAACATATCATACAATATTTAAGTTCCGATGTTCTAAGATGGAAAACATAAAAAAATGAATTCTTTAAGAAAATCTAGTTTTCAACACTGTTCAGTGTGAAACGTCGATTAAGAACATACAAATGAGTAAATGCAGATTACAGGCAGCGGTGTCAAGTAACGAAGTACAAATACTTCGTTACTTTACTTAAGTAGGAATTTTGAGTATCTATACTTTACTGGAGTATTTTTTTTCAGACTACTTTTTACTTCTACTCCTTACTTTTTCAGGCAAATATCTGTACTTTCTACTCCCTACTTTTTAAAAAATAGCCTCGTTACTATTTCATTTTGGTTTGTTTTTCATTCCGGTTAGCCAGATAAATCGCGCCATCCGAATAGAGTGAATTTGATTGTGGTTGGAAGAGAAGTATATACCTTTCCGACACCCTATTGTTTTTTTACGATGCACCTGAACATGACACGAATCAACCGTTACAATCACGTCACTCTCAAGCAAGGACAGCAGAGAAGCCGATTGCAAATATGTCCGTCTCGGAGAACGCGCGATGAGAAATACGCGCCACCGAATATCTGTTATGCCGGGAGGGACAGTCACGTTCAATGCGTGAGACTTGAGAGCCCCGATACTTCCGTCTCTCTGCTCCTCTCTGCCGGCGGTTGAAGTTCCGATGTTCTAAGATGGAAAATATAAAAAAAAAAATGAATTCTTTAAGAAAATCTAGTTTTCAACACTGTTCAGTGTGAAACGTCGATTAAGAACATACAAATGAGTAAATGCAGATTACGGGCAGAGGTGTCAAGTAACGAAGTACAAATACTTCGTTAATTTACTTAAGTAGGAATTTTGAGTATCTATACTTTACTGGAGTATTTTTTTTCAGACTACTTTTTACTTCTACTCCTTACTTTTTCACGCAAATATCTGTACTTTCTACTCCCTACTTTTTAAAAAATAGCCTCGTTACTATTTCATTTTAGTTTGTTTTTCATTCCGGTTAGCCAGATAAATCGCGCCATCCGAATAGAGTGAATTTGATTGTGGTTGGAAGAGAAGTATATACCTTTCCGACACCCTATTGTTTTTTTACGCGATGCACCTGAACATGACACGAATCAACCGTTACAATCACGTCACTCTCAAGCAAGGACAGCAGAGAAGCCGATTGCAAATATGTCCGTCTCGGAGAACGCGCGACGAGAAATACGCGCCGCCGAATATCTGTTGTGCCGGGAGGGACAGTCACGTTCAATGCGTGAGACTTGAGAGCCCCGATATTTCCGTCTCTCTGCTCCTCTCTGCCGGCGGTTCCCCGGTCGCGCGAGTTTCTCCAGCGACTGTCTCTTTGGGGTAAATAGGATGTCTATACAGCTGATAGGTTTACAGATGCGCTCCATAGCGGGGAGTTTAAAAAGGAACCAACGCGCCTATGACTTTTTTTTGGCTGGTATGGACTTTTTTCAACATACATATTACAATACTTATAACTAGTTATTATCATGTCTTCCGCTCCATGAAATGCATGTTAATGCTCAGTAGTACACATATGGTACTTTAATGTATTGCATTGTAATAAAATGTGATCATTTTCAATGGGCATATATATATGCAGCTGAAACAGGTAGCCTAGTGCATCCCACATTTTTCAATATACCATTTTAATACAACATTATGGCCTTGAGAAAAATGATTGTTTTGGGGGGAGGTGGGGTAGTGCACTATAGGCCCCTGAGACGCGGCTTAAGAAATCGTACTGAATGGGGAAAAGAAATTCCCCTTACATTACTTTTACTGTTTTACTTTTAAGTAGTTTTGAAACCCAGTACTTTTATACTTTTACTTAAGTAAAAAGCTTGAGTTGATACTTCTACTTTTACCAAAGTATTTCTATATCCTAGTATCTATACTTCTACTTAACTCTCCTGTTGCCTTCTGGGTCAAAAAGACCCACGTTCGAGTGTTTATGTATTTGTGTGTATCGCGGTCTAAGGGTCACAAAATGATCCACGACCAGTGTATACGTATGCATGCATGCATGTACGTATGAATCACTCAAGCCCGTCGTCCTCGGGTTAAAACGACTCGCGTCTTTCCACCGAGCCCTCGCCGTCGCCCTGGGGTCTGTTCGACCCTCGAGTTTGAGCGAGCCCTCGGCCTAGTCCCCCGGGTCAAACTGACCCGTGTTTATCGCCGAGCTCCCGGCCCCGTCCCCAGGGTCAGAATGTGCGAATAAGGACACTATGAAAGGGGTGTACTTATAAGCTGTATTTATACACAATTTATTCACATCTGCGTAATCGCGCGGTCGGCTTCGTTGGTGCGCTCGCGCTGATCGAAGGTTCTTTAGCCAAGACGCGAGACGTCATTTCGTACGTGTCCAGAGTGTAAAGCCCTCTGAGAAGTTTACAAAAAAAAGAAAATAATAATGATAATGTGTATTTGTTATTCTGAGCTATTCAAAATAAACTGAATTGATTCAAATTGAAATGAGGTGTCACAAGTTGTTATGTGCGAATAAGGACACTATGAAAGGGGTGTACTTATATGCTTGGTGTGCTCGCGCTGATCGAAGGCTCTTTAGCAAAGACAGATTGACCCCGTAGGACATGGGGTGTGCGAGGAATGAGTGAGGACAACACGAGGGTTAAAAAAAAGAATTACTTATGAAAATCTAGTTTTCAACTTTGTTCGGTCTGAAACGTAGTTTTAGAGAATACAAATGAGTAAATGCAGCTTACGGGCAATGATGAAAGCTTCAGGTATTCATGAAAACGTCATACAATTTATAGTTCCGATGTTCTGCGACACTTTCTTGATGGAAAAGTTAAAAAAAAGAATTCCTTCTGAAAATCTAGTTTTCAACTCTGATCGGTCTGAAACGTTGTTTTAGAGCATACAAATGAGTAAATGCATCTTACGGGCAGTATAGTGATGAAAGCCTCAGGTATTCATGAAAACGTCATACAATTTATAGTTCCGATGTTCTAAGACACTTTCTTGATGGAAAAGTAAAAAAAAAAGAATTCCTTATGAAAATCTAGTTTTCAACTCTGATCGGTCTGAAACGTTGTTTTAGAGCATACAAATGAGTAAATGCAGCTTACGGGCAGTATAGTGATGAAAGCTTCAGGTATTCATGAAAACGTCATACAATTTATTGTTCCAATGTTCTAAGACACTTTCTTGATGGCAAAGTTAAAAAAAAAAGAATTCCTTATGAAAATCTAGTTTTCAACTCTGTTCGGTCTGAAACGTCGTTTTAGAGCATAAAAATGAGTAAATGCAGCTTACGGGCAGTATAGTGATGAAAGCCTCAGGTATTCATGAAAACGTCATACAATTTATAGTTCCGATGTTCTAAGACACTTTCTTGATGGAAAAGTTAAAAAAAAAGAATTCCTTATGAAAATCTAGTTTTCCACTCTGTTCGGTCTGAAACGTCGTTTTAGGGCATAAAAATGAGTAAATGCAGCTTACGGGCAGTATAGTGATGAAAGCTTCAGGTATTCATGAAAACGTCATACAATTTGTAGTTCCGATGTTCTCAGACAATTTCTTGATGGAAAATTAACCCTCGTGTGGCCTCACCGATCCGTACACACCCCGTGTCCTGCGGGTCAAACTGTCCAATTTCCTTTCATCTGGAGCCTTCGATGCGTGGGCGCTCACACCACTTGCAAACAGCAGAGTGTTGATAATGCACTCGGGTCATTTTGACCCAAGGACAACAGCAGGGGCTCGGTGACACACAAGGGTCATTTAGACCCAAGGAGAACGGCGGAGTGTTGATGATACATGAGGGTCATTTCGACCCGAGGACAACGGCAGGGGCATGGTGATACTAAAGGGTCATTTTGACCCAAGGACAACGGCAGGGGCATGGTGATACTCAAGGGTCATTTTGACCCAAGGACAACGGCAGGGGCTTGGTGATACTCAAGAGTCTTTTCGACCCCAAGACAACGGCAAAGCGGTTCCAACTGTAGCACCCCCGAGCACGAAGGACCTTGGGAAGGCACTTCTCTGAATCAGTTCGGGGAGACTTGAAAGTTTGCTGCAACCCGACTATCCTATCCTATCCTCGTGCCCGCAGGATGTCGGGAAGGCACTTTTCTAAATCGGCCATTTTGTTTTCGCTTCTTCGGCTCGTGCAGCTTTCGCGAAAAGTCGAAAGCACTGGAGTTTGCCGCGCTCCCACTGATACGGCCGTCGCGGTTCCGACGATCCCGGCGCCGAGCTCGCGGGACCTCAGGAAGGCACTTTTCTAAATCGGCCATTTTTTTTTCGCTTCTTCGGTTCCTGCAGCTTTCGCGAAAAGTCAGAAGCACTTGATTTTGCTGCGCTCCCACTGATACGGCCGTCGCGGTTCCGACGATCCCGTCGCCTAGCTCGAGGGACCTCGGGAAGGCACTTTTATAAATCGTCCATTTTTTTTTCGCTTCTTCAGCTCCTGCAGCTTTCGCGGAAACTCGGAAGCACTCGAGTTTGCCACCCTCCCACTGATACGGCCGTTGCGGTTCCGACGATCCCGTCGCCGAGCTCGCGGGACCTCGGCAAGGCAGTTTTCGAAATCGGCCATTTTGTTTTTTCTTCTTCGGCTCGTGTAGCTTTCACAGAAAGTCGGAAGCACTCGAGTTTGCCGCACTCCCACTAATACGGCCGTCGCGGTTCCGACGAACCCGTCGCCGATCTTGCGCGACCTCGGGAAGGCCGTTTTTGAAATCGGCCATTTTGTTTTCGCTTCTTCGGCTCGTGTAGCTTTCGCAAAAAGTCGGAAGCACTCGAGTTTGCTGCGCTCCCACTAACACGGCCGTCGCGGTTCCGACGATCCCGTCGCCGTGCTCGCGGGTCCTCGGGAAGGCACTTTTCTAAATCGGCCATTTTGTTTTCGCTACTTCGGCTCCTGCAGCTTTCGCGAAAAGTCGGAAGCACTCGAGTTTGCCGCGCTCCCACTAATACGGCCGTCGCGGTTCCGACGGTCCCGTCGCTGAGCTCGCGCGACCTCAGGAAGGCACTTTTCTATATCGGCCATTATGTTTTCGCCTGTTCGGCTCGTGTAGCTTTCGCAAAAAGTCGGAAGCACTCGAGTTTGCTGCGGTCCCACTAATACGGCCGTCGTGGTTTCAACGACCCCGTCGCCGATCTCGCGCGACCTCGGGAAGGCAGTTGTTGAAATCGGCCATTTTGTTTTCGCTTCTTCGGCTCCTGCAGCTTTCGCGAAAAGTCAGAAGCACTCGAGTTTGCCGCACTCCCACTAATACGGCCGTCGCGGTTCCGACGACCCCGTCGCCGATCTCGCGCGACCTCGGAAAGGCAGTTTTTGAAATCGGCCATTTTGTTTTCGCTTCTTCGGCTCGTGCAGTTTTCGCGAAAAGTCGGGAGCACTCGAGTTTGCCGCGCTCCCACTAATACGGCCGTCGCGGTTCCCGACGGTCCCGTCGCCGAGCTCGTGCGACCTCGGATAGGCAGTTTTCGAAATCGGCCATTTTGTTTTTTCTTCTTCGGCTCGTGTAGCTTTCACAGAAAGTCGAAGGGACTCGAGTTTTCTGCCTCCCACTAATACGGCCGTCGCGGTTCCGACGGTCCTGTCCCCGAGCTCGCGGGACCTCGGGAAGTCACTTTTCTAAATCGGCCATTTTGTTTTTTCTTCTTCGGCTAGTGTAGCTTTCACAGAAAGTCGGAAGCACTCGAGTTTGCCGTGCTCCCACTGATACGGCCGTCGCGGTTCCGACGACCCCGTCGCCGATCTCGCGCGACCTCGGGAAGGCAGTTTTTGAAATCGGCCATTTTGTTTTCGCTTCTGCGGCTCGTGCAGCTTTCGCGAAAAGTCGGAAGCACTCGAGTTTGCCGCACTCCCACTAATACGGCCGTCGCGGTTCCGACGAACCCGTCGCCGTGCTCGCGGGACCTCGGGAAGGCAGTTTTTGAAATCGGCCATTTTGTTTTCGCTTCTTCGGCTCGTGTAGCTTTTACAGATAGTCGGAAGGACTTGAATTTTCTCCCTCCCACTAACACGGCCATCGCGGTTCCAACTGTCCCATCCACGAGCTCTTTGGACCTCGGGAAGTCACTTTTCTAAATCGGCCATTTTGTTTTTTGCTTCTTCGGCTAGTGTAGCGTTCACAAAAAGTCGGAAGGACTCGAGTTTTCTGCCTCCCACTAACACGGCCGTCGCGGTTCCAACGGTCCCGTCCACGAGCTCGCGGGACCTCGGGAAGTCACTCTTCTAAATCGGCCATTTTGTTTTCGCTTCTTCGGCTCCTGTAGCTTTTACAGAAAGTCGGAAGGACTCGAGTTTTCTGCCTCCCACTAACACGGCCGTCGCGGTTCCAACGGTCCCGTCCACGAGCTCGCGGGACCTCGGGAAGTCACTCTTCTAAATCGGCCATTTTGTTTTCGCTTCTTCGGCTCCTGTAGCTTTTACAGAAAGTCGGAAGGACTCGAGTTTTCTGCCTCCCACTAACACGGCCGTCGCGGTTCCAACTGTCCCGTCCACGAGCTCTTTGGACCTCGGGAAGTCACTTTTCTAAATCGGCCATTTTGTTTTTTGGCTTCTTCGGCTAGTGTAGCTTTCGCGAAAAGTCGGAAGCACTCGAGTTTGCCACCCTCCCACTGATACGGCCATCGGGGTTCCGACAGTCCCGTCGCCGAACTCGGGGGACCTCGGGAAGGAACTTTTATAAATCGGCCATTTTGTTTTCGCTTCTTCAGCTCCTGCAGCTTTCGCGGAAACTCGGAAGCACTCGAGTTTGCCACCCTCCCACTGATACGGCCGTTGCGGTTCCGACGATCCCGTCGCCGAGCTCGCGGGACCTCGGAAAGGCAGTTTTCGAAATCGGCCATTTTGTTTTTTCTTCTTCGGTTCGTGTAGCTTTCACAGAAAGTCGGAAGCACTCGAGTTTGCCGTGCTCCCACTGATACGGCCGTCGCGGTTCCGACGACCCCGTCGCGGATCTCGCGCGACCTCGGGAAGGCAGTTTTTGAAATCGGCCATTTTGTTTTCGCTTATTCGGCTCGTGCAGCTTTCGCGAAAAGTCAGAAGCACTCGAGTTTGCCGCACTCCCACTAATACGGCCGTCGCGGTTCCGACGAACCCGTCGCCGATCTCGCGCGACCTCGGGAAGGCAGTTTATGAAATCGGCCATTATGTTTTCGCTTGTTCGGCTCGTGTAGCTTTCGCAAAAAGTCGGAAGCACTCGAGTTTGCTGCGCTCCCACTAATACGGCCGTCGCGGTTCCGGCGGTCCCGTCCCCAAGCTCGCGGGACCTCGGGAAGTCACTTTTCTAAATCGGCCATTTTGTTTTCGCTACTTCGGCTCGTACAGCTTTCGCGAAAAGTCGGGAGCACTCGAGTTTGCCGCACTCCCACTAATACGGCCGTCGCGGTTCCAACGACCCCGTCGCCGATCTCGCGCGACCTCGGGAAGGAAGTTTTTGAAATCGGCCATTTTGTTTTCGCTACTTCGGCTCCTGCAGCTTTCGCGAAAAGTCGGAAGCACTCGAGTTTGCCGCGCTCCCACTAATACGGCCGTCGCGGTTCCGACGGTCCCGTCGCTGAGCTCGCGCGACCTCAGGAAGGCACTTTTCTATATCGGCCATTATGTTTTCGCTTGTTCGGCTCGTGTAGCTTTCGCAAAAAGTCGGAAGCACTCGAGTTTGCTGCGGTCCCACTAATACGGCCGTCGTGGTTTCAACGACCCCGTCGCCGATCTCGCGCGACCTCGGGAAGGCAGTTGTTGAAATCGGCCATTTTGTTTTCGCTTCTTCGGCTCCTGCAGCTTTCGCGAAAAGTCAGAAGCACTCGAGTTTGCCGCACTCCCACTAATACGGCCGTCGCGGTTCCGACGACCCCGTCGCCGATCTCGCGCGACCTCGGAAAGGCAGTTTTTGAAATCGGCCATTTTGTTTTCGCTTCTTCGGCTCGTGCAGTTTTCGCGAAAAGTCGGGAGCACTCGAGTTTGCCGCGCTCCCACTAATACGGCCGTCGCGGTTCCCGACGGTCCCGTCGCCGAGCTCGTGCGACCTCGGATAGGCAGTTTTCGAAATCGGCCATTTTGTTTTTTCTTCTTCGGCTCGTGTAGCTTTCACAGAAAGTCGAAGGGACTCGAGTTTTCTGCCTCCCACTAATACGGCCGTCGCGGTTCCGACGGTCCTGTCCCCGAGCTCGCGGGACCTCGGGAAGTCACTTTTCTAAATCGGCCATTTTGTTTTTTCTTCTTCGGCTAGTTTAGCTTTCACAGAAAGTCGGAAGCACTCGAGTTTGCCGTGCTCCCACTGATACGGCCGTCGCGGTTCCGACGACCCCGTCGCCGATCTCGCGCGACCTCGGGAAGGCAGTTTTTGAAATCGGCCATTTTGTTTTCGCTTCTGCGGCTCGTGCAGCTTTCGCGAAAAGTCGGAAGCACTCGAGTTTGCCGCACTCCCACTAATACGGCCGTCGCGGTTCCGACGAACCCGTCGCCGTGCTCGCGGGACCTCGGGAAGGCAGTTTTTGAAATCGGCCATTTTGTTTTCGCTTCTTCGGCTCGTGTAGCTTTTACAGATAGTCGGAAGGACTTGAATTTTCTCCCTCCCACTAACACGGCCATCGCGGTTCCAACTGTCCCATCCACGAGCTCTTTGGACCTCGGGAAGTCACTTTTCTAAATCGGCCATTTTGTTTTTTGCTTCTTCGGCTAGTGTAGCGTTCACAGAAAGTCGGAAGCACTCGAGTTTGCCGCACTCCCACTAATACGGCCGTCGCGGTTCCGACGAACCCGTCGCCGATCTTGCGCGACCTCGGGAAGGCCGTTTTTGAAATCGGCCATTTTGTTTTCGCTTCTTCGGCTCGTGTAGCTTTCGCAAAAAGTCGGAAGCACTCGAGTTTGCTGCGCTCCCACTAACACGGCCGTCGCGGTTCCGACGATCCCGTCGCCGTGCTCGCGGGTCCTCGGGAAGGCACTTTTCTAAATCGGCCATTTTGTTTTCGCTACTTCGGCTCCTGCAGCTTTCGCGAAAAGTCGGAAGCACTCGAGTTTGCCGCGCTCCCACTAATACGGCCGTCGCGGTTCCGACGGTCCCGTCGCTGAGCTCGCGCGACCTCGGGAAGGCACTTTTCTAAATCGGCCATTATGTTTTCGCTTGTTCGGCTCGTGTAGCTTTCGCAAAAAGTCGGAAGCACTCGAGTTTGCTGCGCTCCCACTAATACGGCCGTCGCGGTTCCGGCGGTCCCGTCCAAGAGCTCGCGGGACCTCGGGAAGTCACTTTTCTAAATCGGCCATTTTGTTTTCGCTACTTCGGCTCGTACAGCTTTCGCGAAAAGTCGGGAGCACTCGAGTTTGCCGCACTCCCACTAATACGGCCGTCGCGGTTCCAACGACCCCGTCGCCGATCTCGCGCGACCTCGGGAAGGCAGTTTTTGAAATCGGCCATTTTGTTTTCGCTACTTCGGCTCGTGCAGCTTTCGCGAAAAGTCGGGAGCACTCGAGTTTGCCGCACTCCCACTAATACGGCCGTCGCGATTCCAACGACCCCGTCGCCGATCTCGCGCGACCTCGGGAAGGCAGTTTTTGAAATCGGCCATTTTGTTTTCGCTACTTCGGCTCGTGCAGCTTTCGCGAAAAGTCGGGAGCACTCGAGTTTGCCGCACTCCCACTAATACGGCCGTCGCGGTTCCAACGACCCCGTCGCCGATCTCGCGCGACCTCGGGAAGGCAGTTTTTGAAATCGGCCATTTTGTTTTCGCTTCTTCGGCTCCTGCAGCTTTCGCGAAAAGTCAGAAGCACTCCAGTTTGCCGCACTCCCACTAATACGGCCGTCGCGGCTCCGACGACCCCATCGCCGATCTCGCGCGACCTCGGGAAGGCAGTTTTTGAAATCGGCCATTTTGTTTTCGCTTCTTCGGCTCGTGCAGCTTTTTCGAAAAGACGGGAGCACTCGAGTTTGCCGCACTCCCACTAATACGGCCGTCGCGGTTCCGACGAACCCGTCGCCGTGCTCGCGGGACCTCGGGAAGGCAGTTTTTGAAATCGGCCATTTTGTTTTCGCTTCTTCGGCTCGTGTAGCTTTTACAGATAGTCGGAAGGACTTGAATTTTCTCCCTCCCACTAACACGGCCATCGCGGTTCCAACTGTCCCGTCCACGAGCTCTTTGGACCTCGGGAAGTCACTTTTCTAAATCGGCCATTTTGTTTTTTTGCTTCTTCGGCTAGTGTAGCTTTCACAAAAAGTCGGAAGGACTCGAGTTTTCTGCCTCCCACTAACATGGCCGTCGCGGTTCCAACGGTCCCGTCCACGAGCTCTTTGGACCTCGGGAAGTCACTTTTCTAAATCGGCCATTTTGTTTTTTGGCTTCTTCGGCTAGTGTAGCTTTCACAGAAAGTCGGAAGGACTCGAGTTTTCTGCCTCACACAAACACGGCTGTCGCGGTTCCAACGGTCCCGTCCACGAGCTCTTTGGACCTTGGGAAGTCACTTTTCTAAATCCGCCATTTTTTTTTTTTTGGCTTCTTCGGCTAGTGTAGCTTTAAAAGAAGGTCGGAGGCACTCGAGATTGCAGCCTCCCGCTAATATGGCCGTTGCGATTCAAACGGTACCATCCGCTAGCTTGTCGGACCAAAAGACACACCTTGATCCGAGGACAAGGGGAGGATGTGGAATTACATGAAATTGTGTTTGTGTGTGCCATTGCTTGTAACACTGGGGGTTATAACTATACAAAATAAAACAATATACTACAACTGTCAGGTATTCATGAAAACATCATACAATTTATAGTTCTGATGTTCTGAGACTTTCTTGATGGAAAAGTTTAAGAATTTAAGAATTCCTTATGAAAATCTAGTTTTCAACTCTGTTCGGTCTGAAACGTTGTTTAAGAGCATAAAAATGAGTAAATGCAGCTTACGGGCAGTATAGTGATGAAAGCTTCAGGTATTCATGAAAACGTCATACAATTTATAGTTCCTATGTTCTGAGACACTCTCTTGATGGAAAAGTTAAAAAAAAAAGAAAAAAGAATTCCTTATGAAAATCTAGTCTTCAACTCGGTTTGGTATTAAACATCGATTAAGAGCATAATAATGAGTAAATGCAGCTTACGGGCAATATAGTGATGAAAGCTTCAGGTATTCATGAAAATGTCATACAATGTATAGTTCATATGTTCTGAGACACTTTCTTGATGGAAAAGTTAAAAAAAAGAATTCCTTATGAAAATCTAGTTTTCAACTCTGTTTGGTCTGAAACGTCGTTTAAGAGCATAAAAATGAGTAAATGCAGCTTACGGGCAGTATAGTGATGAACGCTTCAGGTATTCATGAAAACGTCATACAATTAATAGTTCCGATGTTCTAAGACACTTTCTTGATGGAAAAGTAAAAAAAAAAGAATTCCTTATGAAAATCTAGTTTTCAACTCTGTTCGGTCTGAAACGTCGTTTAAGAGCATAAAAATGAGTAAATGCAGCTTACGGGCAGTATAGTGATGAAAGCTTCAGGTATTCATGAAAACGTCATACAATTTATAGTTCCTATGTTCTGAGACACTTTCTTGATGGAAAAGTTTTTAAAAAAAAAAAGAATTCCTTATGAAAATCTAGTCTTCAACTCGGTTTGGTATTAAACATCGTTTAAGAGCATAATAATGAGTAAATGCAGCTTATGGGCAGTATAGTGATGAAAGCTTCAGGTATTCATGAAAACGTCATACAATTTGTATTTCCGATGTTCTCAGACACTTTCTTGATGGAAAAGTTTAAAAAAAAGAATTCCTTATGAAAATCTAGTTTTCAACTCTGTTCAGTCTGAAACGTCGTTTTAGAGCATAAAAATGAGTAAATGCAGCTTACGGGCAGTATAGTGATGAAAGCTTCAGGTATTCATGAAAACGTCATACAATTTATAGTTCCGATGTTCTGAGACAATTTCTTGATGAAAATTACAAAAAAGATGAATTCCTTATGAAGATCTAGTTTTCAACTTTGTTCAGTCTGAAACGTCGTTTTCAAGCATAAAAATGAGTAAATGCAGCTTTCAGGCAGTAGTGATGAAACCATCCGGTATTCATTAACACATCAGACAACTTGTAGTAGGTCTAGTGTTCTGAGACACTTTCTTGAACGAAAATGGAAAAAAAATGAATTCTTCAAAGAAAATCAAGTTTTCAACTCTGTTCAGCCTTAAACATCGTTTAAGGGCATAACAATGAGGAAATAAAGCTCTCAGGCAGTATAGTGATGAAAGCATCAGGTATTCATGAAAATGTGCTTTAAGTTTACGCAGTGTGGTTTCACGTGGGTATGGATTAACATTAATTGGGTGTGGCTTCACGTTCATGGGGTGTGGCTTCATGTTAAAGCAGTATGGCCTATTTTGTGGCGTGGCTTCTCATTAATTGGGTGTGGCTTTATGTTAAGGAGTGTGGCTTCAATTTAATGGTGTGTGGCTTTAAATTAAAGAGGTTTGGCATCAAATTAAAGGGGTGTGGCTTTTAGTGAAAGGGGTGTGTCTTCGCATTAAATGTGTGTGGCTTTACTTTAACGGATGTGGCTTCACATTAACGGGGTGTGGTTTCACGATATTGGGGTGGGGCGTTACAATTACTGGGCGTGGCTTCACATTACTTGTTTGTGACTTCACGTTAACAGGGGTGGCTTCATGTTAACTGTGTGTGGCTTTCACATTAATGGGTTTTGGCTTCACTTTGAAGGGGTGTGGCTAGACATTAAATGGGTGTGGCTTCACGTTAACGTGGTGTGCCTTCACATTGAAGGGGTGTGGCTTCACAATAAATGGATGTGGCTTCAAGAGAATGGCTTGTGGCTTCATGCTGAAGGCGTGTGGCTTCACGTTAACGGGGTGTGGCTACAGGGTAACAGGGCATTAAATGGGTGTGGCTTCACAATACAGCTTCATGTTAACAAGGATGTGGCTTCACTTCGAGGGGTGTGGTTTCAAATTAAAGGAAAGTGGCATCACATGACTTTATGTAAAAGGGGTGTGGCTTAACATTAACGGGGTGTGGCTTCACGTTGGATGGCTGTGGCTTTACATTAACAGGTGTGGCTTCACATTAAAGGGGTGTGGCTTCAAATTAAAGGGAACTGGCTTCACATGACTCCATGTAAAAGGGGTGTGGCTTCACATTAACTGTGTGTTGCTTCAAGTTGACAGGGTATGGATTCACGTGAATGTGGTCTGGCTTCATGTTAACGGTGTGTGGTTTCACGTTCAGGGTATGGATTAACGTTAGTTGGGTGTGGCTTAACGTTAATGGGGGCGTGGCTTAGCGTTAAAGGGGTGTGGTCTATTGTTAACTGGGCCTGGCTTCACATTAATCGGGTGTGGCTTTATGTTAATGGCGTGTGGCTTCAGGTTAACAGGGTGTAAAATAGATGTGGCATCACAATAGGGCTTCATGTTAACAAGGATGTGGCTTCACTTTACCGGGGCGTGGCTTCAAATTAAAGGGGTCTGGCATCAAATTAAAGAGGTGTGACTTTACTTTAGGGGTGTGTCTTCACATTAAATGTGTGTGGCTTCAAGTTAAAGGGGTATGGCCTAACGTTAACGGGGTGTGGATTCACATTAATGGGGTGTGGCATCAAATTAAAGGATTCCTTTATCACATTAAATGGGTGTGAAGTGGGTGTGGCTTCACAATAACACTGTGTGGTTTCACATAAATGGGGTGTGGCTTCATGTTAACGTGGCTTCAGGTTAACAGGGTGTGAAATGGGTGTGGCTTCACAATAAGGCTTCATGTTAACAAGGATGTGGCTTCACTTTAACGGGTGTGGCTTCAAGTTAACGGGGTGTGGCTTCACATTAAATGGTTGTGGCTTCACATTAAATGGTTGTGGCTTCACATTACTTGTGTCTGACTTCAGTTAACAGGGGTGGCTTCACATTATTGGGGTGTGGCATCACTTTAAAGGGGTGTGTCTTTATGTTAATGGAGATAGGCTTAAAGTTGAAGGGGTGTGGCTTCAAATTAATGTTGTATGGCATCACAAAAAAGCATCATGTTAACAATGGTGTGGCTCGAAATTAAAGGAGTCTGCCATCACATTAAAGGGGTGTGACTTTACGTGGACGGGTTGTGACTTCAAGTTATTGAGGTGTGGCTTCACATTAAATGGGTGTGGCTTCACCTTAAGAGGATGTGGCTTTACATTAATAGGGGAGTGGCTTTACGTTAATTGGGTGTGGCATCACATTAACTGGGTATGTTTCACGATATCAAGGTGGGGCGTTAAATTTACTGGCCGTGGCTTCACATTACTTGTTTGTGACTTCACATTAACAGGGGTGGCTTCATGTTAACGGTGTGTGGCTTCAGGTAAACGGACTGTGGCTTCAATTTAATGAGGTATGCCTTCACATTAATGGGTTTTGGCTTCACGTTGAAGGGGTGTGGCTTCATGTTAAATGGATGTGGCTTCATGTGATTGGGTTGTGAGTTCACGCTGAAGGGGTGTGGCTTCACATTACCTGGGTGTGGCATCACGTTGAAGGGGTATAGCTTCAGGTTAACTGGGTGTGGCTTCACATTAATTTGGTGCAGCTTTACATTAACGGGGTGTGGCAACACGTTAAAGTGGTGTGGCTTTACATTAACAAGTTGTGGATTTACGTTACTCGGGTGTGGCTTCACATCAAAGGGGTGTAGGTTCACGTTAAATGGATGTGGCGTCACGTTAACGGTGCGTGGCTTCACATTAACGGGGTTTGGCTTCACCTTAATGGTGTGTGCCTTCATGTCAAAGGAGTGTTGCTTAACGTTAATCGGGTGTAGCTTCACGTTAACGGGGTGTGGCTTCAGTTTAACGTTAATGGGGTGTGGCTTTATGATGAAAGGGTTTGGCTTCATATTGAAGAGGTGTGGCAACACGTTGAAGGGGTGTGGCTTTACATTCACAGGGTTAGCATTCACACTAATGGAGTGTGGCTTCACGTCAAGGGGGCGTTGCTTCACATTAAATGGATTTGGCTTCATGTTAACTGTGTGTGGCTTCACATTAATGGGGTGTGGCTTCCCATTCACGGGGTTTGGCTTCAAGTTAATGTCATGTGGTTTCACAATATAGCTTCACGTTAACAAGGGTGTGGCTTTACTTTAACAGGGTCTGGCTTCAAATTAATGGAGTCTGGCATCACATTAAAGGGGTGTGACTTTACGTGAAAGGGGTGTGGCTTGAAGTTAACAGGGTGTGGCTTCACGTTAAAAGGGGTTTGGCTTCCCGAGTCAGAATGACCCGCGTTTGTCGTCGATTTCGCGGCCCCAGTCCCCGGGGTCTGAATGACCCTCGTTCATAGTCGAGCGCCCGGCCTCGCCGTCTTCCCCGGGGTCAGAATGACCCGTGAGCCCTCGGCCTCGTCCACGGGTCGAAACGACCCGAGTCGTTTAGTACGTGTCCAGATTGTAAAGCCCTCTGAGGCGTTTACAAAAAAAAGAAAATAATAATAATAATGTGTATTTGTTATTCTGAGCTGTTCAAAATAAACTGAATTGATTCAAATTGAAATGAGGTGTCACAAGTTATTATGTGCGAATAAGGACACTATGAAAGGGGTGTACTTATAGGCTGTATTTATACACAATTTATTCACATCTGCGTAATCACGCGGTCGGCTTCGTTGGTGCGCTCGCGCTGATCGAAGGCTCTTTAGCCAAGACTCGTGACGTCATTTCGTACGTGTCCAGATTGTAAAGCCCTCTGAGGCGTTTACAAAAAAAAGAAAATAATAATAATAATGTGTATTTGTTATTCTGAACTATTCAAAATAAACTGAATTGATTCAAATTGAAATGAGGTGTCACAAGTTATTATGTGCGAATAAGGACACTATGAAAGGGGTGTACTTATACGCTGTATTTATACACAATTTATTCACATCTGCGTAATCCCGCGGTCGGCTTCGTTGGTGCGCTCGCGCTGATCGAAGGCTCTTTAGCCAAGACTCGTGACGTCATTTCGTACGTGTCCAGATTGTAAAGCCCTCTGAGGCGTTTACAAAAAAAAAAAGAAAATAATAATGTGTATTTGTTATTCTGAGCTATTCAAAATAAACTGAATTGATTCAAATTGAAATGAGGTGTCACAAGTTATTATGTGCGAATAAGGACACTATGAAAGGCCCTCTGAGGCGTTTACAAAAAAAAGAAAATAATAATAGAAATAAAGAAAATCTAGTTTTCAACTCTGTTCAGTCTGAAACGTCGTTTAAGAGCATAAAAATGAGTTACTGCAAATCACGGGCAGTATAGTGATGAAAGCTTCACTTATGAACATATCATACAATTTGAAGTTTAGATGTTCTGAGACACTTTCTTGATGGAAATTTTTTTTTAAAATAATTATTTTAGAAAATCTTGTTTTCAACTCTGTTCAGTCTGAATCTTCGTTTAAGAGCATAAAAATGAGTAAATGCAGCTTACGGGAAGTATAGTGATGAAAGCTTCAGGTATTGATGAACATATCATATAATTTGAATTTCTGATGTTCTCAGAGGCTTTCTTGATGGAAAATATAGAAAAATGAATTCTTTAAGAAAATCAGGTTTTCAACTCTGTTCAGTCTGAAACGTCGTTTAAGAGCATAAAAATGAGTTACTGCAAATCACGGGCAGTATAGTGATGAAAGCTTCACTTATTCATGAACATATCATACTATTTGAAGTTCAGATGTTCTGAGACACTTTCTTGATGGAAATTTGTTTTTTTTAAAGAATTCTTTTAGAAAATCTTGTTTTCAACTCTGTTCAGTCTGATTCGTCGTTTAAGAGCATAAAATTGAGTAAACGCAGCTTACGGGAAGTATAGTGATGAAAGCTTCAGGTATTCATGAACATATCATATAATTTGAATTTCTGATGTTCTCAAAGGCTTTCTTGATGGAAAATATAGAAAAATGAATTCTTTAAGAAAATCAACTTTTCAACTCTGTTCAGTCTGAAACGTCGTTTAAGAGCATAAAAATGGGTAATTGCAGTTTACGGGCAGCATTAAAGCTTCAGGTATTCAGGAAAATATGAACAATTCGTAATTCCGATGTGCTGAGACACTTTCTTGATGGAAAATTAAAATAAAATAGTTCTTTAAGAAAATTCAGTTTTCAACTCTGGTCAGTCTGAAACGTCGTTTAAGAGCATAAAAATGGGTAACTGCAGCTTATGGGCAATATAGTGATGAAAGCTTCAGGTTTCATAAACATATTACACAATTTGATGTTCCGATGTTCTGAAACACTTTCTTGATGGAAAATATTTTAAAAAAATGAATTCTTTAAGAAAATCTAGTTTTCAACTCTGTTCAGTCTGAAACGTCGTTTAAGAGCATAAAATTGAGTAAATGCAGCTTACGGGCAGTATAGTGATGAAAGCTTCAGGTATTCATGAACATATCATACAATTTGAAGTTCCGATGTCCTGAGACACTTTCTTGATGGAAAATTAAAATAAAATAGTTCTTTAAGAAAATTCAGTTTTCAACTCTGTTCAGTCTGAATCGTCGTTTAAGAGCATAAAAATGAGTAAATGCAGCTTACGGAACGTATAGTAATGAAAGCTTCAGGTATTCATGAACATATCATACAATTTGAAGTTCCGATGTCCTGAGACACTTTCTTGATGGAAAATTAAAATAAAATAGTTCTTTAAGAAAATTCAGTTTTCAACTCTGTTCAGTCTGAAACGTCGTTTAAGAGCATAAAAATGGGTAACTGCAGCTGACGGGCAGTATAGTGATGAAAGCTTCAGGTTTCATAAACATATTACACAATTTGATGTTCCGATGTTCTGAAACACTTGATGGAAAATATTTAAAAAAAATGAATTCTTTAAGAAAATCTAGTTTTCAACACTGTTCAGTCTGAAACGTCGTTTAAGAGCATAAAAATGAGTTACTGCTGCTCACGGGCAGTATAGTGATGAAAGCTTCAGGTATTCATGAACATATCATACAATTTGAAGTTCCGATGTCCTGAGACACTTTCTTGATGGAATTTTTTTTTTAAAAGAATTCTTTTGGAAAATCTTGTTTTCAACTCTGTTCTGTCTGAATCGTCGTTTAAGAGCATAAAAATGAGTAAATGCAGCTTACGGAACGTATAGTAATGAAAGCTTTAGGTATTCATGAACATATCATATAATTTGAAGTTCCGATGTTCTAAGAGGCTTTCTTGATGGAAAATATAAAAAAATGAATTCTTTAAGAAAATCAAGTTTTCAACTCTGTTCAGTCTAAAACGTTGTTTCACAGTATAAAAACGAGTAAATGCAACTTACCGACAGTATAGTGACGAAAGCTTCAGGTATTCGTGAACATATCATACAATATTTAAGTTCCGATGTTCTAAGATGGAAAACATAAAAAAATGAATTCAAGAAAATCTAGTTTTCAACACTGTTCAGTGTGAAACGTCGATTAAGAACATACAAATGAGTAAATGCAGATTACAGGCAGAGGTGTCAAGTAACGAAGTACAAATACTTCGTTACTTTACTTAAGTAGGAATTTTGAGTATCTATACTTTACTGGAGTATTTTTTTTCAGACTACTTTTTACTTCTACTCCTTACTTTTTCAGGCAAATATCTGTACTTTCTACTCCCTACTTTTTAAAAAATAGCCTCGTTACTATTTCATTTTGGTTTGTTTTTCATTCCGGTTAGCCAGATAAATCGCGCCATCCGAATAGAGTGAATTTGATTGTGGTTGGAAGAGAAGTATATACCTTTCCGACACCCTATTGTTTTTTTACGATGCACCTGAACATGACACGAATCAACCGTTACAATCACGTCACTCTCAAGCAAGGACAGCAGAGAAGCCGATTGCAAATATGTCCGTCTCGGAGAACGCGCGATGAGAAATACGCGCCACCGAATATCTGTTATGCCGGGAGGGACAGTCACGTTCAATGCGTGAGACTTGAGAGCCCCGATACTTCCGTCTCTCTGCTCCTCTCTGCCGGCGGTTGAAGTTCCGATGTTCTAAGATGGAAAATATAAAAAAAAAATGAATTCTTTAAGAAAATCTAGTTTTCAACACTGTTCAGTGTGAAACGTCGATTAAGAACATACAAATGAGTAAATGCAGATTACGGGCAGAGGTGTCAAGTAACGAAGTACAAATACTTCGTTAATTTACTTAAGTAGGAATTTTGAGTATCTATACTTTACTGGAGTATTTTTTTTCAGACTACTTTTTACTTCTACTCCTTACTTTTTCACGCAAATATCTGTACTTTCTACTCCCTACTTTTTAAAAAATAGCCTCGTTACTATTTCATTTTAGTTTGTTTTTCATTCCGGTTAGCCAGATAAATCGCGCCATCCGAATAGAGTGAATTTGATTGTGGTTGGAAGAGAAGTATATACCTTTCCGACACCCTATTGTTTTTTTACGCGATGCACCTGAACATGACACGAATCAACCGTTACAATCACGTCACTCTCAAGCAAGGACAGCAGAGAAGCCGATTGCAAATATGTCCGTCTCGGAGAACGCGCGACGAGAAATACGCGCCGCCGAATATCTGTTGTGCCGGGAGGGACAGTCACGTTCAATGCGTGAGACTTGAGAGCCCCGATATTTCCGTCTCTCTGCTCCTCTCTGCCGGCGGTTCCCCGGTCGCGCGAGTTTCTCCAGCGACTGTCTCTTTGGGGTAAATAGGATGTCTATACAGCTGATAGGTTTACAGATGCGCTCCATAGCGGGGAGTTTAAAAAGGAACCAACGCGCCTATGACTTTTTTTTGGCTGGTATGGACTTTTTTCAACATACATATTACAATACTTATAACTAGTTATTATCATGTCTTCCGCTCCATGAAATGCATGTTAATGCTCAGTAGTACACATATGGTACTTTAATGTATTGCATTGTAATAAAATGTGATCATTTTCAATGGGCATATATATGCAGCTGAAACAGGTAGCCTAGTGCATCCCACATTTTTCAATATACCATTTTAATACAACATTATGGCCTTGAGAAAAATGATTGTTTTGGGGGGAGGTGGGGTAGTGCACTATAGGCCCCTGAGACGCGGCTTAAGAAATCGTACTGAATGGGAAAAAGAAATTCCCCTTACATTACTTTTACTGTTTTACTTTTAAGTAGTTTTGAAACCCAGTACTTTTATACTTTTACTTAAGTAAAAAGCTTGAGTTGATACTTCTACTTTTACCAAAGTATTTCTATATCCTAGTATCTATACTTCTACTTAACTCTCCTGTTGCCTTCTGGGTCAAAAAGACCCACGTTCGAGTGTTTATGTATTTGTGTGTATCGCGGTCTAAGGGTCACAAAATGATCCACGACCAGTGTATACGTATGCATGCATGCATGTACGTATGAATCACTCAAGCCCGTCGTCCTCGGGTTAAAACGACTCGCGTCTTTCCACCGAGCCCTCGCCGTCGCCCTGGGGTCTGTTCGACCCTCGAGTTTGAGCGAGCCCTCGGCCTAGTCCCCCGGGTCAAACTGACCCGTGTTTATCGCCGAGCTCCCGGCCCCGTCCCCAGGGTCAGAATGTGCGAATAAGGACACTATGAAAGGGGTGTACTTATAAGCTGTATTTATACACAATTTATTCACATCTGCGTAATCGCGCGGTCGGCTTCGTTGGTGCGCTCGCGCTGATCGAAGGTTCTTTAGCCAAGACGCGAGACGTCATTTCGTACGTGTCCAGAGTGTAAAGCCCTCTGAGAAGTTTACAAAAAAAAGAAAATAATAATGATAATGTGTATTTGTTATTCTGAGCTATTCAAAATAAACTGAATTGATTCAAATTGAAATGAGGTGTCACAAGTTGTTATGTGCGAATAAGGACACTATGAAAGGGGTGTACTTATATGCTTGGTGTGCTCGCGCTGATCGAAGGCTCTTTAGCAAAGACAGATTGACCCCGTAGGACATGGGGTGTGCGAGGAATGAGTGAGGACAACACGAGGGTTAAAAAAAAGAATTACTTATGAAAATCTAGTTTTCAACTTTGTTCGGTCTGAAACGTAGTTTTAGAGAATACAAATGAGTAAATGCAGCTTACGGGCAATGATGAAAGCTTCAGGTATTCATGAAAACGTCATACAATTTATAGTTCCGATGTTCTGCGACACTTTCTTGATGGAAAAGTTAAAAAAAAAGAATTCCTTCTGAAAATCTAGTTTTCAACTCTGATCGGTCTGAAACGTTGTTTTAGAGCATACAAATGAGTAAATGCATCTTACGGGCAGTATAGTGATGAAAGCCTCAGGTATTCATGAAAACGTCATACAATTTATAGTTCCGATGTTCTAAGACACTTTCTTGATGGAAAAGTAAAAAAAAAAGAATTCCTTATGAAAATCTAGTTTTCAACTCTGATCGGTCTGAAACGTTGTTTTAGAGCATACAAATGAGTAAATGCAGCTTACGGGCAGTATAGTGATGAAAGCTTCAGGTATTCATGAAAACGTCATACAATTTATTGTTCCAATGTTCTAAGACACTTTCTTGATGGCAAAGTTAAAAAAAAAAAAGAATTCCTTATGAAAATCTAGTTTTCAACTCTGTTCGGTCTGAAACGTCGTTTTAGAGCATAAAAATGAGTAAATGCAGCTTACGGGCAGTATAGTGATGAAAGCCTCAGGTATTCATGAAAACGTCATACAATTTATAGTTCCGATGTTCTAAGACACTTTCTTGATGGAAAAGTTAAAAAAAAAGAATTCCTTATGAAAATCTAGTTTTCACCTCTGTTCGGTCTGAAACGTCGTTTTAGGGCATAAAAATGAGTAAATGCAGCTTACGGGCAGTATAGTGATGAAAGCTTCAGGTATTCATGAAAACGTCATACAATTTGTAGTTCCGATGTTCTAAGACACTTTCTTGATGGAAAAGTTAAAAAAAAAGAATTCCTTATGAAAATCTAGTTTTCCACTCTGTTCGGTCTGAAACGTCGTTTTAGGGCATAAAAATGAGTAAATGCAGCTTACGGGCAGTATAGTGATGAAAGCTTCAGGTATTCATGAAAACGTCATACAATTTGTAGTTCCGATGTTCTCAGACAATTTCTTGATGGAAAATTAACCCTCGTGTGGCCTCACCGATCCGTACACACCCCGTGTCCTGCGGGTCAAACTGTCCAATTTCCTTTCATCTGGAGCCTTCGATGCGTGGGCGCTCACACCACTTGCAAACAGCAGAGTGTTGATAATGCACTCGGGTCATTTTGACCCAAGGACAACAGCAGGGGCTCGGTGACACACAAGGGTCATTTAGACCCAAGGAGAACGGCGGAGTGTTGATGATACACGAGGGTCATTTCGACCCGAGGACAACGGCAGGGGCATGGTGATACTAAAGGGTCATTTTGACCCAAGGACAACGGCAGGGGCATGGTGATACTCAAGGGTCATTTTGACCCAAGGACAACGGCAGGGGCTTGGTGATACTCAAGGGTCTTTTCGACCCCAAGACAACGGCAAAGCGGTTCCAACTGTAGCACCCCCGAGCACGAAGGACCTTGGGAAGGCACTTCTCTGAATCAGTTCGGGGAGACTTGAAAGTTTGCTGCAACCCGACTATCCTATCCTATCCTCGTGCCCGCAGGATGTCGGGAAGGCACTTTTCTAAATCGGCCATTTTGTTTTCGCTTCTTCGGCTCGTGCAGCTTTCGCGAAAAGTCGAAAGCACTCGAGTTTGCCGCGCTCCCACTGATACGGCCGTCGCGGTTCCGACGATCCCGGCGCCGAGCTCGCGGGACCTCAGGAAGGCACTTTTCTAAATCGGCCATTTTTTTTTCGCTTCTTCGGTTCCTGCAGCTTTCGCGAAAAGTCAGAAGCACTTGATTTTGCTGCGCTCCCACTGATACGGCCGTCGCGGTTCCGACGATCCCGTCGCCTAGCTCGAGGGACCTCGGGAAGGCACTTTTATAAATCGTCCATTTTTTTTTCGCTTCTTCAGCTCCTGCAGCTTTCGCGGAAACTCGGAAGCACTCGAGTTTGCCACCCTCCCACTGATACGGCCGTTGCGGTTCCGACGATCCCGTCGCCGAGCTCGCGGGACCTCGGCAAGGCAGTTTTCGAAATCGGCCATTTTGTTTTTTCTTCTTCGGCTCGTGTAGCTTTCACAGAAAGTCGGAAGCACTCGAGTTTGCCGCACTCCCACTAATACGGCCGTCGCGGTTCCGACGAACCCGTCGCCGATCTCGCGCGACCTCGGGAAGGCCGTTTTTGAAATCGGCCATTTTGTTTTCGCTTCTTCGGCTCGTGTAGCTTTCGCAAAAAGTCGGAAGCACTCGAGTTTGCTGCGCTCCCACTAACACGGCCGTCGCGGTTCCGACGATCCCGTCGCCGTGCTCGCGGGTCCTCGGGAAGGCACTTTTCTAAATCGGCCATTTTGTTTTCGCTACTTCGGCTCCTGCAGCTTTCGCGAAAAGTCGGAAGCACTCGAGTTTGCCGCGCTCCCACTAATACGGCCGTCGCGGTTCCGACGGTCCCGTCGCTGAGCTCGCGCGACCTCAGGAAGGCACTTTTCTATATCGGCCATTATGTTTTCGCTTGTTCGGCTCGTGTAGCTTTCGCAAAAAGTCGGAAGCACTCGAGTTTGCTGCGGTCCCACTAATACGGCCGTCGTGGTTTCAACGACCCCGTCGCCGATCTCGCGCGACCTCGGGAAGGCAGTTTTTGAAATCGGCCATTTTGTTTTCGCTTCTTCGGCTCCTGCAGCTTTCGCGAAAAGTCAGAAGCACTCGAGTTTGCCGCACTCCCACTAATACGGCCGTCGCGGTTCCGACGACCCCGTCGCCGATCTCGCGCGACCTCGGAAAGGCAGTTTTTGAAATCGGCCATTTTGTTTTCGCTTCTTCGGCTCGTGCAGTTTTCGCGAAAAGTCGGGAGCACTCGAGTTTGCCGCGCTCCCACTAATACGGCCGTCGCGGTTCCCGACGGTCCCGTTGCCGAGCTCGTGCGACCTCGGATAGGCAGTTTTCGAAATCGGCCATTTTGTTTTTTCTTCTTCGGCTCGTGTAGCTTTCACAGAAAGTCGAAGGGACTCGAGTTTTCTGCCTCCCACTAATACGGCCGTCGCGGTTCCGACGGTCCTGTCCCCGAGCTCGCGGGACCTCGGGAAGTCACTTTTCTAAATCGGCCATTTTGTTTTTTCTTCTTCGGCTAGTGTAGCTTTCACAGAAAGTCGTAAGCACTCGAGTTTGCCGTGCTCCCAATGATACGGCCGTCGCGGTTCCGACGACCCCGTCGCCGATCTCGCGCGACCTCGGGAAGGCAGTTTTTGAAATCGGCCATTTTGTTTTCGCTTCTGCGGCTCGTGCAGCTTTCGCGAAAAGTCGGAAGCACTCGAGTTTGCCGCACTCCCACTAATACGGCCGTCGCGGTTCCGACGAACCCGTCGCCGTGCTCGCGGGACCTCGGGAAGGCAGTTTTTGAAATCGGCCATTTTGTTTTCGCTTCTTCGGCTCGTGTAGCTTTTACAGATAGTCGGAAGGACTTGAATTTTCTCCCTCCCACTAACACGGCCATCGCGGTTCCAACTGTCCCATCCACGAGCTCTTTGGACCTCGGGAAGTCACTTTTCTAAATCGGCCATTTTGTTTTTTGCTTCTTCGGCTAGTGTAGCGTTCACAAAAAGTCGGAAGGACTCGAGTTTTCTGCCTCCCACTAACACGGCCGTCGCGGTTCCAACGGTCCCGTCCACGAGCTCGCGGGACCTCGGGAAGTCACTCTTCTAAATCGGCCATTTTGTTTTCGCTTCTTCGGCTCCTGTAGCTTTTACAGAAAGTCGGAAGGACTCGAGTTTTCTGCCTCCCACTAACACGGCCGTCGCGGTTCCAACGGTCCCGTCCACGAGCTCGCGGGACCTCGGGAAGTCACTCTTCTAAATCGGCCATTTTGTTTTCGCTTCTTCGGCTCCTGTAGCTTTTACAGAAAGTCGGAAGGACTCGAGTTTTCTGCCTCCCACTAACACGGCCGTCGCGGTTCCAACTGTCCCGTCCACGAGCTCTTTGGACCTCGGGAAGTCACTTTTCTAAATCGGCCATTTTGTTTTTTGGCTTCTTCGGCTAGTGTAGCTTTCGCGAAAAGTCGGAAGCACTCGAGTTTGCCACCCTCCCACTGATACGGCCATCGGGGTTCCGACAGTCCCGTCGCCGAACTCGGGGGACCTCGGGAAGGAACTTTTATAAATCGGCCATTTTGTTTTCGCTTCTTCAGCTCCTGCAGCTTTCGCGGAAACTCGGAAGCACTCGAGTTTGCCACCCTCCCACTGATACGGCCGTTGCGGTTCCGACGATCCCGTCGCCGAGCTCGCGGGACCTCGGAAAGGCAGTTTTCGAAATCGGCCATTTTGTTTTTTCTTCTTCGGCTCGTGTAGCTTTCACAGAAAGTCGGAAGCACTCGAGTTTGCCGTGCTCCCACTGATACGGCCGTCGCGGTTCCGACGACCCCGTCGCGGATCTCGCGCGACCTCGGGAAGGCAGTTTTTGAAATCGGCCATTTTGTTTTCGCTTATTCGGCTCGTGCAGCTTTCGCGAAAAGTCAGAAGCACTCGAGTTTGCCGCACTCCCACTAATACGGCCGTCGCGGTTCCGACGAACCCGTCGCCGATCTCGCGCGACCTCGGGAAGGCAGTTTTTGAAATCTGCCATTTTGTTTTCGCTTCTTCGGCTCGTGTAGCTTTCGCAAAAAGTCGGAAGCACTCGAGTTTGCTGCGCTCCCACTAATACGGCCGTCGCGGTTCCGGCGGTCCCGTCCCCGAGCTCGCGGGACCTCGGGAAGTCACTTTTCTAAATCGGCCATTTTGTTTTCGCTACTTCGGCTCGTACAGCTTTCGCGAAAAGTCGGGAGCACTCGAGTTTGCCGCACTCCCACTAATACGGCCGTCGCGGTTCCAACGACCCCGTCGCCGATCTCGCGCGACCTCGGGAAGGCAGTTTTTGAAATCGGCCATTTTGTTTTCGCTACTTCGGCTCGTGCAGCTTTCGCGAAAAGTCGGGAGCACTCGAGTTTGCCGCACTCCCACTAATACGGCCGTCGCGATTCCAACGACCCCGTCGCCGATCTCGCGCGACCTCGGGAAGGCAGTTTTTGAAATCGGCCATTTTGTTTTCGCTACTTCGGCTCGTGCAGCTTTCGCGAAAAGTCGGGAGCACTCGAGTTTGCCGCACTCCCACTAATACGGCCGTCGCGGTTCCAACGACCCCGTCGCCGATCTCGCGCGACCTCGGGAAGGCAGTTTTTGAAATCGGCCATTTTGTTTTCGCTTCTTCGGCTCCTGCAGCTTTCGCGAAAAGTCAGAAGCACTCCAGTTTGCCGCACTCCCACTAATACGGCCGTCGCGGCTCCGACGACCCCATCGCCGATCTCGCGCGACCTCGGGAAGGCAGTTTTTGAAATCGGCCATTTTGTTTTCGCTTCTTCGGCTCGTGCAGCTTTTTCGAAAAGACGGGAGCACTCGAGTTTGCCGCACTCCCACTAATACGGCCGTCGCGGTTCCGACGAACCCGTCGCCGTGCTCGCGGGACCTCGGGAAGGCAGTTTTTGAAATCGGCCATTTTGTTTTCGCTTCTTCGGCTCGTGTAGCTTTTACAGATAGTCGGAAGGACTTGAATTTTCTCCCTCCCACTAACACGGCCATCGCGGTTCCAACTGTCCCGTCCACGAGCTCTTTGGACCTCGGGAAGTCACTTTTCTAAATCGGCCATTTTGTTTTTTTGCTTCTTCGGCTAGTGTAGCTTTCACAAAAAGTCGGAAGGACTCGAGTTTTCTGCCTCCCACTAACATGGCCGTCGCGGTTCCAACGGTCCCGTCCACGAGCTCTTTGGACCTCGGGAAGTCACTTTTCTAAATCGGCCATTTTGTTTTTTGGCTTCTTCGGCTAGTGTAGCTTTCACAGAAAGTCGGAAGGACTCGAGTTTTCTGCCTCACACAAACACGGCCGTCGCGGTTCCAACGGTCCCGTCCACGAGCTCTTTGGACCTTGGGAAGTCACTTTTCTAAATCCGCCATTTTTTTTTTTTGGCTTCTTCGGCTAGTGTAGCTTTAAAAGAAGGTCGGAGGCACTCGAGATTGCAACCTCCCGCTAATATGGCCGTTGCGATTCAAACGGTACCATCCGCTAGCTTGTCGGACCAAAAGACACACCTTGATCCGAGGACAAGGGGAGGATGTGGAATTACATGAAATTGTGTTTGTGTGTGCCATTGCTTGTAACACTGGGGGTTATAACTATACAAAATAAAACAATATACTACAACTGTCAGGTATTCATGAAAACATCATACAATTTATAGTTCTGATGTTCTGAGACTTTCTTGATGGAAAAGTTTAAAAAAAAAGAATTCCTTATGAAAATCTAGTTTTCAACTCTGTTCGGTCTGAAACGTTGTTTAAGAGCATAAAAATGAGTAAATGCAGCTTACGGGCAGTATAGTGATGAAAGCTTCAGGTATTCATGAAAACGTCATACAATTTATAGTTCCTATGTTCTGAGACACTCTCTTGATGGAAAAGTTAAAAAAAAAAGAAAAAAGAATTCCTTATGAAAATCTAGTCTTCAACTCGGTTTGGTATTAAACATCGATTAAGAGCATAATAATGAGTAAATGCAGCATACGGGCAGTATAGTGATGAAAGCTTCAGGTATTCATGAAAACGTCATACAATTTGTAGATCCGATGTTCTGAGACACTTTCTTGATGGAAAAGTTAAAAAAAGAATTCCTTATGAAAATCTATTTTTCAACTCTGTTCAGTCTGAAACGTCGTTTTAGAGCATAAAAATGAGTAAATGCAGCTTACGGGCAGTATAGTGATGAAAGCTTCAGGTATTCATGAAAACGTCATACAATTTATAGTTCCGATGTTCTGAGACAATTTCTTGATGAAAATTACAAAAAAGATGAATTCCTTATGAAGATCTAGTTTTCAACTTTGTTCAGTCTGAAACGTCGTTTTCGAGCATAAAAATGAGTAAATGCAGCTTTCAGGCAGTAGTGATGAAACCATCCGGTATTCATTAACACATCAGACAACTTGTAGTAGGTCTAGTGTTCTGAGACACTTTCTTGATCGAAAATGGAAAAAAATGAATTCTTCAAAGAAAATCAAGTTTTCAACTCTGTTCAGCCTTAAACATCGGTTAAGGGCATAACAATGAGGAAATAAAGCTCTCAGGCAGTATAGTGATGAAAGCATCAGGTATTCATGAAAATATGCTTTACGTTTACTCAGTGTGGTTTCACGTGGGTATGGATTAACATTAATTGGGTGTGGCTTCACGTTCATGGGGTGTGGCTTCATGTTAAAGCAGTATGGCCTATTTTGGGGCGTGGCTTCTCATTAATTGGGTGTGGCTTTATGTTAAGGAGTGTGGCTTCAATTTAATGGTGTGTGGCTTTAAATTAAAGAGGTTTGGCATCAAATTAAAGGGGTGTGGCTTTTAGTGAAAGGGGTGTGTCTTCGCATTAAATGTGTGTGGCTTTACTTTAACGGATGTGGCTTCACATTAACGGGGTGTGGTTTCACGATATTGGGGTGGGGCGTTACAATTACTGGGCGTGGCTTCACATTACTTGTTTGTGACTTCACGTTAACAGGGGTGGCTTCATGTTAACTGTGTGTGGCTTCAGGTTAATGGGGTGTGGCTTTCACATTAATGGGTTTTGGCTTCACGTTGAAGGGGTGTGGCTAGACATTAAATGGGTGTGGCTTCACGTTAACGTGGTGTGCCTTCACATTGAAGGGGTGTGGCTTCACAATAAATGGATGTGGCTTCAAGAGAATGGCTTGTGGCTTTATGCTGAAGGCGTGTGGCTTCACGTTAACGGGGTGTGGCTACAGGGTAACAGGGCATTAAATGGGTGTGGCTTCACAATACAGCTTCATGTTAACAAGGATGTGGCTTCACTTCGAGGAGTGTGGTTTCAAATTAAAGGAAAGTGGCATCACATGACTTTACGTAAAAGGGGTGTGGCTTAACATTAACGGGGTGTGGCTTCACGTTGGATGGCTGTGGCTTTACATTAACGGGGTGTGGCTTTACGTTAATGGGGTGGCTTCACGTTATATGGCTATTGCCTAACGTTAATGGGGTGTGGCTTTACATTAATGGGTTGTGGCATCAAATCAAAGGATTCTTGTATCACATTAAATGGGTGTGACTTTACGTGAAGAGGGTGTGGCTTCACAATAACCGGGTGTGGCTTAACATTAACAGGGTGAGGCTTCAAATTAACAGGTGTGGCTTCACATTAAAGGGGTGTGGCTTCAAATTAAAGGGAACTGGCTTCACATGACTCCATGTAAAAGGGGTGTGGCTTCACATTAACTGTGTGTTGCTTCAAGTTGACAGGGTATGGATTCAAGTGAATGTGGTCTAGCTTCATGTTAACGGTGTGTGGTTTCACGTTCAGGGTATGGATTAACGTTAGTTGGGTGTGGCTTAACGTTAATGGGGGCGTGGCTTAGCGTTAAAGGGGTGTGGTCTATTGTTAACTGGGCCTGGCTTCACATTAATCGGGTGTGGCTTTATGTTAATGGCGTGTGGCTTCAGGTTAACAGGGTGTAAAATAGATGTGGCATCACAATAGGGCTTCATGTTAACAAGGATGTGGCTTCACTTTACCGGGGCGTGGCTTCAAATTAAAGGGGTCTGGCATCAAATTAAAGAGGTGTGACTTTACTTTAGGGGTTTGTCTTCACATTAAATGTGTGTGGCTTCACGTTAAAGGGGTATGGCCTAACGTTAACGGGGTGTGGATTCACATTAATGGGGTGTGGCATCAAATTAAAGGATTCCTTTATCACATTAAATGGGTGTGAAGTGGGTGTGGCTTCACAATAACACTGTGTGGTTTCACATAAATGGGGTGTGGCTTCATGTTAACGTGGCTTCAGGTTAACAGGGTGTGAAATGGGTGTGGCTTCACAATAAGGCTTCATGTTAACAAGGATGTGGCTTCACTTTAACGGGTGTGGCTTCAAGTTAACGGGGTGTGGCTTCACATTAAATGGTTGTGGCTTCACATTAAATGGTTGTGGCTTCACATTACTTGTGTCTGACTTCAGTTAACAGGGGTGGCTTCACATTATTGGGGTGTGGCATCACTTTAAAGGGGTGTGTCTTTATGTTAATGGAGATAGGCTTAAAGTTGAAGGGGTGTGGCTTCAAATTAATGTTGTATGGCATCACAAAAAAGCATCATGTTAACAATGGTGTGGCTCGAAATTAAAGGAGTCTGCCATCACATTAAAGGGGTGTGACTTTACGTGGACGGGTTGTGACTTCAAGTTATTGAGGTGTGGCTTCACATTAAATGGGTGTGGCTTCACCTTAAGAGGATGTGGCTTTACATTAATAGGGGAGTGGCTTTACGTTAATTGGGTGTGGCATCACATTAACTGGGTATGTTTCACGATATCAAGGTGGGGCGTTAAATTTACTGGCCGTGGCTTCACATTACTTGTTTGTGACTTCACATTAACAGGGGTGGCTTCATGTTAACGGTGTGTGGCTTCAGGTAAACGGACTGTGGCTTCAATTTAATGAGGTATGCCATCACATTAATGGGTTTTGGCTTCACGTTGAAGGGGTGTGGCTTCATGTTAAATGGATGTGGCTTCATGTGATTGGGTTGTGAGTTCACGCTGAAGGGGTGTGGCTTCACATTACCTGGGTGTGGCATCACGTTGAAGGGGTATAGCTTCAGGTTAACTGGGTGTGGCTTCACATTAATTTGGTGAAGCTTTACATTAACGGGGTGTGGCAACACGTTAAAGTGGTGTGGCTTTACATTAACAGGTTGTGGATTTACGTTACTCGGGTGTGGCTTCACGTCAACGGGGTGTAGGTTCACGTTAAATGGATGTGGCGTCACGTTAACGGTGCGTGGCTTCACATTAACGGGGTTTGGCTTCACCTTAATGGTGTGTGCCTTCATGTCAAAGGAGTGTTGCTTAACGTTAATCGGGTGTAGCTTCACGTTAACGGGGTGTGGCTTCAGTTTAACGTTAATGGGGTGTGGCTTTATGATGAAAGGGTTTGGCTTCATATTGAAGAGGTGTGGCAACACGTTGAAGGGGTGTGGCTTTACATTCACAGGGTTAGCATTCACACTAATGGAGTGTGGCTTCACGTCAAGGGGGCGTTGCTTCACATTAAATGGATTTGGCTTCATGTTAACTGTGTGTGGCTTCACATTAATGGGGTGTGGCTTCCCATTCACGGGGTTTGGCTTCAAGTTAATGTCATGTGGTTTCACAATATAGCTTCACGTTAACAAGGGTGTGGCTTTACTTTAACAGGGTCTGGCTTCAAATTAATGGAGTCTGGCATCACATTAAAGGGGTGTGACTTTACGTGAAAGGGGTGTGGCTTGAAGTTAACAGGGTGTGGCTTCACGTTAAAAGGGGTTTGGCTTCCCGAGTCAGAATGACCCGCGTTTGTCGTCGATTTCGCGGCCCCAGTCCCCGGGGTCTGAATGACCCTCGTTCATAGTCGAGCGCCCGGCCTCGCCGTCTTCCCCGGGGTCAGAATGACCCGTGAGCCCTCGGCCTCGTCCACGGGTCGAAACGACCCGAGTCGTTTAGTACGTGTCCAGATTGTAAAGCCCTCTGAGGCGTTTACAAAAAAAAGAAAATAATAATAATAATGTGTATTTGTTATTCTGAGCTGTTCAAAATAAACTGAATTGATTCAAATTGAAATGAGGTGTCACAAGTTATTATGTGCGAATAAGGACACTATGAAAGGGGTGTACTTATACGCTGTATTTATACACAATTTATTCACATCTGCGTAATCCCGCGGTCGGCTTCGTTGGTGCGCTCGCGCTGATCGAAGGCTCTTTAGCCAAGACTCGTGACGTCATTTCGTACGTGTCCAGATTGTAAAGCCCTCTGAGGCGTTTACAAAAAAAAGAAAATAATAATAATAATGTGTATTTGTTATTCTGAACTATTCAAAATAAACTGAATTGATTCAAATTGAAATGAGGTGTCACAAGTTATTATGTGCGAATAAGGACACTATGAAAGGGGTGTACTTATACGCTGTATTTATACACAATTTATTCACATCTGCGTAATCCCGCGGTCGGCTTCGTTGGTGCGCTCGCGCTGATCGAAGGCTCTTTAGCCAAGACTCGTGACGTCATTTCGTACGTGTCCAGATTGTAAAGCCCTCTGAGGCGTTTACAAAAAAAAAAAGAAAATAATAATGTGTATTTGTTATTCTGAGCTATTCAAAATAAACTGAATTGATTCAAATTGAAATGAGGTGTCACAAGTTATTATGTGCGAATAAGGACACTATGAAAGGCCCTCTGAGGCGTTTACAAAAAAAAGAAAATCACGTTCGAGTGTTTATGTATTTGTGTGTATCGCGGTCTAAGGGTCACAAAATGATCCACGACCAGTGTATACGTATGCATGCATGCATGTACGTATGAATCACTCAAGCCCGTCGTCCTCGGGTTAAAACGACTCGCGTCTTTCCACCGAGCCCTCGCCGTCGCCCTGGGGTCTGTTCGACCCTCGAGTTTGAGCGAGCCCTCGGCCTAGTCCCCCGGGTCAAACTGACCCGTGTTTATCGCCGAGCTCCCGGCCCCGTCCCCAGGGTCAGAATGTGCGAATAAGGACACTATGAAAGGGGTGTACTTATAAGCTGTATTTATACACAATTTATTCACATCTGCGTAATCGCGCGGTCGGCTTCGTTGGTGCGCTCGCGCTGATCGAAGGTTCTTTAGCCAAGACGCGAGACGTCATTTCGTACGTGTCCAGAGTGTAAAGCCCTCTGAGAAGTTTACAAAAAAAAGAAAATAATAATGATAATGTGTATTTGTTATTCTGAGCTATTCAAAATAAACTGAATTGATTCAAATTGAAATGAGGTGTCACAAGTTGTTATGTGCGAATAAGGACACTATGAAAGGGGTGTACTTATATGCTTGGTGTGCTCGCGCTGATCGAAGGCTCTTTAGCAAAGACAGATTGACCCCGTAGGACATGGGGTGTGCGAGGAATGAGTGAGGACAACACGAGGGTTAAAAAAAAGAATTACTTATGAAAATCTAGTTTTCAACTTTGTTCGGTCTGAAACGTAGTTTTAGAGAATACAAATGAGTAAATGCAGCTTACGGGCAATGATGAAAGCTTCAGGTATTCATGAAAACGTCATACAATTTATAGTTCCGATGTTCTGCGACACTTTCTTGATGGAAAAGTTAAAAAAAAGAATTCCTTCTGAAAATCTAGTTTTCAACTCTGATCGGTCTGAAACGTTGTTTTAGAGCATACAAATGAGTAAATGCATCTTACGGGCAGTATAGTGATGAAAGCCTCAGGTATTCATGAAAACGTCATACAATTTATAGTTCCGATGTTCTAAGACACTTTCTTGATGGAAAAGTAAAAAAAAAAGAATTCCTTATGAAAATCTAGTTTTCAACTCTGATCGGTCTGAAACGTTGTTTTAGAGCATACAAATGAGTAAATGCAGCTTACGGGCAGTATAGTGATGAAAGCTTCAGGTATTCATGAAAACGTCATACAATTTATTGTTCCAATGTTCTAAGACACTTTCTTGATGGCAAAGTTAAAAAAAAAAGAATTCCTTATGAAAATCTAGTTTTCAACTCTGTTCGGTCTGAAACGTCGTTTTAGAGCATAAAAATGAGTAAATGCAGCTTACGGGCAGTATAGTGATGAAAGCCTCAGGTATTCATGAAAACGTCATACAATTTATAGTTCCGATGTTCTAAGACACTTTCTTGATGGAAAAGTTAAAAAAAAAGAATTCCTTATGAAAATCTAGTTTTCCACTCTGTTCGGTCTGAAACGTCGTTTTAGGGCATAAAAATGAGTAAATGCAGCTTACGGGCAGTATAGTGATGAAAGCTTCAGGTATTCATGAAAACGTCATACAATTTGTAGTTCCGATGTTCTCAGACAATTTCTTGATGGAAAATTAACCCTCGTGTGGCCTCACCGATCCGTACACACCCCGTGTCCTGCGGGTCAAACTGTCCAATTTCCTTTCATCTGGAGCCTTCGATGCGTGGGCGCTCACACCACTTGCAAACAGCAGAGTGTTGATAATGCACTCGGGTCATTTTGACCCAAGGACAACAGCAGGGGCTCGGTGACACACAAGGGTCATTTAGACCCAAGGAGAACAGCGGAGTGTTGATGATACACGAGGGTCATTTCGACCCGAGGACAACGGCAGGGGCATGGTGATACTAAAGGGTCATTTTGACCCAAGGACAACGGCAGGGGCATGGTGATACTCAAGGGTCATTTTGACCCAAGGACAACGGCAGGGGCTTGGTGATACTCAAGGGTCTTTTCGACCCCAAGACAACGGCAAAGCGGTTCCAACTGTAGCACCCCCGAGCACGAAGGACCTTGGGAAGGCACTTCTCTGAATCAGTTCGGGGAGACTTGAAAGTTTGCTGCAACCCGACTATCCTATCCTATCCTCGTGCCCGCAGGATGTCGGGAAGGCACTTTTCTAAATCGGCCATTTTGTTTTCGCTTCTTCGGCTCGTGCAGCTTTCGCGAAAAGTCGAAAGCACTCGAGTTTGCCGCGCTCCCACTGATACGGCCGTCGCGGTTCCGACGATCCCGGCGCCGAGCTCGCGGGACCTCAGGAAGGCACTTTTCTAAATCGGCCATTTTTTTTTCGCTTCTTCGGTTCCTGCAGCTTTCGCGAAAAGTCAGAAGCACTTGATTTTGCTGCGCTCCCACTGATACGGCCGTCGCGGTTCCGACGATCCCGTCGCCTAGCTCGAGGGACCTCGGGAAGGCACTTTTATAAATCGTCCATTTTTTTTTCGCTTCTTCAGCTCCTGCAGCTTTCGCGGAAACTCGGAAGCACTCGAGTTTGCCACCCTCCCACTGATACGGCCGTTGCGGTTCCGACGATCCCGTCGCCGAGCTCGCGGGACCTCGGCAAGGCAGTTTTCGAAATCGGCCATTTTGTTTTTTCTTCTTCGGCTCGTGTAGCTTTCACAGAAAGTCGGAAGCACTCGAGTTTGCCGCACTCCCACTAATACGGCCGTCGCGGTTCCGACGAACCCGTCGCCGATCTTGCGCGACCTCGGGAAGGCCGTTTTTGAAATCGGCCATTTTGTTTTCGCTTCTTCGGCTCGTGTAGCTTTCGCAAAAAGTCGGAAGAACTCGAGTTTGCTGCGCTCCCACTAACACGGCCGTCGCGGTTCCGACGATCCCGTCGCCGTGCTCGCGGGTCCTCGGGAAGGCACTTTTCTAAATCGGCCATTTTGTTTTCGCTACTTCGGCTCCTGCAGCTTTCGCGAAAAGTCGGAAGCACTCGAGTTTGCCGCGCTCCCACTAATACGGCCGTCGCGGTTCCGACGGTCCCGTCGCTGAGCTCGCGCGACCTCAGGAAGGCACTTTTCTATATCGGCCATTATGTTTTCGCTTGTTCGGCTCGTGTAGCTTTCGCAAAAAGTCGGAAGCACTCGAGTTTGCTGCGGTCCCACTAATACGGCCGTCGTGGTTTCAACGACCCCGTCGCCGATCTCGCGCGACCTCGGGAAGGCAGTTGTTGAAATCGGCCATTTTGTTTTCGCTTCTTCGGCTCCTGCAGCTTTCGCGAAAAGTCAGAAGCACTCGAGTTTGCCGCACTCCCACTAATACGGCCGTCGCGGTTCCGACGACCCCGTCGCCGATCTCGCGCGACCTCGGAAAGGCAGTTTTTGAAATCGGCCATTTTGTTTTCGCTTCTTCGGCTCGTGCAGTTTTCGCGAAAAGTCGGGAGCACTCGAGTTTGCCGCGCTCCCACTAATACGGCCGTCGCGGTTCCCGACGGTCCCGTCGCCGAGCTCGTGCGACCTCGGATAGGCAGTTTTCGAAATCGGCCATTTTGTTTTTTCTTCTTCGGCTCGTGTAGCTTTCACAGAAAGTCGAAGGGACTCGAGTTTTCTGCCTCCCACTAATACGGCCGTCGCGGTTCCGACGGTCCTGTCCCCGAGCTCGCGGGACCTCGGGAAGTCACTTTTCTAAATCGGCCATTTTGTTTTTTCTTCTTCGGCTAGTGTAGCTTTCACAGAAAGTCGGAAGCACTCGAGTTTGCCGTGCTCCCACTGATACGGCCGTCGCGGTTCCGACGACCCCGTCGCCGATCTCGCGCGACCTCGGGAAGGCAGTTTTTGAAATCGGCCATTTTGTTTTCGCTTCTGCGGCTCGTGCAGCTTTCGCGAAAAGTCGGAAGCACTCGAGTTTGCCGCACTCCCACTAATACGGCCGTCGCGGTTCCGACGAACCCGTCGCCGTGCTCGCGGGACCTCGGGAAGGCAGTTTTTGAAATCGGCCATATTGTTTTCGCTTCTTCGGCTCGTGTAGCTTTTACAGATAGTCGGAAGGACTTGAATTTTCTCCCTCCCACTAACACGGCCATCGCGGTTCCAACTGTCCCATCCACGAGCTCTTTGGACCTCGGGAAGTCACTTTTCTAAATCGGCCATTTTGTTTTTTGCTTCTTCGGCTAGTGTAGCGTTCACAAAAAGTCGGAAGGACTCGAGTTTTCTGCCTCCCACTAACACGGCCGTCGCGGTTCCAACGGTCCCGTCCACGAGCTCGCGGGACCTCGGGAAGTCACTCTTCTAAATCGGCCATTTTGTTTTCGCTTCTTCGGCTCCTGTAGCTTTTACAGAAAGTCGGAAGGACTCGAGTTTTCTGCCTCCCACTAACACGGCCGTCGCGGTTCCAACTGTCCCGTCCACGAGCTCTTTGGACCTCGGGAAGTCACTTTTCTAAATCGGCCATTTTGTTTTTTGGCTTCTTCGGCTAGTGTAGCTTTCGCGAAAAGTCGGAAGCACTCGAGTTTGCCACCCTCCCACTGATACGGCCATCGGGGTTCCGACAGTCCCGTCGCCGAACTCGGGGGACCTCGGGAAGGAACTTTTATAAATCGGCCATTTTGTTTTCGCTTCTTCAGCTCCTGCAGCTTTCGCGGAAACTCGGAAGCACTCGAGTTTGCCACCCTCCCACTGATACGGCCGTTGCGGTTCCGACGATCCCGTCGCCGAGCTCGCGGGACCTCGGAAAGGCAGTTTTCGAAATCGGCCATTTTGTTTTTTCTTCTTCGGCTCGTGTAGCTTTCACAGAAAGTCGGAAGCACTCGAGTTTGCCGTGCTCCCACTGATACGGCCGTCGCGGTTCCGACGACCCCGTCGCGGATCTCGCGCGACCTCGGGAAGGCAGTTTTTGAAATCGGCCATTTTGTTTTCGCTTATTCGGCTCGTGCAGCTTTCGCGAAAAGTCAGAAGCACTCGAGTTTGCCGCACTCCCACTAATACGGCCGTCGCGGTTCCGACGAACCCGTCGCCGATCTCGCGCGACCTCGGGAAGGCAGTTTTTGAAATCTGCCATTTTGTTTTCGCTTCTTCGGCTCGTGTAGCTTTCGCAAAAAGTCGGAAGCACTCCAGTTTGCCGCGCTCCCACTAATACGGCCGTCGCGGTTCCGACGGTCCCGTCGCTGAGCTCGCGCGACCTCGGGAAGGCACTTTTCTAAATCGGCCATTATGTTTTCGCTTGTTCGGCTCGTGTAGCTTTCGCAAAAAGTCGGAAGCACTCGAGTTTGCTGCGCTCCCACTAATACGGCCGTCGCGGTTCCGGCGGTCCCGTCCCCGAGCTCGCGGGACCTCGGGAAGTCACTTTTCTAAATCGGCCATTTTGTTTTCGCTACTTCGGCTCGTACAGCTTTCGCGAAAAGTCGGGAGCACTCGAGTTTGCCGCACTCCCACTAATACGGCCGTCGCGGTTCCAACGACCCCGTCGCCGATCTCGCGCGACCTCGGGAAGGCAGTTTTTGAAATCGGCCATTTTGTTTTCGCTACTTCGGCTCGTGCAGCTTTCGCGAAAAGTCGGGAGCACTCGAGTTTGCCGCACTCCCACTAATACGGCCGTCGTGATTCCAACGACCCCGTCGCCGATCTCGCGCGACCTCGGGAAGGCAGTTTTTGAAATCGGCCATTTTGTTTTCGCTACTTCGGCTCGTGCAGCTTTCGCGAAAAGTCGGGAGCACTCGAGTTTGCCGCACTCCCACTAATACGGCCGTCGCGGTTCCAACGACCCCGTCGCCGATCTCGCGCGACCTCGGGAAGGCAGTTTTTGAAATCGGCCATTTTGTTTTCGCTTCTTCGGCTCCTGCAGCTTTCGCGAAAAGTCAGAAGCACTCCAGTTTGCCGCACTCCCACTAATACGGCCGTCGCGGCTCCGACGACCCCATCGCCGATCTCGCGCGACCTCGGGAAGGCAGTTTTTGAAATCGGCCATTTTGTTTTCGCTTCTTCGGCTCGTGCAGCTTTTTCGAAAAGACGTGAGCACTCGAGTTTGCCGCACTCCCACTAATACGGCCGTCGCGGTTCCGACGAACCCGTCGCCGTGCTCGCGGGACCTCGGGAAGGCAGTTTTGGAAATCGGCCATTTTGTTTTCGCTTCTTCGGCTCGTGTAGCTTTTACAGATAGTCGGAAGGACTTGAATTTTCTCCCTCCCACTAACACGGCCATCGCGGTTCCAACTGTCCCGTCCACGAGCTCTTTGGACCTCGGGAAGTCACTTTTCTAAATCGGCCATTTTGTTTTTTTGCTTCTTCGGCTAGTGTAGCTTTCACAAAAAGTCGGAAGGACTCGAGTTTTCTGCCTCCCACTAACATGGCCGTCGCGGTTCCAACGGTCCCGTCCACGAGCTCTTTGGACCTCGGGAAGTCACTTTTCTAAATCGGCCATTTTGTTTTTTGGCTTCTTCGGCTAGTGTAGCTTTCACAGAAAGTCGGAAGGACTCGAGTTTTCTGCCTCACACAAACACGGCCGTCGCGGTTCCAACGGTCCCGTCCACGAGCTCTTTGGACCTTGGGAAGTCACTTTTCTAAATCCGCCATTTTTTTTTTTTGGGCTTCTTCGGCTAGTGTAGCTTTAAAAGAAGGTCGGAGGCACTCGAGATTGCAACCTCCCGCTAATATGGCCGTTGCGATTCAAACGGTACCATCCGCTAGCTTGTCGGACCAAAAGACACACCTTGATCCGAGGACAAGGGGAGGATGTGGAATTACATGAAATTGTGTTTGTGTGTGCCATTGCTTGTAACACTGGGGGTTATAACTATACAAAATAAAACAATATACTACAACTGTCAGGTATTCATGAAAACATCATACAATTTATAGTTCTGATGTTCTGAGACTTTCTTGATGGAAAAGTTTAAAAAAAAGAATTCCTTATGAAAATCTAGTTTTCAACTCTGTTCGGTCTGAAACGTTGTTTAAGAGCATAAAAATGAGTAAATGCAGCTTACGGGCAGTATAGTGATGAAAGCTTCAGGTATTCATGAAAACGTCATACAATTTATAGTTCCTATGTTCTGAGACACTCTCTTGATGGAAAAGTTAAAAAAAAAGAAAAAAGAATTCCTTATGAAAATCTAGTCTTCAACTCGGTTTGGTATTAAACATCGATTAAGAGCATAATAATGAGTAAATGCAGCATACGGGCAGTATAGTGATGAAAGCTTCAGGTATTCATGAAAACGTCATACAATTTGTAGATCCGATGTTCTGAGACACTTTCTTGATGGAAAAGTTAAAAAAAAGAATTCCTTATGAAAATCTATTTTTCAACTCTGTTCAGTCTGAAACGTCGTTTTAGAGCATAAAAATGAGTAAATGCAGCTTACGGGCAGTATAGTGATGAAAGCTTCAGGTATTCATGAAAACGTCATACAATTTATAGTTCCGATGTTCTGAGACAATTTCTTGATGAAAATTACAAAAAAGATGAATTCCTTATGAAGATCTAGTTTTCAACTTTGTTCAGTCTGAAACGTCGTTTTCGAGCATAAAAATGAGTAAATGCAGCTTTCAGGCAGTAGTGATGAAACCATCCGGTATTCATTAACACATCAGACAACTTGTAGTAGGTCTAGTGTTCTGAGACACTTTCTTGATCGAAAATGGAAAAAAATGAATTCTTCAAAGAAAATCAAGTTTTCAACTCTGTTCAGCCTTAAACATCGGTTAAGGGCATAACAATGAGGAAATAAAGCTCTCAGGCAGTATAGTGATGAAAGCATCAGGTATTCATGAAAATATGCTTTACGTTTACTCAGTGTGGTTTCACGTGGGTATGGATTAACATTAATTGGGTGTGGCTTCACGTTCATGGGGTGTGGCTTCATGTTAAAGCAGTATGGCCTATTTTGGGGCGTGGCTTCTCATTAATTGGGTGTGGCTTTATGTTAAGGAGTGTGGCTTCAATTTAATGGTGTGTGGCTTTAAATTAAAGAGGTTTGGCATCAAATTAAAGGGGTGTGGCTTTTAGTGAAAGGGGTGTGTCTTCGCATTAAATGTGTGTGGCTTTACTTTAACGGATGTGGCTTCACATTAACGGGGTGTGGTTTCACGATATTGGGGTGGGGCGTTACAATTACTGGGCGTGGCTTCACATTACTTGTTTGTGACTTCACGTTAACAGGGGTGGCTTCATGTTAACTGTGTGTGGCTTCAGGTTAATGGGGTGTGGCTTTCACATTAATGGGTTTTGGCTTCACGTTGAAGGGGTGTGGCTAGACATTAAATGGGTGTGGCTTCACGTTAACGTGGTGTGCCTTCACATTGAAGGGGTGTGGCTTCACAATAAATGGATGTGGCTTCAAGAGAATGGCTTGTGGCTTTATGCTGAAGGCGTGTGGCTTCACGTTAACGGGGTGTGGCTACAGGGTAACAGGGCATTAAATGGGTGTGGCTTCACAATACAGCTTCATGTTAACAAGGATGTGGCTTCACTTCGAGGAGTGTGGTTTCAAATTAAAGGAAAGTGGCATCACATGACTTTACGTAAAAGGGGTGTGGCTTAACATTAACGGGGTGTGGCTTCACGTTGGATGGCTGTGGCTTTACATTAACGGGGTGTGGCTTTACGTTAATGGGGTGGCTTCACGTTATATGGCTATTGCCTAACGTTAATGGGGTGTGGCTTTACATTAATGGGTTGTGGCATCAAATCAAAGGATTCTTGTATCACATTAAATGGGTGTGACTTTACGTGAAGAGGGTGTGGCTTCACAATAACCGGGTGTGGCTTAACATTAACAGGGTGAGGCTTCAAATTAACAGGTGTGGCTTCACATTAAAGGGGTGTGGCTTCAAATTAAAGGGAACTGGCTTCACATGACTCCATGTAAAAGGGGTGTGGCTTCACATTAACTGTGTGTTGCTTCAAGTTGACAGGGTATGGATTCAAGTGAATGTGGTCTAGCTTCATGTTAACGGTGTGTGGTTTCACGTTCAGGGTATGGATTAACGTTAGTTGGGTGTGGCTTAACGTTAATGGGGGCGTGGCTTAGCGTTAAAGGGGTGTGGTCTATTGTTAACTGGGCCTGGCTTCACATTAATCGGGTGTGGCTTTATGTTAATGGCGTGTGGCTTCAGGTTAACAGGGTGTAAAATAGATGTGGCATCACAATAGGGCTTCATGTTAACAAGGATGTGGCTTCACTTTACCGGGGCGTGGCTTCAAATTAAAGGGGTCTGGCATCAAATTAAAGAGGTGTGACTTTACTTTAGGGGTGTGTCTTCACATTAAATGTGTGTGGCTTCACGTTAAAGGGGTATGGCCTAACGTTAACGGGGTGTGGATTCACATTAAAGGATTCCTTTATCACATTAAATGGGTGTGAAGTGGGTGTGGCTTCACAATAACACTGTGTGGTTTCACATAAATGGGGTGTGGCTTCATGTTAACGTGGCTTCAGGTTAACAGGGTGTGAAATGGGTGTGGCTTCACAATAAGGCTTCATGTTAACAAGGATGTGGCTTCACTTTAACGGGTGTGGCTTCAAGTTAACGGGGTGTGGCTTCACATTAAATGGTTGTGGCTTCACATTAAATGGTTGTGGCTTCACATTACTTGTGTCTGACTTCAGTTAACAGGGGTGGCTTCACATTATTGGGGTGTGGCATCACTTTAAAGGGGTGTGTCTTTATGTTAATGGAGATAGGCTTAAAGTTGAAGGGGTGTGGCTTCAAATTAATGTTGTATGGCATCACAAAAAAGCATCATGTTAACAATGGTGTGGCTCGAAATTAAAGGAGTCTGCCATCACATTAAAGGGGTGTGACTTTACGTGGACGGGTTGTGACTTCAAGTTATTGAGGTGTGGCTTCACATTAAATGGGTGTGGCTTCACGTTAAGAGGATGTGGCTTTACATTAATAGGGGAGTGGCTTTACGTTAATTGGGTGTGGCATCACATTAACTGGGTATGTTTCACGATATCAAGGTGGGGCGTTAAATTTACTGGCCGTGGCTTCACATTACTTGTTTGTGACTTCACATTAACAGGGGTGGCTTCATGTTAACGGTGTGTGGCTTCAGGTAAACGGACTGTGGCTTCAATTTAATGAGGTATGCCTTCACATTAATGGGTTTTGGCTTCACGTTGAAGGGGTGTGGCTTCATGTTAAATGGATGTGGCTTCATGTGATTGGGTTGTGAGTTCACGCTGAAGGGGTGTGGCTTCACATTACCTGGGTGTGGCATCACGTTGAAGGGGTATAGCTTCAGGTTAACTGGGTGTGGCTTCACATTAATTTGGTGAAGCTTTACATTAACGGGGTGTGGCAACACGTTAAAGTGGTGTGGCTTTACATTAACAGGTTGTGGATTTACGTTACTCGGGTGTGGCTTCACGTCAACGGGGTGTAGGTTCACGTTAAATGGATGTGGCGTCACGTTAACGGTGCGTGGCTTCACATTAACGGGGTTTGGCTTCACCTTAATGGTGTGTGCCTTCATGTCAAAGGAGTGTTGCTTAACGTTAATCGGGTGTAGCTTCACGTTAACGGGGTGTGGCTTCAGTTTAACGTTAATGGGGTGTGGCTTTATGATGAAAGGGTTTGGCTTCATATTGAAGAGGTGTGGCAACACGTTGAAGGGGTGTGGCTTTACATTCACAGGGTTAGCATTCACACTAATGGAGTGTGGCTTCACGTCAAGGGGGCGTTGCTTCACATTAAATGGATTTGGCTTCATGTTAACTGTGTGTGGCTTCACATTAATGGGGTGTGGCTTCCCATTCACGGGGTTTGGCTTCAAGTTAATGTCATGTGGTTTCACAATATAGCTTCACGTTAACAAGGGTGTGGCTTTACTTTAACAGGGTCTGGCTTCAAATTAATGGAGTCTGGCATCACATTAAAGGGGTGTGACTTTACGTGAAAGGGGTGTGGCTTGAAGTTAACAGGGTGTGGCTTCACGTTAAAAGGGGTTTGGCTTCCCGAGTCAGAATGACCCGCGTTTGTCGTCGATTTCGCGGCCCCAGTCCCCGGGGTCTGAATGACCCTCGTTCATAGTCGAGCGCCCGGCCTCGCCGTCTTCCCCGGGGTCAGAATGACCCGTGAGCCCTCGGCCTCGTCCACGGGTCGAAACGACCCGAGTCGTTTAGTACGTGTCCAGATTGTAAAGCCCTCTGAGGCGTTTACAAAAAAAAGAAAATAATAATAATAATGTGTATTTGTTATTCTGAGCTGTTCAAAATAAACTGAATTGATTCAAATTGAAATGAGGTGTCACAAGTTATTATGTGCGAATAAGGACACTATGAAAGGGGTGTACTTATACGCTGTATTTATACACAATTTATTCACATCTGCGTAATCACGCGGTCGGCTTCGTTGGTGCGCTCGCGCTGATCGAAGGCTCTTTAGCCAAGACTCGTGACGTCATTTCGTACGTGTCCAGATTGTAAAGCCCTCTGAGGCGTTTACAAAAAAAAGAAAATAATAATAATAATGTGTATTTGTTATTCTGAACTATTCAAAATAAACTGAATTGATTCAAATTGAAATGAGGTGTCACAAGTTATTATGTGCGAATAAGGACACTATGAAAGGGGTGTACTTATACGCTGTATTTATACACAATTTATTCACATCTGCGTAATCCCGCGGTCGGCTTCGTTGGTGCGCTCGCGCTGATCGAAGGCTCTTTAGCCAAGACTCGTGACGTCATTTCGTACGTGTCCAGATTGTAAAGCCCTCTGAGGCGTTTACAAAAAAAAAAAGAAAATAATAATGTGTATTTGTTATTCTGAGCTATTCAAAAATAAACTGAATTGATTCAAATTGAAATGAGGTGTCACAAGTTATTATGTGCGAATAAGGACACTATGAAAGGCCCTCTGAGGCGTTTACAAAAAAAAGAAAATAATAATAGAAATAAAGAAAATCTAGTTTTCAACTCTGTTCAGTCTGAAACGTCGTTTAAGAGCATAAAAATGAGTTACTGCAAATCACGGGCAGTATAGTGATGAAAGCTTCACTTATGAACATATCATACAATTTGAAGTTTAGATGTTCTGAGACACTTTCTTGATGGAAATTTTTTTTTAAAATAATTATTTTAGAAAATCTTGTTTTCAACTCTGTTCAGTCTGAATCTTCGTTTAAGAGCATAAAAATGAGTAAATGCAGCTTACGGGAAGTATAGTGATGAAAGCTTCAGGTATTGATGAACATATCATATAATTTGAATTTCTGATGTTCTCAGAGGCTTTCTTGATGGAAAATATAGAAAAATGAATTCTTTAAGAAAATCAGGTTTTCAACTCTGTTCAGTCTGAAACGTCGTTTAAGAGCATAAAAATGAGTTACTGCAAATCACGGGCAGTATAGTGATGAAAGCTTCACTTATTCATGAACATATCATACTATTTGAAGTTCAGATGTTCTGAGACACTTTCTTGATGGAAATTTGTTTTTTTAAAAGAATTCTTTTAGAAAATCTTGTTTTCAACTCTGTTCAGTCTGATTCGTCGTTTAAGAGCATAAAATTGAGTAAATGCAGCTTACGGGAAGTATAGTGATGAAAGCTTCAGGTATTCATGAACATATCATATAATTTGAATTTCTGATGTTCTCAAAGGCTTTCTTGATGGAAAATATAGAAAAATGAATTCTTTAAGAAAATCAACTTTTCAACTCTGTTCAGTCTGAAACGTCGTTTAAGAGCATAAAAATGGGTAACTGCAGTTTACGGGCAGCATTAAAGCTTCAGGTATTCAGGAAAATATGAACAATTCGTAATTCCGATGTGCTGAGACACTTTCTTGATGGAAAATTAAAATAAAATAGTTCTTTAAGAAAATTCAGTTTTCAACTCTGGTCAGTCTGAAACGTCGTTTAAGAGCATAAAAATGGGTAACTGCAGCTTATGGGCAATATAGTGATGAAAGCTTCAGGTTTCATAAACATATTACACAATTTGATGTTCCGATGTTCTGAAACACTTTCTTGATGGAAAATATTTAAAAAAAAATGAATTCTTTAAGAAAATCTAGTTTTCAACTCTGTTCAGTCTGAAACGTCGTTTAAGAGCATAAAATTGAGTAAATGCAGCTTACGGGAAGTATAGTGATGAAAGCTTCAGGTATTCATGAACATATCATACAATTTGAAGTTCCGATGTCCTGAGACACTTTCTTGATGGAATTTTTTTTTTAAAAGAATTCTTTTAGAAAATCTTGTTTTCAACTCTATTCAGTCTGAATCGTCGTTTAAGAGCATAAAAATGAGTAAATGCAGCTTACGGGAAGTATAGTAATAAAAGCTTCAGGTATTCATGAACATATCATATAATTTGAAGTTCCGATGTTCTAAGAGGCTTTCTTGATGGAAAATATAAAAAAATGAATTCTTTAAGAAAATCAAGTTTTCAACTCTGTTCAGTCTGAAACGTCGTTTAAGAGCATAAAAATGAGTTACTGGAGCTCACGGGCAGTATAGTGATGAAAGCTTCAGGTATTCATGAACATATCATACAATTTGAAGTTCCGATGTCCTGAGACACTTTCTTGATGGAAAATTAAAATAAAATAGTTCTTTAAGAAAATTCAGTTTTCAACTCTGTTCAGTCTGAATCGTCGTTTAAGAGCATAAAAATGAGTAAATGCAGCTTACGGAACGTATAGTAATGAAAGCTTCAGGTATTCATGAACATATCATACAATTTGAAGTTCCGATGTCCTGAGACACTTTCTTGATGGAAAATTAAAATAAAATAGTTCTTTAAGAAAATTCAGTTTTCAACTCTGTTCAGTCTGAAACGTCGTTTAAGAGCATAAAAATGGGTAACTGCAGCTGACGGGCAGTATAGTGATGAAAGCTTCAGGTTTCATAAACATATTACACAATTTGATGTTCCGATGTTCTGAAACACTTGATGGAAAATATTAAAAAAAAATGAATTCTTTAAGAAAATCTAGTTTTCAACACTGTTCAGTCTGAAACGTCGTTTAAGAGCATAAAAATGAGTTACTGCTGCTCACGGGCAGTATAGTGATGAAAGCTTCAGGTATTCATGAACATATCATACAATTTGAAGTTCCGATGTCCTGAGACACTTTCTTGATGGAATTTTTTTTTTAAAAGAATTCTTTTGGAAAATCTTGTTTTCAACTCTGTTCTGTCTGAATCGTCGTTTAAGAGCATAAAAATGAGTAAATGCAGCTTACGGAACGTATAGTAATGAAAGCTTTAGGTATTCATGAACATATCATATAATTTGAAGTTCCGATGTTCTAAGAGGCTTTCTTGATGGAAAATATAAAAAAATGAATTCTTTAAGAAAATCAAGTTTTCAACTCTGTTCAGTCTAAAACGTTGTTTCACAGTATAAAAACGAGTAAATGCAACTTACCGACAGTATAGTGACGAAAGCTTCAGGTATTCGTGAACATATACAATATTTAAGTTCCGATGTTCTAAGATGGAAAACATAAAAAAATGAATTCTTTAAGAAAATCTAGTTTTCAACACTGTTCAGTGTGAAACGTCGATTAAGAACATACAAATGAGTAAATGCAGATTACAGGCAGAGGTGTCAAGTAACGAAGTACAAATACTTCGTTACTTTACTTAAGTAGGAATTTTGAGTATCTATACTTTACTGGAGTATTTTTTTTCAGACTACTTTTTACTTCTACTCCTTACTTTTTCAGGCAAATATCTGTACTTTCTACTCCCTACTTTTTAAAAAATAGCCTCGTTACTATTTCATTTTGGTTTGTTTTTCATTCCGGTTAGCCAGATAAATCGCGCCATCCGAATAGAGTGAATTTGATTGTGGTTGGAAGAGAAGTATATACCTTTCCGACACCCTATTGTTTTTTTACGATGCACCTGAACATGACACGAATCAACCGTTACAATCACGTCACTCTCAAGCAAGGACAGCAGAGAAGCCGATTGCAAATATGTCCGTCTCGGAGAACGCGCGATGAGAAATACGTGCCACCGAATATCTGTTATGCCGGGAGGGACAGTCACGTTCAATGCGTGAGACTTGAGAGCCCCGATACTTCCGTCTCTCTGCTCCTCTCTGCCGGCGGTTGAAGTTCCGATGTTCTAAGATGGAAAATATAAAAAAAAAATGAATTCTTTAAGAAAATCTAGTTTTCAACACTGTTCAGTGTGAAACGTCGATTAAGAACATACAAATGAGTAAATGCAGATTACGGGCAGAGGTGTCAAGTAACGAAGTACAAATACTTCGTTAATTTACTTAAGTAGGAATTTTGAGTATCTATACTTTACTGGAGTATTTTTTTTCAGACTACTTTTTACTTCTACTCCTTACTTTTTCACGCAAATATCTGTACTTTCTACTCCCTACTTTTTAAAAAATAGCCTCGTTACTATTTCATTTTAGTTTGTTTTTCATTCCGGTTAGCCAGATAAATCGCGCCATCCGAATAGAGTGAATTTGATTGTGGTTGGAAGAGAAGTATATACCTTTCCGACACCCTATTGTTTTTTTACGCGATGCACCTGAACATGACACGAATCAACCGTTACAATCACGTCACTCTCAAGCAAGGACAGCAGAGAAGCCGATTGCAAATATGTCCGTCTCGGAGAACGCGCGACGAGAAATACGCGCCGCCGAATATCTGTTGTGCCGGGAGGGACAGTCACGTTCAATGCGTGAGACTTGAGAGCCCCGATATTTCCGTCTCTCTGCTCCTCTCTGCCGGCGGTTCCCCGGTCGCGCGAGTTTCTCCAGCGACTGTCTCTTTGGGGTAAATAGGATGTCTATACAGCTGATAGGTTTACAGATGCGCTCCATAGCGGGGAGTTTAAAAAGGAACCAACGCGCCTATGACTTTTTTTTGGCTGGTATGGACTTTTTTCAACATACATATTACAATACTTATAACTAGTTATTATCATGTCTTCCGCTCCATGAAATGCATGTTAATGCTCAGTAGTACACATATGGTACTTTAATGTATTGCATTGTAATAAAATGTGATCATTTTCAATGGGCATATATATATGCAGCTGAGACAGGTAGCCTAGTGCATCCCACATTTTTCAATATACCATTTTAATACAACATTATGGCCTTGAGAAAAATGATTGTTTTGGGGGGAGGTGGGGTAGTGCACTATAGGCCCCTGAGACGCGGCTTAAGAAATCGTACTGAATGGGGAAAAGAAATTCCCCTTACATTACTTTTACTGTTTTACTTTTAAGTAGTTTTGAAACCCAGTACTTTTATACTTTTACTTAAGTAAAAAGCTTGAGTTGATACTTCTACTTTTACCAAAGTATTTCTATATCCTAGTATCTATACTTCTACTTAACTCTCCTGTTGCCTTCTGGGTCAAAAAGACCCACGTTCGAGTGTTTATGTATTTGTGTGTATCGCGGTCTAAGGGTCACAAAATGATCCACGACCAGTGTATACGTATGCATGCATGCATGTACGTATGAATCACTCAAGCCCGTCGTCCTCGGGTTAAAACGACTCGCGTCTTTCCACCGAGCCCTCGCCGTCGCCCTGGGGTCTGTTCGACCCTCGAGTTTGAGCGAGCCCTCGGCCTAGTCCCCCGGGTCAAACTGACCCGTGTTTATCGCCGAGCTCCCGGCCCCGTCCCCAGGGTCAGAATGTGCGAATAAGGACACTATGAAAGGGGTGTACTTATAAGCTGTATTTATACACAATTTATTCACATCTGCGTAATCGCGCGGTCGGCTTCGTTGGTGCGCTCGCGCTGATCGAAGGTTCTTTAGCCAAGACGCGAGACGTCATTTCGTACGTGTCCAGAGTGTAAAGCCCTCTGAGAAGTTTACAAAAAAAAGAAAATAATAATGATAATGTGTATTTGTTATTCTGAGCTATTCAAAATAAACTGAATTGATTCAAATTGAAATGAGGTGTCACAAGTTGTTATGTGCGAATAAGGACACTATGAAAGGGGTGTACTTATATGCTTGGTGTGCTCGCGCTGATCGAAGGCTCTTTAGCAAAGACAGATTGACCCCGTAGGACATGGGGTGTGCGAGGAATGAGTGAGGACAACACGAGGGTTAAAAAAAGAATTACTTATGAAAATCTAGTTTTCAACTTTGTTCGGTCTGAAACGTAGTTTTAGAGAATACAAATGAGTAAATGCAGCTTACGGGCAATGATGAAAGCTTCAGGTATTCATGAAAACGTCATACAATTTATAGTTCCGATGTTCTGCGACACTTTCTTGATGGAAAAGTTAAAAAAAAGAATTCCTTCTGAAAATCTAGTTTTCAACTCTGATCGGTCTGAAACGTTGTTTTAGAGCATACAAATGAGTAAATGCATCTTACGGGCAGTATAGTGATGAAAGCCTCAGGTATTCATGAAAACGTCATACAATTTATAGTTCCGATGTTCTAAGACACTTTCTTGATGGAAAAGTTAAAAAAAAAGAATTCCTTATGAAAATCTAGTTTTCAACTCTGATCGGTCTGAAACGTTGTTTTAGAGCATACAAATGAGTAAATGCAGCTTACGGGCAGTATAGTGATGAAAGCTTCAGGTATTCATGAAAACGTCATACAATTTATTGTTCCAATGTTCTAAGACACTTTCTTGATGGCAAAGTTAAAAAAAAAAGAATTCCTTATGAAAATCTAGTTTTCAACTCTGTTCGGTCTGAAACGTCGTTTTAGAGCATAAAAATGAGTAAATGCAGCTTACGGGCAGTATAGTGATGAAAGCCTCAGGTATTCATGAAAACGTCATACAATTTATAGTTCCGATGTTCTAAGACACTTTCTTGATGGAAAAGTTAAAAAAAAAGAATTCCTTATGAAAATCTAGTTTTCCACTCTGTTCGGTCTGAAACGTCGTTTTAGGGCATAAAAATGAGTAAATGCAGCTTACGGGCAGTATAGTGATGAAAGCTTCAGGTATTCATGAAAACGTCATACAATTTGTAGTTCCGATGTTCTCAGACAATTTCTTGATGGAAAATTAACCCTCGTGTGGCCTCACCGATCCGTACACACCCCGTGTCCTGCGGGTCAAACTGTCCAATTTCCTTTCATCTGGAGCCTTCGATGCGTGGGCGCTCACACCACTTGCAAACAGCAGAGTGTTGATAATGCACTCGGGTCATTTTGACCCAAGGACAACAGCAGGGGCTCGGTGACACACAAGGGTCATTTAGACCCAAGGAGAACGGCGGAGTGTTGATGATACACGAGGGTCATTTCGACCCGAGGACAACGGCAGGGGCATGGTGATACTAAAGGGTCATTTTGACCCAAGGACAACGGCAGGGGCATGGTGATACTCAAGGGTCATTTTGACCCAAGGACAACGGCAGGGGCTTGGTGATACTCAAGGGTCTTTTCGACCCCAAGACAACGGCAAAGCGGTTCCAACTGTAGCACCCCCGAGCACGAAGGACCTTGGGAAGGCACTTCTCTGAATCAGTTCGGGGAGACTTGAAAGTTTGCTGCAACCCGACTATCCTATCCTATCCTCGTGCCCGCAGGATGTCGGGAAGGCACTTTTCTAAATCGGCCATTTTGTTTTCGCTTCTTCGGCTCGTGCAGCTTTCGCGAAAAGTCGAAAGCACTCGAGTTTGCCGCGCTCCCACTGATACGGCCGTCGCGGTTCCGACGATCCCGGCGCCGAGCTCGCGGGACCTCAGGAAGGCACTTTTCTAAATCGGCCATTTTTTTTTCGCTTCTTCAGCTCCTGCAGCTTTCGCGGAAACTCGGAAGCACTCGAGTTTGCCACCCTCCCACTGATACGGCCGTTGCGGTTCCGACGATCCCGTCGCCGAGCTCGCGGGACCTCGGCAAGGCAGTTTTCGAAATCGGCCATTTTGTTTTTTCTTCTTCGGCTCGTGTAGCTTTCACAGAAAGTCGGAAGCACTCGAGTTTGCCGCACTCCCACTAATACGGCCGTCGCGGTTCCGACGAACCCGTCGCCGATCTTGCGCGACCTCGGGAAGGCCGTTTTTGAAATCGGCCATTTTGTTTTCGCTTCTTCGGCTCGTGTAGCTTTCGCAAAAAGTCGGAAGCACTCGAGTTTGCTGCGCTCCCACTAACACGGCCGTCGCGGTTCCGACGATCCCGTCGCCGTGCTCGCGGGTCCTCGGGAAGGCACTTTTCTAAATCGGCCATTTTGTTTTCGCTACTTCGGCTCCTGCAGCTTTCGCGAAAAGTCGGAAGCACTCGAGTTTGCCGCGCTCCCACTAATACGGCCGTCGCGGTTCCGACGGTCCCGTCGCTGAGCTCGCGCGACCTCAGGAAGGCACTTTTCTATATCGGCCATTATGTTTTCGCTTGTTCGGCTCGTGTAGCTTTCGCAAAAAGTCGGAAGCACTCGAGTTTGCTGCGGTCCCACTAATACGGCCGTCGTGGTTTCAACGACCCCGTCGCCGATCTCGCGCGACCTCGGGAAGGCAGTTGTTGAAATCGGCCATTTTGTTTTCGCTTCTTCGGCTCCTGCAGCTTTCGCGAAAAGTCAGAAGCACTCGAGTTTGCCGCACTCCCACTAATACGGCCGTCGCGGTTCCGACGACCCCGTCGCCGATCTCGCGCGACCTCGGAAAGGCAGTTTTTGAAATCGGCCATTTTGTTTTCGCTTCTTCGGCTCGTGCAGTTTTCGCGAAAAGTCGGGAGCACTCGAGTTTGCCGCGCTCCCACTAATACGGCCGTCGCGGTTCCCGACGGTCCCGTCGCCGAGCTCGTGCGACCTCGGATAGGCAGTTTTCGAAATCGGCCATTTTGTTTTTTCTTCTTCGGCTCGTGTAGCTTTCACAGAATGTCGAAGGGACTCGAGTTTTCTGCCTCCCACTAATACGGCCGTCGCGGTTCCGACGGTCCTGTCCCCGAGCTCGCGGGACCTCGGGAAGTCACTTTTCTAAATCGGCCATTTTGTTTTTTCTTCTTCGGCTAGTGTAGCTTTCACAGAAAGTCGGAAGCACTCGAGTTTGCCGTGCTCCCACTGATACGGCCGTCGCGGTTCCGACGACCCCGTCGCCGATCTCGCGCGACCTCGGGAAGGCAGTTTTTGAAATCGGCCATTTTGTTTTCGCTTCTGCGGCTCGTGCAGCTTTCGCGAAAAGTCGGAAGCACTCGAGTTTGCCGCACTCCCACTAATACGGCCGTCGCGGTTCCGACGAACCCGTCGCCGTGCTCGCGGGACCTCGGGAAGGCAGTTTTTGAAATCGGCCATTTTGTTTTCGCTTCTTCGGCTCGTGTAGCTTTTACAGATAGTCGGAAGGACTTGAATTTTCTCCCTCCCACTAACACGGCCATCGCGGTTCCAACTGTCCCATCCACGAGCTCTTTGGACCTCGGGAAGTCACTTTTCTAAATCGGCCATTTTGTTTTTTGCTTCTTCGGCTAGTGTAGCGTTCACAAAAAGTCGGAAGGACTCGAGTTTTCTGCCTCCCACTAACACGGCCGTCGCGGTTCCAACGGTCCCGTCCACGAGCTCGCGGGACCTCGGGAAGTCACTCTTCTAAATCGGCCATTTTGTTTTCGCTTCTTCGGCTCCTGTAGCTTTTACAGAAAGTCGGAAGGACTCGAGTTTTCTGCCTCCCACTAACACGGCCGTCGCGGTTCCAACGGTCCCGTCCACGAGCTCGCGGGACCTCGGGAAGTCACTCTTCTAAATCGGCCATTTTGTTTTCGCTTCTTCGGCTCCTGTAGCTTTTACAGAAAGTCGGAAGGACTCGAGTTTTCTGCCTCCCACTAACACGGCCGTCGCGGTTCCAACTGTCCCGTCCACGAGCTCTTTGGACCTCGGGAAGTCACTTTTCTAAATCGGCCATTTTGTTTTTTGGCTTCTTCGGCTAGTGTAGCTTTCGCGAAAAGTCGGAAGCACTCGAGTTTGCCACCCTCCCACTGATACGGCCATCGGGGTTCCGACAGTCCCGTCGCCGAACTCGGGGGACCTCGGGAAGGAACTTTTATAAATCGGCCATTTTGTTTTCGCTTCTTCAGCTCCTGCAGCTTTCGCGGAAACTCGGAAGCACTCGAGTTTGCCACCCTCCCACTGATACGGCCGTTGCGGTTCCGACGATCCCGTCGCCGAGCTCGCGGGACCTCGGAAAGGCAGTTTTCGAAATCGGCCATTTTGTTTTTTCTTCTTCGGCTCGTGTAGCTTTCACAGAAAGTCGGAAGCACTCGAGTTTGCCGTGCTCCCACTGATACGGCCGTCGCGGTTCCGACGACCCCGTCGCGGATCTCGCGCGACCTCGGGAAGGCAGTTTTTGAAATCGGCCATTTTGTTTTCGCTTATTCGGCTCGTGCAGCTTTCGCGAAAAGTCAGAAGCACTCGAGTTTGCCGCACTCCCACTAATACGGCCGTCGCGGTTCCGACGAACCCGTCGCCGATCTCGCGCGACCTCGGGAAGGCAGTTTTTGAAATCTGCCATTTTGTTTTCGCTTCTTCGGCTCGTGTAGCTTTCGCAAAAAGTCGGAAGCACTCCAGTTTGCCGCGCTCCCACTAATACGGCCGTCGCGGTTCCGACGGTCCCGTCGCTGAGCTCGCGCGACCTCGGGAAGGCACTTTTCTAAATCGGCCATTATGTTTTCGCTTGTTCGGCTCGTGTAGCTTTCGCAAAAAGTCGGAAGCACTCGAGTTTGCTGCGCTCCCACTAATACGGCCGTCGCGGTTCCGGCGGTCCCGTCCCCGAGCTCGCGGGACCTCGGGAAGTCACTTTTCTAAATCGGCCATTTTGTTTTCGCTACTTCGGCTCGTACAGCTTTCGCGAAAAGTCGGGAGCACTCGAGTTTGCCGCACTCCCACTAATACGGCCGTCGCGGTTCCAACGACCCCGTCGCCGATCTCGCGCGACCTCGGGAAGGCAGTTTTTGAAATCGGCCATTTTGTTTTCGCTACTTCGGCTCGTGCAGCTTTCGCGAAAAGTCGGGAGCACTCGAGTTTGCCGCACTCCCACTAATACGGCCGTCGCGATTCCAACGACCCCGTCGCCGATCTCGCGCGACCTCGGGAAGGCAGTTTTTGAAATCGGCCATTTTGTTTTCGCTACTTCGGCTCGTGCAGCTTTCGCGAAAAGTCGGGAGCACTCGAGTTTGCCGCACTCCCACTAATACGGCCGTCGCGGTTCCAACGACCCCGTCGCCGATCTCGCGCGACCTCGGGAAGGCAGTTTTTGAAATCGGCCATTTTGTTTTCGCTTCTTCGGCTCCTGCAGCTTTCGCGAAAAGTCAGAAGCACTCCAGTTTGCCGCACTCCCACTAATACGGCCGTCGCGGCTCCGACGACCCCATCGCCGATCTCGCGCGACCTCGGGAAGGCAGTTTTTGAAATCGGCCATTTTGTTTTCGCTTCTTCGGCTCGTGCAGCTTTTTCGAAAAGACGGGAGCACTCGAGTTTGCCGCACTCCCACTAATACGGCCGTCGCGGTTCCGACGAACCCGTCGCCGTGCTCGCGGGACCTCGGGAAGGCAGTTTTTGAAATCGGCCATTTTGTTTTCGCTTCTTCGGCTCGTGTAGCTTTTACAGATAGTCGGAAGGACTTGAATTTTCTCCCTCCCACTAACACGGCCATCGCGGTTCCAACTGTCCCGTCCACGAGCTCTTTGGACCTCGGGAAGTCACTTTTCTAAATCGGCCATTTTGTTTTTTTGCTTCTTCGGCTAGTGTAGCTTTCACAAAAAGTCGGAAGGACTCGAGTTTTCTGCCTCCCACTAACATGGCCGTCGCGGTTCCAACGGTCCCGTCCACGAGCTCTTTGGACCTCGGGAAGTCACTTTTCTAAATCGGCCATTTTGTTTTTTGGCTTCTTCGGCTAGTGTAGCTTTCACAGAAAGTCGGAAGGACTCGAGTTTTCTGCCTCACACAAACACGGCCGTCGCGGTTCCAACGGTCCCGTCCACGAGCTCTTTGGACCTTGGGAAGTCACTTTTCTAAATCCGCCATTTTTTTTTTTTGGGCTTCTTCGGCTAGTGTAGCTTTAAAAGAAGGTCGGAGGCACTCGAGATTGCAACCTCCCGCTAATATGGCCGTTGCGATTCAAACGGTACCATCCGCTAGCTTGTCGGACCAAAAGACACACCTTGATCCGAGGACAAGGGGAGGATGTGGAATTACATGAAATTGTGTTTGTGTGTGCCATTGCTTGTAACACTGGGGGTTATAACTATACAAAATAAAACAATATACTACAACTGTCAGGTATTCATGAAAACATCATACAATTTATAGTTCTGATGTTCTGAGACTTTCTTGATGGAAAAGTTTAAAAAAAAGAATTCCTTATGAAAATCTAGTTTTCAACTCTGTTCGGTCTGAAACGTTGTTTAAGAGCATAAAAATGAGTAAATGCAGCTTACGGGCAGTATAGTGATGAAAGCTTCAGGTATTCATGAAAACGTCATACAATTTATAGTTCCTATGTTCTGAGACACTCTCTTGATGGAAAAGTTAAAAAAAAAAGAAAAAAGAATTCCTTATGAAAATCTAGTCTTCAACTCGGTTTGGTATTAAACATCGATTAAGAGCATAATAATGAGTAAATGCAGCATACGGGCAGTATAGTGATGAAAGCTTCAGGTATTCATGAAAACGTCATACAATTTGTAGATCCGATGTTCTGAGACACTTTCTTGATGGAAAAGTTAAAAAAAAGAATTCCTTATGAAAATCTATTTTTCAACTCTGTTCAGTCTGAAACGTCGTTTTAGAGCATAAAAATGAGTAAATGCAGCTTACGGGCAGTATAGTGATGAAAGCTTCAGGTATTCATGAAAACGTCATACAATTTATAGTTCCGATGTTCTGAGACAATTTCTTGATGAAAATTACAAAAAAGATGAATTCCTTATGAAGATCTAGTTTTCAACTTTGTTCAGTCTGAAACGTCGTTTTCGAGCATAAAAATGAGTAAATGCAGCTTTCAGGCAGTAGTGATGAAACCATCCGGTATTCATTAACACATCAGACAACTTGTAGTAGGTCTAGTGTTCTGAGACACTTTCTTGATCGAAAATGGAAAAAAATGAATTCTTCAAAGAAAATCAAGTTTTCAACTCTGTTCAGCCTTAAACATCGGTTAAGGGCATAACAATGAGGAAATAAAGCTCTCAGGCAGTATAGTGATGAAAGCATCAGGTATTCATGAAAATATGCTTTACGTTTACTCAGTGTGGTTTCACGTGGGTATGGATTAACATTAATTGGGTGTGGCTTCACGTTCATGGGGTGTGGCTTCATGTTAAAGCAGTATGGCCTATTTTGGGGCGTGGCTTCTCATTAATTGGGTGTGGCTTTATGTTAAGGAGTGTGGCTTCAATTTAATGGTGTGTGGCTTTAAATTAAAGAGGTTTGGCATCAAATTAAAGGGGTGTGGCTTTTAGTGAAAGGGGTGTGTCTTCGCATTAAATGTGTGTGGCTTTACTTTAACGGATGTGGCTTCACATTAACGGGGTGTGGTTTCACGATATTGGGGTGGGGCGTTACAATTACTGGGCGTGGCTTCACATTACTTGTTTGTGACTTCACGTTAACAGGGGTGGCTTCATGTTAACTGTGTGTGGCTTCAGGTTAATGGGGTGTGGCTTTCACATTAATGGGTTTTGGCTTCACGTTGAAGGGGTGTGGCTAGACATTAAATGGGTGTGGCTTCACGTTAACGTGGTGTGCCTTCACATTGAAGGGGTGTGGCTTCACAATAAATGGATGTGGCTTCAAGAGAATGGCTTGTGGCTTTATGCTGAAGGCGTGTGGCTTCACGTTAACGGGGTGTGGCTACAGGGTAACAGGGCATTAAATGGGTGTGGCTTCACAATACAGCTTCATGTTAACAAGGATGTGGCTTCACTTCGAGGAGTGTGGTTTCAAATTAAAGGAAAGTGGCATCACATGACTTTACGTAAAAGGGGTGTGGCTTAACATTAACGGGGTGTGGCTTCACGTTGGATGGCTGTGGCTTTACATTAACGGGGTGTGGCTTTACGTTAATGGGGTGGCTTCACGTTATATGGCTATTGCCTAACGTTAATGGGGTGTGGCTTTACATTAATGGGTTGTGGCATCAAATCAAAGGATTCTTGTATCACATTAAATGGGTGTGACTTTACGTGAAGAGGGTGTGGCTTCACAATAACCGGGTGTGGCTTAACATTAACAGGGTGAGGCTTCAAATTAACAGGTGTGGCTTCACATTAAAGGGGTGTGGCTTCAAATTAAAGGGAACTGGCTTCACATGACTCCATGTAAAAGGGGTGTGGCTTCACATTAACTGTGTGTTGCTTCAAGTTGACAGGGTATGGATTCAAGTGAATGTGGTCTAGCTTCATGTTAACGGTGTGTGGTTTCACGTTCAGGGTATGGATTAACGTTAGTTGGGTGTGGCTTAACGTTAATGGGGGCGTGGCTTAGCGTTAAAGGGGTGTGGTCTATTGTTAACTGGGCCTGGCTTCACATTAATCGGGTGTGGCTTTATGTTAATGGCGTGTGGCTTCAGGTTAACAGGGTGTAAAATAGATGTGGCATCACAATAGGGCTTCATGTTAACAAGGATGTGGCTTCACTTTACCGGGGCGTGGCTTCAAATTAAAGGGGTCTGGCATCAAATTAAAGAGGTGTGACTTTACTTTAGGGGTGTGTCTTCACATTAAATGTGTGTGGCTTCACGTTAAAGGGGTATGGCCTAACGTTAACGGGGTGTGGATTCACATTAAAGGATTCCTTTATCACATTAAATGGGTGTGAAGTGGGTGTGGCTTCACAATAACACTGTGTGGTTTCACATAAATGGGGTGTGGCTTCATGTTAACGTGGCTTCAGGTTAACAGGGTGTGAAATGGGTGTGGCTTCACAATAAGGCTTCATGTTAACAAGGAGGTGGCTTCACTTTAACGGGTGTGGCTTCAAGTTAACGGGGTGTGGCTTCACATTAAATGGTTGTGGCTTCACATTAAATGGTTGTGGCTTCACATTACTTGTGTCTGACTTCAGTTAACAGGGGTGGCTTCACATTATTGGGGTGTGGCATCACTTTAAAGGGGTGTGTCTTTATGTTAATGGAGATAGGCTTAAAGTTGAAGGGGTGTGGCTTCAAATTAATGTTGTATGGCATCACAAAAAAGCATCATGTTAACAATGGTGTGGCTCGAAATTAAAGGAGTCTGCCATCACATTAAAGGGGTGTGACTTTACGTGGACGGGTTGTGACTTCAAGTTATTGAGGTGTGGCTTCACATTAAATGGGTGTGGCTTCACGTTAAGAGGATGTGGCTTTACATTAATAGGGGAGTGGCTTTACGTTAATTGGGTGTGGCATCACATTAACTGGGTATGTTTCACGATATCAAGGTGGGGCGTTAAATTTACTGGCCGTGGCTTCACATTACTTGTTTGTGACTTCACATTAACAGGGGTGGCTTCATGTTAACGGTGTGTGGCTTCAGGTAAACGGACTGTGGCTTCAATTTAATGAGGTATGCCATCACATTAATGGGTTTTGGCTTCACGTTGAAGGGGTGTGGCTTCATGTTAAATGGATGTGGCTTCATGTGATTGGGTTGTGAGTTCACGCTGAAGGGGTGTGGCTTCACATTACCTGGGTGTGGCATCACGTTGAAGGGGTATAGCTTCAGGTTAACTGGGTGTGGCTTCACATTAATTTGGTGAAGCTTTACATTAACGGGGTGTGGCAACACGTTAAAGTGGTGTGGCTTTACATTAACAGGTTGTGGATTTACGTTACTCGGGTGTGGCTTCACGTCAACGGGGTGTAGGTTCACGTTAAATGGATGTGGCGTCACGTTAACGGTGCGTGGCTTCACATTAACGGGGTTTGGCTTCACCTTAATGGTGTGTGCCTTCATGTCAAAGGAGTGTTGCTTAACGTTAATCGGGTGTAGCTTCACGTTAACGGGGTGTGGCTTCAGTTTAACGTTAATGGGGTGTGGCTTTATGATGAAAGGGTTTGGCTTCATATTGAAGAGGTGTGGCAACACGTTGAAGGGGTGTGGCTTTACATTCACAGGGTTAGCATTCACACTAATGGAGTGTGGCTTCACGTCAAGGGGGCGTTGCTTCACATTAAATGGATTTGGCTTCATGTTAACTGTGTGTGGCTTCACATTAATGGGGTGTGGCTTCCCATTCACGGGGTTTGGCTTCAAGTTAATGTCATGTGGTTTCACAATATAGCTTCACGTTAACAAGGGTGTGGCTTTACTTTAACAGGGTCTGGCTTCAAATTAATGGAGTCTGGCATCACATTAAAGGGGTGTGACTTTACGTGAAAGGGGTGTGGCTTGAAGTTAACAGGGTGTGGCTTCACGTTAAAAGGGGTTTGGCTTCCCGAGTCAGAATGACCCGGGTTTGTCGTCGATTTCGCGGCCCCAGTCCCCGGGGTCTGAATGACCCTCGTTCATAGTCGAGCGCCCGGCCTCGCCGTCTTCCCCGGGGTCAGAATGACCCGTGAGCCCTCGGCCTCGTCCACGGGTCGAAACGACCCGAGTCGTTTAGTACGTGTCCAGATTGTAAAGCCCTCTGAGGCGTTTACAAAAAAAAGAAAATAATAATAATAATGTGTATTTGTTATTCTGAGCTGTTCAAAATAAACTGAATTGATTCAAATTGAAATGAGGTGTCACAAGTTATTATGTGCGAATAAGGACACTATGAAAGGGGTGTACTTATACGCTGTATTTATACACAATTTATTCACATCTGCGTAATCACGCGGTCGGCTTCGTTGGTGCGCTCGCGCTGATCGAAGGCTCTTTAGCCAAGACTCGTGACGTCATTTCGTACGTGTCCAGATTGTAAAGCCCTCTGAGGCGTTTACAAAAAAAAGAAAATAATAATAATAATGTGTATTTGTTATTCTGAACTATTCAAAATAAACTGAATTGATTCAAATTGAAATGAGGTGTCACAAGTTATTATGTGCGAATAAGGACACTATGAAAGGGGTGTACTTATACGCTGTATTTATACACAATTTATTCACATCTGCGTAATCCCGCGGTCGGCTTCGTTGGTGCGCTCGCGCTGATCGAAGGCTCTTTAGCCAAGACTCGTGACGTCATTTCGTACGTGTCCAGATTGTAAAGCCCTCTGAGGCGTTTACAAAAAAAAAAAGAAAATAATAATGTGTATTTGTTATTCTGAGCTATTCAAAATAAACTGAATTGATTCAAATTGAAATGAGGTGTCACAAGTTATTATGTGCGAATAAGGACACTATGAAAGGCCCTCTGAGGCGTTTACAAAAAAAAGAAAATAATAATAGAAATAAAGAAAATCTAGTTTTCAACTCTGTTCAGTCTGAAACGTCGTTTAAGAGCATAAAAATGAGTTACTGCAAATCACGGGCAGTATAGTGATGAAAGCTTCACTTATGAACATATCATACAATTTGAAGTTTAGATGTTCTGAGACACTTTCTTGATGGAAATTTTTTTTTAAAATAATTATTTTAGAAAATCTTGTTTTCAACTCTGTTCAGTCTGAATCTTCGTTTAAGAGCATAAAAATGAGTAAATGCAGCTTACGGGAAGTATAGTGATGAAAGCTTCAGGTATTGATGAACATATCATATAATTTGAATTTCTGATGTTCTCAGAGGCTTTCTTGATGGAAAATATAGAAAAATGAATTCTTTAAGAAAATCAGGTTTTCAACTCTGTTCAGTCTGAAACGTCGTTTAAGAGCATAAAAATGAGTTACTGCAAATCACGGGCAGTATAGTGATGAAAGCTTCACTTATTCATGAACATATCATACTATTTGAAGTTCAGATGTTCTGAGACACTTTCTTGATGGAAATTTGTTTTTTTAAAAGAATTCTTTTAGAAAATCTTGTTTTCAACTCTGTTCAGTCTGATTCGTCGTTTAAGAGCATAAAATTGAGTAAATGCAGCTTACGGGAAGTATAGTGATGAAAGCTTCAGGTATTCATGAACATATCATATAATTTGAATTTCTGATGTTCTCAAAGGCTTTCTTGATGGAAAATATAGAAAAATGAATTCTTTAAGAAAATCAACTTTTCAACTCTGTTCAGTCTGAAACGTCGTTTAAGAGCATAAAAATGGGTAACTGCAGTTTACGGGCAGCATTAAAGCTTCAGGTATTCAGGAAAATATGAACAATTCGTAATTCCGATGTGCTGAGACACTTTCTTGATGGAAAATTAAAATAAAATAGTTCTTTAAGAAAATTCAGTTTTCAACTCTGGTCAGTCTGAAACGTCGTTTAAGAGCATAAAAATGGGTAACTGCAGCTTATGGGCAATATAGTGATGAAAGCTTCAGGTTTCATAAACATATTACACAATTTGATGTTCCGATGTTCTGAAACACTTTCTTGATGGAAAATATTTAAAAAAAATGAATTCTTTAAGAAAATCTAGTTTTCAACTCTGTTCAGTCTGAAACGTCGTTTAAGAGCATAAAATTGAGTAAATGCAGCTTACGGGAAGTATAGTGATGAAAGCTTCAGGTATTCATGAACATATCATACAATTTGAAGTTCCGATGTCCTGAGACACTTTCTTGATGGAATTTTTTTTTTAAAAGAATTCTTTTAGAAAATCTTGTTTTCAACTCTATTCAGTCTGAATCGTCGTTTAAGAGCATAAAAATGAGTAAATGCAGCTTACGGGAAGTATAGTAATAAAAGCTTCAGGTATTCATGAACATATCATATAATTTGAAGTTCCGATGTTCTAAGAGGCTTTCTTGATGGAAAATATAAAAAAATGAATTCTTTAAGAAAATCAAGTTTTCAACTCTGTTCAGTCTGAAACGTCGTTTAAGAGCATAAAAATGAGTTACTGCAGCTCACGGGCAGTATAGTGATGAAAGCTTCAGGTATTCATGAACATATCATACAATTTGAAGTTCCGATGTCCTGAGACACTTTCTTGATGGAAAATTAAAATAAAATAGTTCTTTAAGAAAATTCAGTTTTCAACTCTGTTCAGTCTGAATCGTCGTTTAAGAGCATAAAAATGAGTAAATGCAGCTTACGGAACGTATAGTAATGAAAGCTTCAGGTATTCATGAACATATCATACAATTTGAAGTTCCGATGTCCTGAGACACTTTCTTGATGGAAAATTAAAATAAAATAGTTCTTTAAGAAAATTCAGTTTTCAACTCTGTTCAGTCTGAAACGTCGTTTAAGAGCATAAAAATGGGTAACTGCAGCTGACGGGCAGTATAGTGATGAAAGCTTCAGGTTTCATAAACATATTACACAATTTGATGTTCCGATGTTCTGAAACACTTGATGGAAAATATTTAAAAAAAATGAATTCTTTAAGAAAATCTAGTTTTCAACACTGTTCAGTCTGAAACGTCGTTTAAGAGCATAAAAATGAGTTACTGCTGCTCACGGGCAGTATAGTGATGAAAGCTTCAGGTATTCATGAACATATCATACAATTTGAAGTTCCGATGTCCTGAGACACTTTCTTGATGGAATTTTTTTTTTAAAAGAATTCTTTTGGAAAATCTTGTTTTCAACTCTGTTCTGTCTGAATCGTCGTTTAAGAGCATAAAAATGAGTAAATGCAGCTTACGGAACGTATAGTAATGAAAGCTTTAGGTATTCATGAACATATCATATAATTTGAAGTTCCGATGTTCTAAGAGGCTTTCTTGATGGAAAATATAAAAAAATGAATTCTTTAAGAAAATCAAGTTTTCAACTCTGTTCAGTCTAAAACGTTGTTTCACAGTATAAAAACGAGTAAATGCAACTTACCGACAGTATAGTGACGAAAGCTTCAGGTATTCGTGAACATATCATACAATATTTAAGTTCCGATGTTCTAAGATGGAAAACATAAAAAAATGAATTCTTTAAGAAAATCTAGTTTTCAACACTGTTCAGTGTGAAACGTCGATTAAGAACATACAAATGAGTAAATGCAGATTACAGGCAGAGGTGTCAAGTAACGAAGTACAAATACTTCGTTACTTTACTTAAGTAGGAATTTTGAGTATCTATACTTTACTGGAGTATTTTTTTTCAGACTACTTTTTACTTCTACTCCTTACTTTTTCAGGCAAATATCTGTACTTTCTACTCCCTACTTTTTAAAAAATAGCCTCGTTACTATTTCATTTTGGTTTGTTTTTCATTCCGGTTAGCCAGATAAATCGCGCCATCCGAATAGAGTGAATTTGATTGTGGTTGGAAGAGAAGTATATACCTTTCCGACACCCTATTGTTTTTTTACGATGCACCTGAACATGACACGAATCAACCGTTACAATCACGTCACTCTCAAGCAAGGACAGCAGAGAAGCCGATTGCAAATATGTCCGTCTCGGAGAACGCGCGATGAGAAATACGCGCCACCGAATATCTGTTATGCCGGGAGGGACAGTCACGTTCAATGCGTGAGACTTGAGAGCCCCGATACTTCCGTCTCTCTGCTCCTCTCTGCCGGCGGTTGAAGTTCCGATGTTCTAAGATGGAAAATATAAAAAAAAAATGAATTCTTTAAGAAAATCTAGTTTTCAACACTGTTCAGTGTGAAACGTCGATTAAGAACATACAAATGAGTAAATGCAGATTACGGGCAGAGGTGTCAAGTAACGAAGTATAAATACTTCGTTAATTTACTTAAGTAGGAATTTTGAGTATCTATACTTTACTGGAGTATTTTTTTTCAGACTACTTTTTACTTCTACTCCTTACTTTTTCACGCAAATATCTGTACTTTCTACTCCCTACTTTTTAAAAAATAGCCTCGTTACTATTTCATTTTAGTTTGTTTTTCATTCCGGTTAGCCAGATAAATCGCGCCATCCGAATAGAGTGAATTTGATTGTGGTTGGAAGAGAAGTATATACCTTTCCGACACCCTATTGTTTTTTTACGCGATGCACCTGAACATGACACGAATCAACCGTTACAATCACGTCACTCTCAAGCAAGGACAGCAGAGAAGCCGATTGCAAATATGTCCGTCTCGGAGAACGCGCGACGAGAAATACGCGCCGCCGAATATCTGTTGTGCCGGGAGGGACAGTCACGTTCAATGCGTGAGACTTGAGAGCCCCGATATTTCCGTCTCTCTGCTCCTCTCTGCCGGCGGTTCCCCGGTCGCGCGAGTTTCTCCAGCGACTGTCTCTTTGGGGTAAATAGGATGTCTATACAGCTGATAGGTTTACAGATGCGCTCCATAGCGGGGAGTTTAAAAAGGAACCAACGCGCCTATGACTTTTTTTTGGCTGGTATGGACTTTTTTCAACATACATATTACAATACTTATAACTAGTTATTATCATGTCTTCCGCTCCATGAAATGCATGTTAATGCTCAGTAGTACACATATGGTACTTTAATGTATTGCATTGTAATAAAATGTGATCATTTTCAATGGGCATATATATATGCAGCTGAAACAGGTAGCCTAGTGCATCCCACATTTTTCAATATACCATTTTAATACAACATTATGGCCTTGAGAAAAATGATTGTTTTGGGGGGAGGTGGGGTAGTGCACTATAGGCCCCTGAGACGCGGCTTAAGAAATCGTACTGAATGGGGAAAAGAAATTCCCCTTACATTACTTTTACTGTTTTACTTTTAAGTAGTTTTGAAACCCAGTACTTTTATACTTTTACTTAAGTAAAAAGCTTGAGTTGATACTTCTACTTTTACCAAAGTATTTCTATATCCTAGTATCTATACTTCTACTTAACTCTCCTGTTGCCTTCTGGGTCAAAAAGACCCACGTTCGAGTGTTTATGTATTTGTGTGTATCGCGGTCTAAGGGTCACAAAATGATCCACGACCAGTGTATACGTATGCATGCATGCATGTACGTATGAATCACTCAAGCCCGTCGTCCTCGGGTTAAAACGACTCGCGTCTTTCCACCGAGCCCTCGCCGTCGCCCTGGGGTCTGTTCGACCCTCGAGTTTGAGCGAGCCCTCGGCCTAGTCCCCCGGGTCAAACTGACCCGTGTTTATCGCCGAGCTCCCGGCCCCGTCCCCAGGGTCAGAATGTGCGAATAAGGACACTATGAAAGGGGTGTACTTATAAGCTGTATTTATACACAATTTATTCACATCTGCGTAATCGCGCGGTCGGCTTCGTTGGTGCGCTCGCGCTGATCGAAGGTTCTTTAGCCAAGACGCGAGACGTCATTTCGTACGTGTCCAGAGTGTAAAGCCCTCTGAGAAGTTTACAAAAAAAAGAAAATAATAATGATAATGTGTATTTGTTATTCTGAGCTATTCAAAATAAACTGAATTGATTCAAATTGAAATGAGGTGTCACAAGTTGTTATGTGCGAATAAGGACACTATGAAAGGGGTGTACTTATATGCTTGGTGTGCTCGCGCTGATCGAAGGCTCTTTAGCAAAGACAGATTGACCCCGTAGGACATGGGGTGTGCGAGGAATGAGTGAGGACAACACGAGGGTTAAAAAAAAGAATTACTTATGAAAATCTAGTTTTCAACTTTGTTCGGTCTGAAACGTAGTTTTAGAGAATACAAATGAGTAAATGCAGCTTACGGGCAATGATGAAAGCTTCAGGTATTCATGAAAACGTCATACAATTTATAGTTCCGATGTTCTGCGACACTTTCTTGATGGAAAAGTAAAAAAAAAAGAATTCCTTATGAAAATCTAGTTTTCAACTCTGATCGGTCTGAAACGTTGTTTTAGAGCATACAAATGAGTAAATGCAGCTTACGGGCAGTATAGTGATGAAAGCTTCAGGTATTCATGAAAACGTCATACAATTTATTGTTCCAATGTTCTAAGACACTTTCTTGATGGCAAAGTTAAAAAAAAAAGAATTCCTTATGAAAATCTAGTTTTCAACTCTGTTCGGTCTGAAACGTCGTTTTAGAGCATAAAAATGAGTAAATGCAGCTTACGGGCAGTATAGTGATGAAAGCTTCAGGTATTCATGAAAACGTCATACAATTTGTAGTTCCGATGTTCTCAGACAATTTCTTGATGGAAAATTAACCCTCGTGTGGCCTCACCGATCCGTACACACCCCGTGTCCTGCGGGTCAAACTGTCCAATTTCCTTTCATCTGGAGCCTTCGATGCGTGGGCGCTCACACCACTTGCAAACAGCAGAGTGTTGATAATGCACTCGGGTCATTTTGACCCAAGGACAACAGCAGGGGCTCGGTGACACACAAGGGTCATTTAGACCCAAGGAGAACGGCGGAGTGTTGATGATACACGAGGGTCATTTCGACCCGAGGACAACGGCAGGGGCATGGTGATACTAAAGGGTCATTTTGACCCAAGGACAACGGCAGGGGCATGGTGATACTCAAGGGTCATTTTGACCCAAGGACAACGGCAGGGGCTTGGTGATACTCAAGGGTCTTTTCGACCCCAAGACAACGGCAAAGCGGTTCCAACTGTAGCACCCCCGAGCACGAAGGACCTTGGGAAGGCACTTCTCTGAATCAGTTCGGGGAGACTTGAAAGTTTGCTGCAACCCGACTATCCTATCCTATCCTCGTGCCCGCAGGATGTCGGGAAGGCACTTTTCTAAATCGGCCATTTTGTTTTCGCTTCTTCGGCTCGTGCAGCTTTCGCGAAAAGTCGAAAGCACTCGAGTTTGCCGCGCTCCCACTGATACGGCCGTCGCGGTTCCGACGATCCCGGCGCCGAGCTCGCGGGACCTCAGGAAGGCACTTTTCTAAATCGGCCATTTTTTTTTCGCTTCTTCGGTTCCTGCAGCTTTCGCGAAAAGTCAGAAGCACTTGATTTTGCTGCGCTCCCACTGATACGGCCGTCGCGGTTCCGACGATCCCGTCGCCTAGCTCGAGGGACCTCGGGAAGGCACTTTTATAAATCGTCCATTTTTTTTTCGCTTCTTCAGCTCCTGCAGCTTTCGCGGAAACTCGGAAGCACTCGAGTTTGCCACCCTCCCACTGATACGGCCGTTGCGGTTCCGACGATCCCGTCGCCGAGCTCGCGGGACCTCGGCAAGGCAGTTTTCGAAATCGGCCATTTTGTTTTTTCTTCTTCGGCTCGTGTAGCTTTCACAGAAAGTCGGAAGCACTCGAGTTTGCCGCACTCCCACTAATACGGCCGTCGCGGTTCCGACGAACCCGTCGCCGATCTTGCGCGACCTCGGGAAGGCCGTTTTTGAAATCGGCCATTTTGTTTTCGCTTCTTCGGCTCGTGTAGCTTTCGCAAAAAGTCGGAAGCACTCGAGTTTGCTGCGCTCCCACTAACACGGCCGTCGCGGTTCCGACGATCCCGTCGCCGTGCTCGCGGGTCCTCGGGAAGGCACTTTTCTAAATCGGCCATTTTGTTTTCGCTACTTCGGCTCCTGCAGCTTTCGCGAAAAGTCGGAAGCACTCGAGTTTGCCGCGCTCCCACTAATACGGCCGTCGCGGTTCCGACGGTCCCGTCGCTGAGCTCGCGCGACCTCAGGAAGGCACTTTTCTATATCGGCCATTATGTTTTCGCTTGTTCGGCTCGTGTAGCTTTCGCAAAAAGTCGGAAGCACTCGAGTTTGCTGCGGTCCCACTAATACGGCCGTCGTGGTTTCAACGACCCCGTCGCCGATCTCGCGCGACCTCGGGAAGGCAGTTGTTGAAATCGGCCATTTTGTTTTCGCTTCTTCGGCTCCTGCAGCTTTCGCGAAAAGTCAGAAGCACTCGAGTTTGCCGCACTCCCACTAATACGGCCGTCGCGGTTCCGACGACCCCGTCGCCGATCTCGCGCGACCTCGGAAAGGCAGTTTTTGAAATCGGCCATTTTGTTTTCGCTTCTTCGGCTCGTGCAGTTTTCGCGAAAAGTCGGGAGCACTCGAGTTTGCCGCGCTCCCACTAATACGGCCGTCGCGGTTCCCGACGGTCCCGTCGCCGAGCTCGTGCGACCTCGGATAGGCAGTTTTCGAAATCGGCCATTTTGTTTTTTCTTCTTCGGCTCGTGTAGCTTTCACAGAAAGTCGAAGGGACTCGAGTTTTCTGCCTCCCACTAATACGGCCGTCGCGGTTCCGACGGTCCTGTCCCCGAGCTCGCGGGACCTCGGGAAGTCACTTTTCTAAATCGGCCATTTTGTTTTTTCTTCTTCGGCTAGTGTAGCTTTCACAGAAAGTCGGAAGCACTCGAGTTTGCCGTGCTCCCACTGATACGGCCGTCGCGGTTCCGACGACCCCGTCGCCGATCTCGCGCGACCTCGGGAAGGCAGTTTTTGAAATCGGCCATTTTGTTTTCGCTTCTGCGGCTCGTGCAGCTTTCGCGAAAAGTCGGAAGCACTCGAGTTTGCCGCACTCCCACTAATACGGCCGTCGCGGTTCCGACGAACCCGTCGCCGTGCTCGCGGGACCTCGGGAAGGCAGTTTTTGAAATCGGCCATTTTGTTTTCGCTTCTTCGGCTCGTGTAGCTTTTACAGATAGTCGGAAGGACTTGAATTTTCTCCCTCCCACTAACACGGCCATCGCGGTTCCAACTGTCCCATCCACGAGCTCTTTGGACCTCGGGAAGTCACTTTTCTAAATCGGCCATTTTGTTTTTTGCTTCTTCGGCTAGTGTAGCGTTCACAAAAAGTCGGAAGGACTCGAGTTTTCTGCCTCCCACTAACACGGCCGTCGCGGTTCCAACGGTCCCGTCCACGAGCTCGCGGGACCTCGGGAAGTCACTCTTCTAAATCGGCCATTTTGTTTTCGCTTCTTCGGCTCCTGTAGCTTTTACAGAAAGTCGGAAGGACTCGAGTTTTCTGCCTCCCACTAACACGGCCGTCGCGGTTCCAACGGTCCCGTCCACGAGCTCGCGGGACCTCGGGAAGTCACTCTTCTAAATCGGCCATTTTGTTTTCGCTTCTTCGGCTCCTGTAGCTTTTACAGAAAGTCGGAAGGACTCGAGTTTTCTGCCTCCCACTAACACGGCCGTCGCGGTTCCAACTGTCCCGTCCACGAGCTCTTTGGACCTCGGGAAGTCACTTTTCTAAATCGGCCATTTTGTTTTTTGGCTTCTTCGGCTAGTGTAGCTTTCGCGAAAAGTCGGAAGCACTCGAGTTTGCCACCCTCCCACTGATACGGCCATCGGGGTTCCGACAGTCCCGTCGCCGAACTCGGGGGACCTCGGGAAGGAACTTTTATAAATCGGCCATTTTGTTTTCGCTTCTTCAGCTCCTGCAGCTTTCGCGGAAACTCGGAAGCACTCGAGTTTGCCACCCTCCCACTGATACGGCCGTTGCGGTTCCGACGATCCCGTCGCCGAGCTCGCGGGACCTCGGAAAGGCAGTTTTCGAAATCGGCCATTTTGTTTTTTCTTCTTCGGCTCGTGTAGCTTTCACAGAAAGTCGGAAGCACTCGAGTTTGCCGTGCTCCCACTGATACGGCCGTCGCGGTTCCGACGACCCCGTCGCGGATCTCGCGCGACCTCGGGAAGGCAGTTTTTGAAATCGGCCATTTTGTTTTCGCTTATTCGGCTCGTGCAGCTTTCGCGAAAAGTCAGAAGCACTCGAGTTTGCCGCACTCCCACTAATACGGCCGTCGCGGTTCCGACGAACCCGTCGCCGATCTCGCGCGACCTCGGGAAGGCAGTTTTTGAAATCTGCCATTTTGTTTTCGCTTCTTCGGCTCGTGTAGCTTTCGCAAAAAGTCGGAAGCACTCCAGTTTGCCGCGCTCCCACTAATACGGCCGTCGCGGTTCCGACGGTCTCGTCGCTGAGCTCGCGCGACCTCGGGAAGGCACTTTTCTAAATCGGCCATTATGTTTTCGCTTGTTCGGCTCGTGTAGCTTTCGCAAAAAGTCGGAAGCACTCGAGTTTGCTGCGCTCCCACTAATACGGCCGTCGCGGTTCCAACGACCCCGTCGCCGATCTCGCGCGACCTCGGGAAGGCAGTTTTTGAAATCGGCCATTTTGTTTTCGCTACTTCGGCTCGTGCAGCTTTCGCGAAAAGTCGGGAGCACTCGAGTTTGCCGCACTCCCACTAATACGGCCGTCGCGATTCCAACGACCCCGTCGCCGATCTCGCGCGACCTCGGGAAGGCAGTTTTTGAAATCGGCCATTTTGTTTTCGCTACTTCGGCTCGTGCAGCTTTCGCGAAAAGTCGGGAGCACTCGAGTTTGCCGCACTCCCACTAATACGGCCGTCGCGGTTCCAACGACCCCGTCGCCGATCTCGCGCGACCTCGGGAAGGCTGTTTTTGAAATCGGCCATTTTGTTTTCGCTTCTTCGGCTCCTGCAGCTTTCGCGAAAAGTCAGAAGCACTCCAGTTTGCCGCACTCCCACTAATACGGCCGTCGCGGCTCCGACGACCCCATCGCCGATCTCGCGCGACCTCGGGAAGGCAGTTTTTGAAATCGGCCATTTTGTTTTCGCTTCTTCGGCTCGTGCAGCTTTTTCGAAAAGACGGGAGCACTCGAGTTTGCCGCACTCCCACTAATACGGCCGTCGCGGTTCCGACGAACCCGTCGCCGTGCTCGCGGGACCTCGGGAAGGCAGTTTTTGAAATCGGCCATTTTGTTTTCGCTTCTTCGGCTCGTGTAGCTTTTACAGATAGTCGGAAGGACTTGAATTTTCTCCCTCCCACTAACACGGCCATCGCGGTTCCAACTGTCCCGTCCACGAGCTCTTTGGACCTCGGGAAGTCACTTTTCTAAATCGGCCATTTTGTTTTTTTGCTTCTTCGGCTAGTGTAGCTTTCACAAAAAGTCGGAAGGACTCGAGTTTTCTGCCTCCCACTAACATGGCCGTCGCGGTTCCAACGGTCCCGTCCACGAGCTCTTTGGACCTCGGGAAGTCACTTTTCTAAATCGGCCATTTTGTTTTTTGGCTTCTTCGGCTAGTGTAGCTTTCACAGAAAGTCGGAAGGACTCGAGTTTTCTGCCTCACACAAACACGGCCGTCGCGGTTCCAACGGTCCCGTCCACGAGCTCTTTGGACCTTGGGAAGTCACTTTTCTAAATCCGCCATTTTTTTTTTTTGGGCTTCTTCGGCTAGTGTAGCTTTAAAAGAAGGTCGGAGGCACTCGAGATTGCAACCTCCCGCTAATATGGCCGTTGCGATTCAAACGGTACCATCCGCTAGCTTGTCGGACCAAAAGACACACCTTGATCCGAGGACAAGGGGAGGATGTGGAATTACATGAAATTGTGTTTGTGTGTGCCATTGCTTGTAACACTGGGGGTTATAACTATACAAAATAAAACAATATACTACAACTGTCAGGTATTCATGAAAACATCATACAATTTATAGTTCTGATGTTCTGAGACTTTCTTGATGGAAAAGTTTAAAAAAAAGAATTCCTTATGAAAATCTAGTTTTCAACTCTGTTCGGTCTGAAACGTTGTTTAAGAGCATAAAAATGAGTAAATGCAGCTTACGGGCAGTATAGTGATGAAAGCTTCAGGTATTCATGAAAACGTCATACAATTTATAGTTCCTATGTTCTGAGACACTCTCTTGATGGAAAAGTTAAAAAAAAAGAAAAAAGAATTCCTTATGAAAATCTAGTCTTCAACTCGGTTTGGTATTAAACATCGATTAAGAGCATAATAATGAGTAAATGCAGCATACGGGCAGTATAGTGATGAAAGCTTCAGGTATTCATGAAAACGTCATACAATTTGTAGATCCGATGTTCTGAGACACTTTCTTGATGGAAAAGTTAAAAAAAAGAATTCCTTATGAAAATCTATTTTTCAACTCTGTTCAGTCTGAAACGTCGTTTTAGAGCATAAAAATGAGTAAATGCAGCTTACGGGCAGTATAGTGATGAAAGCTTCAGGTATTCATGAAAACGTCATACAATTTATAGTTCCGATGTTCTGAGACAATTTCTTGATGAAAATTACAAAAAAGATGAATTCCTTATGAAGATCTAGTTTTCAACTTTGTTCAGTCTGAAACGTCGTTTTCGAGCATAAAAATGAGTAAATGCAGCTTTCAGGCAGTAGTGATGAAACCATCCGGTATTCATTAACACATCAGACAACTTGTAGTAGGTCTAGTGTTCTGAGACACTTTCTTGATCGAAAATGGAAAAAAATGAATTCTTCAAAGAAAATCAAGTTTTCAACTCTGTTCAGCCTTAAACATCGGTTAAGGGCATAACAATGAGGAAATAAAGCTCTCAGGCAGTATAGTGATGAAAGCATCAGGTATTCATGAAAATATGCTTTACGTTTACTCAGTGTGGTTTCACGTGGGTATGGATTAACATTAATTGGGTGTGGCTTCACGTTCATGGGGTGTGGCTTCATGTTAAAGCAGTATGGCCTATTTTGGGGCGTGGCTTCTCATTAATTGGGTGTGGCTTTATGTTAAGGAGTGTGGCTTCAATTTAATGGTGTGTGGCTTTAAATTAAAGAGGTTTGGCATCAAATTAAAGGGGTGTGGCTTTTAGTGAAAGGGGTGTGTCTTCGCATTAAATGTGTGTGGCTTTACTTTAACGGATGTGGCTTCACATTAACGGGGTGTGGTTTCACGATATTGGGGTGGGGCGTTACAATTACTGGGCGTGGCTTCACATTACTTGTTTGTGACTTCACGTTAACAGGGGTGGCTTCATGTTAACTGTGTGTGGCTTCAGGTTAATGGGGTGTGGCTTTCACATTAATGGGTTTTGGCTTCACGTTGAAGGGGTGTGGCTAGACATTAAATGGGTGTGGCTTCACGTTAACGTGGTGTGCCTTCACATTGAAGGGGTGTGGCTTCACAATAAATGGATGTGGCTTCAAGAGAATGGCTTGTGGCTTTATGCTGAAGGCGTGTGGCTTCACGTTAACGGGGTGTGGCTACAGGGTAACAGGGCATTAAATGGGTGTGGCTTCACAATACAGCTTCATGTTAACAAGGATGTGGCTTCACTTCGAGGAGTGTGGTTTCAAATTAAAGGAAAGTGGCATCACATGACTTTACGTAAAAGGGGTGTGGCTTAACATTAACGGGGTGTGGCTTCACGTTGGATGGCTGTGGCTTTACATTAACGGGGTGTGGCTTTACGTTAATGGGGTGGCTTCACGTTATATGGCTATTGCCTAACGTTAATGGGGTGTGGCTTTACATTAATGGGTTGTGGCATCAAATCAAAGGATTCTTGTATCACATTAAATGGGTGTGACTTTACGTGAAGAGGGTGTGGCTTCACAATAACCGGGTGTGGCTTAACATTAACAGGGTGAGGCTTCAAATTAACAGGTGTGGCTTCACATTAAAGGGGTGTGGCTTCAAATTAAAGGGAACTGGCTTCACATGACTCCATGTAAAAGGGGTGTGGCTTCACATTAACTGTGTGTTGCTTCAAGTTGACAGGGTATGGATTCAAGTGAATGTGGTCTAGCTTCATGTTAACGGTGTGTGGTTTCACGTTCAGGGTATGGATTAACGTTAGTTGGGTGTGGCTTAACGTTAATGGGGGCGTGGCTTAGCGTTAAAGGGGTGTGGTCTATTGTTAACTGGGCCTGGCTTCACATTAATCGGGTGTGGCTTTATGTTAATGGCGTGTGGCTTCAGGTTAACAGGGTGTAAAATAGATGTGGCATCACAATAGGGCTTCATGTTAACAAGGATGTGGCTTCAAATTAAAGGGGTCTGGCATCAAATTAAAGAGGTGTGACTTTACTTTAGGGGTGTGTCTTCACATTAAATGTGTGTGGCTTCACGTTAAAGGGGTATGGCCTAACGTTAACGGGGTGTGGATTCACATTAAAGGATTCCTTTATCACATTAAATGGGTGTGAAGTGGGTGTGGCTTCACAATAACACTGTGTGGTTTCACATAACGCTGTGTGGCTTCATGTTAACGTGGCTTCAGGTTAACAGGGTGTGAAATGGGTGTGGCTTCACAATAAGGCTTCATGTTAACAAGGATGTGGCTTCACTTTAACGGGTGTGGCTTCAAGTTAACGGGGTGTGGCTTCACATTAAATGGTTGTGGCTTCACATTAAATGGTTGTGGCTTCACATTACTTGTGTCTGACTTCAGTTAACAGGGGTGGCTTCACATTATTGGGGTGTGGCATCACTTTAAAGGGGTGTGTCTTTATGTTAATGGAGATAGGCTTAAAGTTGAAGGGGTGTGGCTTCAAATTAATGTTGTATGGCATCACAAAAAAGCATCATGTTAACAATGGTGTGGCTCGAAATTAAAGGAGTCTGCCATCACATTAAAGGGGTGTGACTTTACGTGGACGGGTTGTGACTTCAAGTTATTGAGGTGTGGCTTCACATTAAATGGGTGTGGCTTCACGTTAAGAGGATGTGGCTTTACATTAATAGGGGAGTGGCTTTACGTTAATTGGGTGTGGCATCACATTAACTGGGTATGTTTCACGATATCAAGGTGGGGCGTTAAATTTACTGGCCGTGGCTTCACATTACTTGTTTGTGACTTCACATTAACAGGGGTGGCTTCATGTTAACGGTGTGTGGCTTCAGGTAAACGGACTGTGGCTTCAATTTAATGAGGTATGCCATCACATTAATGGGTTTTGGCTTCACGTTGAAGGGGTGTGGCTTCATGTTAAATGGATGTGGCTTCATGTGATTGGGTTGTGAGTTCACGCTGAAGGGGTGTGGCTTCACATTACCTGGGTGTGGCATCACGTTGAAGGGGTATAGCTTCAGGTTAACTGGGTGTGGCTTCACATTAATTTGGTGAAGCTTTACATTAACGGGGTGTGGCAACACGTTAAAGTGGTGTGGCTTTACATTAACAGGTTGTGGATTTACGTTACTCGGGTGTGGCTTCACGTCAACGGGGTGTAGGTTCACGTTAAATGGATGTGGCGTCACGTTAACGGTGCGTGGCTTCACATTAACGGGGTTTGGCTTCACCTTAATGGTGTGTGCCTTCATGTCAAAGGAGTGTTGCTTAACGTTAATCGGGTGTAGCTTCACGTTAACGGGGTGTGGCTTCAGTTTAACGTTAATGGGGTGTGGCTTTATGATGAAAGGGTTTGGCTTCATATTGAAGAGGTGTGGCAACACGTTGAAGGGGTGTGGCTTTACATTCACAGGGTTAGCATTCACACTAATGGAGTGTGGCTTCACGTCAAGGGGGCGTTGCTTCACATTAAATGGATTTGGCTTCATGTTAACTGTGTGTGGCTTCACATTAATGGGGTGTGGCTTCCCATTCACGGGGTTTGGCTTCAAGTTAATGTCATGTGGTTTCACAATATAGCTTCACGTTAACAAGGGTGTGGCTTTACTTTAACAGGGTCTGGCTTCAAATTAATGGAGTCTGGCATCACATTAAAGGGGTGTGACTTTACGTGAAAGGGGTGTGGCTTGAAGTTAACAGGGTGTGGCTTCACGTTAAAAGGGGTTTGGCTTCCCGAGTCAGAATGACCCGCGTTTGTCGTCGATTTCGCGGCCCCAGTCCCCGGGGTCTGAATGACCCTCGTTCATAGTCGAGCGCCCGGCCTCGCCGTCTTCCCCGGGGTCAGAATGACCCGTGAGCCCTCGGCCTCGTCCACGGGTCGAAACGACCCGAGTCGTTTAGTACGTGTCCAGATTGTAAAGCCCTCTGAGGCGTTTACAAAAAAAAGAAAATAATAATAATAATGTGTATTTGTTATTCTGAGCTGTTCAAAATAAACTGAATTCATTCAAATTGAAATGAGGTGTCACAAGTTATTATGTGCGAATAAGGACACTATGAAAGGGGTGTACTTATACGCTGTATTTATACACAATTTATTCACATCTGCGTAATCACGCGGTCGGCTTCGTTGGTGCGCTCGCGCTGATCGAAGGCTCTTTAGCCAAGACTCGTGACGTCATTTCGTACGTGTCCAGATTGTAAAGCCCTCTGAGGCGTTTACAAAAAAAAGAAAATAATAATAATAATGTGTATTTGTTATTCTGAACTATTCAAAATAAACTGAATTGATTCAAATTGAAATGAGGTGTCACAAGTTATTATGTGCGAATAAGGACACTATGAAAGGGGTGTACTTATACGCTGTATTTATACACAATTTATTCACATCTGCGTAATCCCGCGGTCGGCTTCGTTGGTGCGCTCGCGCTGATCGAAGGCTCTTTAGCCAAGACTCGTGACGTCATTTCGTACGTGTCCAGATTGTAAAGCCCTCTGAGGCGTTTACAAAAAAAAAAAGAAAATAATAATGTGTATTTGTTATTCTGAGCTATTCAAAATAAACTGAATTGATTCAAATTGAAATGAGGTGTCACAAGTTATTATGTGCGAATAAGGACACTATGAAAGGCCCTCTGAGGCGTTTACAAAAAAAAGAAAATAATAATAGAAATAAAGAAAATCTAGTTTTCAACTCTGTTCAGTCTGAAACGTCGTTTAAGAGCATAAAAATGAGTTACTGCAAATCACGGGCAGTATAGTGATGAAAGCTTCACTTATGAACATATCATACAATTTGAAGTTTAGATGTTCTGAGACACTTTCTTGATGGAAATTTTTTTTTAAAATAATTATTTTAGAAAATCTTGTTTTCAACTCTGTTCAGTCTGAATCTTCGTTTAAGAGCATAAAAATGAGTAAATGCAGCTTACGGGAAGTATAGTGATGAAAGCTTCAGGTATTGATGAACATATCATATAATTTGAATTTCTGATGTTCTCAGAGGCTTTCTTGATGGAAAATATAGAAAAATGAATTCTTTAAGAAAATCAGGTTTTCAACTCTGTTCAGTCTGAAACGTCGTTTAAGAGCATAAAAATGAGTTACTGCAAATCACGGGCAGTATAGTGATGAAAGCTTCACTTATTCATGAACATATCATACTATTTGAAGTTCAGATGTTCTGAGACACTTTCTTGATGGAAATTTGTTTTTTTAAAAGAATTCTTTTAGAAAATCTTGTTTTCAACTCTGTTCAGTCTGATTCGTCGTTTAAGAGCATAAAATTGAGTAAATGCAGCTTACGGGAAGTATAGTGATGAAAGCTTCAGGTATTCATGAACATATCATATAATTTGAATTTCTGATGTTCTCAAAGGCTTTCTTGATGGAAAATATAGAAAAATGAATTCTTTAAGAAAATCAACTTTTCAACTCTGTTCAGTCTGAAACGTCGTTTAAGAGCATAAAAATGGGTAACTGCAGTTTACGGGCAGCATTAAAGCTTCAGGTATTCAGGAAAATATGAACAATTCGTAATTCCGATGTGCTGAGACACTTTCTTGATGGAAAATTAAAATAAAATAGTTCTTTAAGAAAATTCAGTTTTCAACTCTGGTCAGTCTGAAACGTCGTTTAAGAGCATAAAAATGGGTAACTGCAGCTTATGGGCAATATAGTGATGAAAGCTTCAGGTTTCATAAACATATTACACAATTTGATGTTCCGATGTTCTGAAACACTTTCTTGATGGAAAATATTTAAAAAAAATGAATTCTTTAAGAAAATCTAGTTTTCAACTCTGTTCAGTCTGAAACGTCGCTTAAGAGCATAAAATTGAGTAAATGCAGCTTACGGGAAGTATAGTGATGAAAGCTTCAGGTATTCATGAACATATCATACAATTTGAAGTTCCGATGTCCTGAGACACTTTCTTGATGGAATTTTTTTTTTAAAAGAATTCTTTTAGAAAATCTTGTTTTCAACTCTATTCAGTCTGAATCGTCGTTTAAGAGCATAAAAATGAGTAAATGCAGCTTACGGGAAGTATAGTAATAAAAGCTTCAGGTATTCATGAACATATCATATAATTTGAAGTTCCGATGTTCTAAGAGGCTTTCTTGATGGAAAATATAAAAAAATGAATTCTTTAAGAAAATCAAGTTTTCAACTCTGTTCAGTCTGAAACGTCGTTTAAGAGCATAAAAATGAGTTACTGCAGCTCACGGGCAGTATAGTGATGAAAGCTTCAGGTATTCATGAACATATCATACAATTTGAAGTTCCGATGTCCTGAGACACTTTCTTGATGGAAAATTAAAATAAAATAGTTCTTTAAGAAAATTCAGTTTTCAACTCTGTTCAGTCTGAATCGTCGTTTAAGAGCATAAAAATGAGTAAATGCAGCTTACGGAACGTATAGTAATGAAAGCTTCAGGTATTCATGAACATATCATACAATTTGAAGTTCCGATGTCCTGAGACACTTTCTTGATGGAAAATTAAAATAAAATAGTTCTTTAAGAAAATTCAGTTTTCAACTCTGTTCAGTCTGAAACGTCGTTTAAGAGCATAAAAATGGGTAACTGCAGCTGACGGGCAGTATAGTGATGAAAGCTTCAGGTTTCATAAACATATTACACAATTTGATGTTCCGATGTTCTGAAACACTTGATGGAAAATATTTAAAAAAAATGAATTCTTTAAGAAAATCTAGTTTTCAACACTGTTCAGTCTGAAACGTCGTTTAAGAGCATAAAAATGAGTTACTGCTGCTCACGGGCAGTATAGTGATGAAAGCTTCAGGTATTCATGAACATATCATACAATTTGAAGTTCCGATGTCCTGAGACACTTTCTTGATGGAATTTTTTTTTTAAAAGAATTCTTTTGGAAAATCTTGTTTTCAACTCTGTTCTGTCTGAATCGTCGTTTAAGAGCATAAAAATGAGTAAATGCAGCTTACGGAACGTATAGTAATGAAAGCTTTAGGTATTCATGAACATATCATATAATTTGAAGTTCCGATGTTCTAAGAGGCTTTCTTGATGGAAAATATAAAAAAATGAATTCTTTAAGAAAATCAAGTTTTCAACTCTGTTCAGTCTAAAACGTTGTTTCACAGTATAAAAACGAGTAAATGCAACTTACCGACAGTATAGTGACGAAAGCTTCAGGTATTCGTGAACATATCATACAATATTTAAGTTCCGATGTTCTAAGATGGAAAACATAAAAAAATGAATTCTTTAAGAAAATCTAGTTTTCAACACTGTTCAGTGTGAAACGTCGATTAAGAACATACAAATGAGTAAATGCAGATTACAGGCAGAGGTGTCAAGTAACGAAGTACAAATACTTCGTTACTTTACTTAAGTAGGAATTTTGAGTATCTATACTTTACTGGAGTATTTTTTTTCAGACTACTTTTTACTTCTACTCCTTACTTTTTCAGGCAAATATCTGTACTTTCTACTCCCTACTTTTTAAAAAATAGCCTCGTTACTATTTCATTTTGGTTTGTTTTTCATTCCGGTTAGCCAGATAAATCGCGCCATCCGAATAGAGTGAATTTGATTGTGGTTGGAAGAGAAGTATATACCTTTCCGACACCCTATTGTTTTTTTACGATGCACCTGAACATGACACGAATCAACCGTTACAATCACGTCACTCTCAAGCAAGGACAGCAGAGAAGCCGATTGCAAATATGTCCGTCTCGGAGAACGCGCGATGAGAAATACGCGCCACCGAATATCTGTTATGCCGGGAGGGACAGTCACGTTCAATGCGTGAGACTTGAGAGCCCCGATACTTCCGTCTCTCTGCTCCTCTCTGCCGGCGGTTGAAGTTCCGATGTTCTAAGATGGAAAATATTTTAAAAAAATGAATTCTTTAAGAAAATCTAGTTTTCAACACTGTTCAGTGTGAAACGTCGATTAAGAACATACAAATGAGTAAATGCAGATTACGGGCAGAGGTGTCAAGTAACGAAGTACAAATACTTCGTTAATTTACTTAAGTAGGAATTTTGAGTATCTATACTTTACTGGAGTATTTTTTTTCAGACTACTTTTTACTTCTACTCCTTACTTTTTCACGCAAATATCTGTACTTTCTACTCCCTACTTTTTAAAAAATAGCCTCGTTACTATTTCATTTTAGTTTGTTTTTCATTCCGGTTAGCCAGATAAATCGCGCCATCCGAATAGAGTGAATTTGATTGTGGTTGGAAGAGAAGTATATACCTTTCCGACACCCTATTGTTTTTTTACGCGATGCACCTGAACATGACACGAATCAACCGTTACAATCACGTCACTCTCAAGCAAGGACAGCAGAGAAGCCGATTGCAAATATGTCCGTCTCGGAGAACGCGCGACGAGAAATACGCGCCGCCGAATATCTGTTGTGCCGGGAGGGACAGTCACGTTCAATGCGTGAGACTTGAGAGCCCCGATATTTCCGTCTCTCTGCTCCTCTCTGCCGGCGGTTCCCCGGTCGCGCGAGTTTCTCCAGCGACTGTCTCTTTGGGGTAAATAGGATGTCTATACAGCTGATAGGTTTACAGATGCGCTCCATAGCGGGGAGTTTAAAAAGGAACCAACGCGCCTATGACTTTTTTTTGGCTGGTATGGACTTTTTTCAACATACATATTACAATACTTATAACTAGTTATTATCATGTCTTCCGCTCCATGAAATGCATGTTAATGCTCAGTAGTACACATATGGTACTTTAATGTATTGCATTGTAATAAAATGTGATCATTTTCAATGGGCATATATATATGCAGCTGAAACAGGTAGCCTAGTGCATCCCACATTTTTCAATATACCATTTTAATACAACATTATGGCCTTGAGAAAAATGATTGTTTTGGGGGGAGGTGGGGTAGTGCACTATAGGCCCCTGAGACGCGGCTTAAGAAATCGTACTGAATGGGGAAAAGAAATTCCCCTTACATTACTTTTACTGTTTTACTTTTAAGTAGTTTTGAAACCCAGTACTTTTATACTTTTACTTAAGTAAAAAGCTTGAGTTGATACTTCTACTTTTACCAAAGTATTTCTATATCCTAGTATCTATACTTCTACTTAACTCTCCTGTTGCCTTCTGGGTCAAAAAGACCCACGTTCGAGTGTTTATGTATTTGTGTGTATCGCGGTCTAAGGGTCACAAAATGATCCACGACCAGTGTATACGTATGCATGCATGCATGTACGTATGAATCACTCAAGCCCGTCGTCCTCGGGTTAAAACGACTCGCGTCTTTCCACCGAGCCCTCGCCGTCGCCCTGGGGTCTGTTCGACCCTCGAGTTTGAGCGAGCCCTCGGCCTAGTCCCCCGGGTCAAACTGACCCGTGTTTATCGCCGAGCTCCCGGCCCCGTCCCCAGGGTCAGAATGTGCGAATAAGGACACTATGAAAGGGGTGTACTTATAAGCTGTATTTATACACAATTTATTCACATCTGCGTAATCGCGCGGTCGGCTTCGTTGGTGCGCTCGCGCTGATCGAAGGTTCTTTAGCCAAGACGCGAGACGTCATTTCGTACGTGTCCAGAGTGTAAAGCCCTCTGAGAAGTTTACAAAAAAAAGAAAATAATAATGATAATGTGTATTTGTTATTCTGAGCTATTCAAAATAAACTGAATTGATTCAAATTGAAATGAGGTGTCACAAGTTGTTATGTGCGAATAAGGACACTATGAAAGGGGTGTACTTACATGCTTGGTGTGCTCGCGCTGATCGAAGGCTCTTTAGCAAAGACAGATTGACCCCGTAGGACATGGGGTGTGCGAGGAATGAGTGAGGACAACACGAGGGTTAAAAAAAAGAATTACTTATGAAAATCTAGTTTTCAACTTTGTTCGGTCTGAAACGTAGTTTTAGAGAATACAAATGAGTAAATGCAGCTTACGGGCAATGATGAAAGCTTCAGGTATTCATGAAAACGTCATACAATTTATAGTTCCGATGTTCTGCGACACTTTCTTGATGGAAAAGTTAAAAAAAAGAATTCCTTCTGAAAATCTAGTTTTCAACTCTGATCGGTCTGAAACGTTGTTTTAGAGCATACAAATGAGTAAATGCATCTTACGGGCAGTATAGTGATGAAAGCCTCAGGTATTCATGAAAACGTCATACAATTTATAGTTCCGATGTTCTAAGACACTTTCTTGATGGAAAAGTTAAAAAAAAAGAATTCCTTATGAAAATCTAGTTTTCAACTCTGATCGGTCTGAAACGTTGTTTTAGAGCATACAAATGAGTAAATGCAGCTTACGGGCAGTATAGTGATGAAAGCTTCAGGTATTCATGAAAACGTCATACAATTTATTGTTCCAATGTTCTAAGACACTTTCTTGATGGCAAAGTTAAAAAAAAAAGAATTCCTTATGAAAATCTAGTTTTCAACTCTGTTCGGTCTGAAACGTCGTTTTAGAGCATAAAAATGAGTAAATGCAGCTTACGGGCAGTATAGTGATGAAAGCCTCAGGTATTCATGAAAACGTCATACAATTTATAGTTCCGATGTTCTAAGACACTTTCTTGATGGAAAAGTTAAAAAAAAGAATTCCTTATGAAAATCTAGTTTTCCACTCTGTTCGGTCTGAAACGTCGTTTTAGGGCATAAAAATGAGTAAATGCAGCTTACGGGCAGTATAGTGATGAAAGCTTCAGGTATTCATGAAAACGTCATACAATTTGTAGTTCCGATGTTCTCAGACAATTTCTTGATGGAAAATTAACCCTCGTGTGGCCTCACCGATCCGTACACACCCCGTGTCCTGCGGGTCAAACTGTCCAATTTCCTTTCATCTGGAGCCTTCGATGCGTGGGCGCTCACACCACTTGCAAACAGCAGAGTGTTGATAATGCACTCGGGTCATTTTGACCCAAGGACAACAGCAGGGGCTCGGTGACACACAAGGGTCATTTAGACCCAAGGAGAACGGCGGAGTGTTGATGATACACGAGGGTCATTTCGACCCGAGGACAACGGCAGGGGCATGGTGATACTAAAGGGTCATTTTGACCCAAGGACAACGGCAGGGGCATGGTGATACTCAAGGGTCATTTTGACCCAAGGACAACGGCAGGGGCTTGGTGATACTCAAGGGTCTTTTCGACCCCAAGACAACGGCAAAGCGGTTCCAACTGTAGCACCCCCGAGCACGAAGGACCTTGGGAAGGCACTTCTCTGAATCAGTTCGGGGAGACTTGAAAGTTTGCTGCAACCCGACTATCCTATCCTATCCTCGTGCCCGCAGGATGTCGGGAAGGCACTTTTCTAAATCGGCCATTTTGTTTTCGCTTCTTCGGCTCGTGCAGCTTTCGCGAAAAGTCGAAAGCACTCGAGTTTGCCGCGCTCCCACTGATACGGCCGTCGCGGTTCCGACGATCCCGGCGCCGAGCTCGCGGGACCTCAGGAAGGCACTTTTCTAAATCGGCCATTTTTTTTTCGCTTCTTCGGTTCCTGCAGCTTTCGCGAAAAGTCAGAAGCACTTGATTTTGCTGCGCTCCCACTGATACGGCCGTCGCGGTTCCGACGATCCCGTCGCCTAGCTCGAGGGACCTCGGGAAGGCACTTTTATAAATCGTCCATTTTTTTTTCGCTTCTTCAGCTCCTGCAGCTTTCGCGGAAACTCGGAAGCACTCGAGTTTGCCACCCTCCCACTGATACGGCCGTTGCGGTTCCGACGATCCCGTCGCCGAGCTCGCGGGACCTCGGCAAGGCAGTTTTCGAAATCGGCCATTTTGTTTTTTCTTCTTCGGCTCGTGTAGCTTTCACAGAAAGTCGGAAGCACTCGAGTTTGCCGCACTCCAACTAATACGGCCGTCGCGGTTCCGACGAACCCGTCGCCGATCTTGCGCGACCTCGGGAAGGCCGTTTTTGAAATCGGCCATTTTGTTTTCGCTTCTTCGGCTCGTGTAGCTTTCGCAAAAAGTCGGAAGCACTCGAGTTTGCTGCGCTCCCACTAACACGGCCGTCGCGGTTCCGACGATCCCGTCGCCGTGCTCGCGGGTCCTCGGGAAGGCACTTTTCTAAATCGGCCATTTTGTTTTCGCTACTTCGGCTCCTGCAGCTTTCGCGAAAAGTCGGAAGCACTCGAGTTTGCCGCGCTCCCACTAATACGGCCGTCGCGGTTCCGACGGTCCCGTCGCTGAGCTCGCGCGACCTCAGGAAGGCACTTTTCTATATCGGCCATTATGTTTTCGCTTGTTCGGCTCGTGTAGCTTTCGCAAAAAGTCGGAAGCACTCGAGTTTGCTGCGGTCCCACTAATACGGCCGTCGTGGTTTCAACGACCCCGTCGCCGATCTCGCGCGACCTCGGGAAGGCAGTTGTTGAAATCGGCCATTTTGTTTTCGCTTCTTCGGCTCCTGCAGCTTTCGCGAAAAGTCAGAAGCACTCGAGTTTGCCGCACTCCCACTAATACGGCCGTCGCGGTTCCGACGACCCCGTCGCCGATCTCGCGCGACCTCGGAAAGGCAGTTTTTGAAATCGGCCATTTTGTTTTCGCTTCTTCGGCTCGTGCAGTTTTCGCGAAAAGTCGGGAGCACTCGAGTTTGCCGCGCTCCCACTAATACGGCCGTCGCGGTTCCCGACGGTCCCGTCGCCGAGCTCGTGCGACCTCGGATAGGCAGTTTTCGAAATCGGCCATTTTGTTTTTTCTTCTTCGGCTCGTGTAGCTTTCACAGAATGTCGAAGGGACTCGAGTTTTCTGCCTCCCACTAATACGGCCGTCGCGGTTCCGACGGTCCTGTCCCCGAGCTCGCGGGACCTCGGGAAGTCACTTTTCTAAATCGGCCATTTTGTTTTTTCTTCTTCGGCTAGTGTAGCTTTCACAGAAAGTCGGAAGCACTCGAGTTTGCCGTGCTCCCACTGATACGGCCGTCGCGGTTCCGACGACCCCGTCGCCGATCTCGCGCGACCTCGGGAAGGCAGTTTTTGAAATCGGCCATTTTGTTTTCGCTTCTGCGGCTCGTGCAGCTTTCGCGAAAAGTCGGAAGCACTCGAGTTTGCCGCACTCCCACTAATACGGCCGTCGCGGTTCCGACGAACCCGTCGCCGTGCTCGCGGGACCTCGGGAAGGCAGTTTTTGAAATCGGCCATTTTGTTTTCGCTTCTTCGGCTCGTGTAGCTTTTACAGATAGTCGGAAGGACTTGAATTTTCTCCCTCCCACTAACACGGCCATCGCGGTTCCAACTGTCCCATCCACGAGCTCTTTGGACCTCGGGAAGTCACTTTTCTAAATCGGCCATTTTGTTTTTTGCTTCTTCGGCTAGTGTAGCGTTCACAAAAAGTCGGAAGGACTCGAGTTTTCTGCCTCCCACTAACACGGCCGTCGCGGTTCCAACGGTCCCGTCCACGAGCTCGCGGGACCTCGGGAAGTCACTCTTCTAAATCGGCCATTTTGTTTTCGCTTCTTCGGCTCCTGTAGCTTTTACAGAAAGTCGGAAGGACTCGAGTTTTCTGCCTCCCACTAACACGGCCGTCGCGGTTCCAACGGTCCCGTCCACGAGCTCGCGGGACCTCGGGAAGTCACTCTTCTAAATCGGCCATTTTGTTTTCGCTTCTTCGGCTCCTGTAGCTTTTACAGAAAGTCGGAAGGACTCGAGTTTTCTGCCTCCCACTAACACGGCCGTCGCGGTTCCAACTGTCCCGTCCACGAGCTCTTTGGACCTCGGGAAGTCACTTTTCTAAATCGGCCATTTTGTTTTTTGGCTTCTTCGGCTAGTGTAGCTTTCGCGAAAAGTCGGAAGCACTCGAGTTTGCCACCCTCCCACTGATACGGCCATCGGGGTTCCGACAGTCCCGTCGCCGAACTCGGGGGACCTCGGGAAGGAACTTTTATAAATCGGCCATTTTGTTTTCGCTTCTTCAGCTCCTGCAGCTTTCGCGGAAACTCGGAAGCACTCGAGTTTGCCACCCTCCCACTGATACGGCCGTTGCGGTTCCGACGATCCCGTCGCCGAGCTCGCGGGACCTCGGAAAGGCAGTTTTCGAAATCGGCCATTTTGTTTTTTCTTCTTCGGCTCGTGTAGCTTTCACAGAAAGTCGGAAGCACTCGAGTTTGCCGTGCTCCCACTGATACGGCCGTCGCGGTTCCGACGACCCCGTCGCGGATCTCGCGCGACCTCGGGAAGGCAGTTTTTGAAATCGGCCATTTTGTTTTCGCTTATTCGGCTCGTGCAGCTTTCGCGAAAAGTCAGAAGCACTCGAGTTTGCCGCACTCCCACTAATACGGCCGTCGCGGTTCCGACGAACCCGTCGCCGATCTCGCGCGACCTCGGGAAGGCAGTTTTTGAAATCTGCCATTTTGTTTTCGCTTCTTCGGCTCGTGTAGCTTTCGCAAAAAGTCGGAAGCACTCCAGTTTGCCGCGCTCCCACTAATACGGCCGTCGCGGTTCCGACGGTCCCGTCGCTGAGCTCGCGCGACCTCGGGAAGGCACTTTTCTAAATCGGCCATTATGTTTTCGCTTGTTCGGCTCGTGTAGCTTTCGCAAAAAGTCGGAAGCACTCGAGTTTGCTGCGCTCCCACTAATACGGCCGTCGCGGTTCCGGCGGTCCCGTCCCCGAGCTCGCGGGACCTCGGGAAGTCACTTTTCTAAATCGGCCATTTTGTTTTCGCTACTTCGGCTCGTACAGCTTTCGCGAAAAGTCGGGAGCACTCGAGTTTGCCGCACTCCCACTAATACGGCCGTCGCGGTTCCAACGACCCCGTCGCCGATCTCGCGCGACCTCGGGAAGGCAGTTTTTGAAATCGGCCATTTTGTTTTCGCTACTTCGGCTCGTGCAGCTTTCGCGAAAAGTCGGGAGCACTCGAGTTTGCCGCACTCCCACTAATACGGCCGTCGCGATTCCAACGACCCCGTCGCCGATCTCGCGCGACCTCGGGAAGGCAGTTTTTGAAATCGGCCATTTTGTTTTCGCTACTTCGGCTCGTGCAGCTTTCGCGAAAAGTCGGGAGCACTCGAGTTTGCCGCACTCCCACTAATACGGCCGTCGCGGTTCCAACGACCCCGTCGCCGATCTCGCGCGACCTCGGGAAGGCAGTTTTTGAAATCGGCCATTTTGTTTTCGCTTCTTCGGCTCCTGCAGCTTTCGCGAAAAGTCAGAAGCACTCCAGTTTGCCGCACTCCCACTAATACGGCCGTCGCGGCTCCGACGACCCCATCGCCGATCTCGCGCGACCTCGGGAAGGCAGTTTTTGAAATCGGCCATTTTGTTTTCGCTTCTTCGGCTCGTGCAGCTTTTTCGAAAAGACGGGAGCACTCGAGTTTGCCGCACTCCCACTAATACGGCCGTCGCGGTTCCGACGAACCCGTCGCCGTGCTCGCGGGACCTCGGGAAGGCAGTTTTTGAAATCGGCCATTTTGTTTTCGCTTCTTCGGCTCGTGTAGCTTTTACAGATAGTCGGAAGGACTTGAATTTTCTCCCTCCCACTAACACGGCCATCGCGGTTCCAACTGTCCCGTCCACGAGCTCTTTGGACCTCGGGAAGTCACTTTTCTAAATCGGCCATTTTGTTTTTTTGCTTCTTCGGCTAGTGTAGCTTTCACAAAAAGTCGGAAGGACTCGAGTTTTCTGCCTCCCACTAACATGGCCGTCGCGGTTCCAACGGTCCCGTCCACGAGCTCTTTGGACCTCGGGAAGTCACTTTTCTAAATCGGCCATTTTGTTTTTTGGCTTCTTCGGCTAGTGTAGCTTTCACAGAAAGTCGGAAGGACTCGAGTTTTCTGCCTCACACAAACACGGCCGTCGCGGTTCCAACGGTCCCGTCCACGAGCTCTTTGGACCTTGGGAAGTCACTTTTCTAAATCCGCCATTTTTTTTTTTTGGGCTTCTTCGGCTAGTGTAGCTTTAAAAGAAGGTCGGAGGCACTCGAGATTGCAACCTCCCGCTAATATGGCCGTTGCGATTCAAACGGTACCATCCGCTAGCTTGTCGGACCAAAAGACACACCTTGATCCGAGGACAAGGGGAGGATGTGGAATTACATGAAATTGTGTTTGTGTGTGCCATTGCTTGTAACACTGGGGGTTATAACTATACAAAATAAAACAATATACTACAACTGTCAGGTATTCATGAAAACATCATACAATTTATAGTTCTGATGTTCTGAGACTTTCTTGATGGAAAAGTTTAAAAAAAAGAATTCCTTATGAAAATCTAGTTTTCAACTCTGTTCGGTCTGAAACGTTGTTTAAGAGCATAAAAATGAGTAAATGCAGCTTACGGGCAGTATAGTGATGAAAGCTTCAGGTATTCATGAAAACGTCATACAATTTATAGTTCCTATGTTCTGAGACACTCTCTTGATGGAAAAGTTAAAAAAAAAAGAAAAAAGAATTCCTTATGAAAATCTAGTCTTCAACTCGGTTTGGTATTAAACATCGATTAAGAGCATAATAATGAGTAAATGCAGCATACGGGCAGTATAGTGATGAAAGCTTCAGGTATTCATGAAAACGTCATACAATTTGTAGATCCGATGTTCTGAGACACTTTCTTGATGGAAAAGTTAAAAAAAAGAATTCCTTATGAAAATCTATTTTTCAACTCTGTTCAGTCTGAAACGTCGTTTTAGAGCATAAAAATGAGTAAATGCAGCTTACGGGCAGTATAGTGATGAAAGCTTCAGGTATTCATGAAAACGTCATACAATTTATAGTTCCGATGTTCTGAGACAATTTCTTGATGAAAATTACAAAAAAGATGAATTCCTTATGAAGATCTAGTTTTCAACTTTGTTCAGTCTGAAACGTCGTTTTCGAGCATAAAAATGAGTAAATGCAGCTTTCAGGCAGTAGTGATGAAACCATCCGGTATTCATTAACACATCAGACAACTTGTAGTAGGTCTAGTGTTCTGAGACACTTTCTTGATCGAAAATGGAAAAAAATGAATTCTTCAAAGAAAATCAAGTTTTCAACTCTGTTCAGCCTTAAACATCGGTTAAGGGCATAACAATGAGGAAATAAAGCTCTCAGGCAGTATAGTGATGAAAGCATCAGGTATTCATGAAAATATGCTTTACGTTTACTCAGTGTGGTTTCACGTGGGTATGGATTAACATTAATTGGGTGTGGCTTCACGTTCATGGGGTGTGGCTTCATGTTAAAGCAGTATGGCCTATTTTGGGGCGTGGCTTCTCATTAATTGGGTGTGGCTTTATGTTAAGGAGTGTGGCTTCAATTTAATGGTGTGTGGCTTTAAATTAAAGAGGTTTGGCATCAAATTAAAGGGGTGTGGCTTTTAGTGAAAGGGGTGTGTCTTCGCATTAAATGTGTGTGGCTTTACTTTAACGGATGTGGCTTCACATTAACGGGGTGTGGTTTCACGATATTGGGGTGGGGCGTTACAATTACTGGGCGTGGCTTCACATTACTTGTTTGTGACTTCACGTTAACAGGGGTGGCTTCATGTTAACTGTGTGTGGCTTCAGGTTAATGGGGTGTGGCTTTCACATTAATGGGTTTTGGCTTCACGTTGAAGGGGTGTGGCTAGACATTAAATGGGTGTGGCTTCACGTTAACGTGGTGTGCCTTCACATTGAAGGGGTGTGGCTTCACAATAAATGGATGTGGCTTCAAGAGAATGGCTTGTGGCTTTATGCTGAAGGCGTGTGGCTTCACGTTAACGGGGTGTGGCTACAGGGTAACAGGGCATTAAATGGGTGTGGCTTCACAATACAGCTTCATGTTAACAAGGATGTGGCTTCACTTCGAGGAGTGTGGTTTCAAATTAAAGGAAAGTGGCATCACATGACTTTACGTAAAAGGGGTGTGGCTTAACATTAACGGGGTGTGGCTTCACGTTGGATGGCTGTGGCTTTACATTAACGGGGTGTGGCTTTACGTTAATGGGGTGGCTTCACGTTATATGGCTATTGCCTAACGTTAATGGGGTGTGGCTTTACATTAATGGGTTGTGGCATCAAATCAAAGGATTCTTGTATCACATTAAATGGGTGTGACTTTACGTGAAGAGGGTGTGGCTTCACAATAACCGGGTGTGGCTTAACATTAACAGGGTGAGGCTTCAAATTAACAGGTGTGGCTTCACATTAAAGGGGTGTGGCTTCAAATTAAAGGGAACTGGCTTCACATGACTCCATGTAAAAGGGGTGTGGCTTCACATTAACTGTGTGTTGCTTCAAGTTGACAGGGTATGGATTCAAGTGAATGTGGTCTAGCTTCATGTTAACGGTGTGTGGTTTCACGTTCAGGGTATGGATTAACGTTAGTTGGGTGTGGCTTAACGTTAATGGGGGCGTGGCTTAGCGTTAAAGGGGTGTGGTCTATTGTTAACTGGGCCTGGCTTCACATTAATCGGGTGTGGCTTTATGTTAATGGCGTGTGGCTTCAGGTTAACAGGGTGTAAAATAGATGTGGCATCACAATAGGGCTTCATGTTAACAAGGATGTGGCTTCACTTTACCGGGGCGTGGCTTCAAATTAAAGGGGTCTGGCATCAAATTAAAGAGGTGTGACTTTACTTTAGGGGTGTGTCTTCACATTAAATGTGTGTGGCTTCACGTTAAAGGGGTATGGCCTAACGTTAACGGGGTGTGGATTCACATTAAAGGATTCCTTTATCACATTAAATGGGTGTGAAGTGGGTGTGGCTTCACAATAACACTGTGTGGTTTCACATAAATGGGGTGTGGCTTCATGTTAACGTGGCTTCAGGTTAACAGGGTGTGAAATGGGTGTGGCTTCACAATAAGGCTTCATGTTAACAAGGAGGTGGCTTCACTTTAACGGGTGTGGCTTCAAGTTAACGGGGTGTGGCTTCACATTAAATGGTTGTGGCTTCACATTAAATGGTTGTGGCTTCACATTACTTGTGTCTGACTTCAGTTAACAGGGGTGGCTTCACATTATTGGGGTGTGGCATCACTTTAAAGGGGTGTGTCTTTATGTTAATGGAGATAGGCTTAAAGTTGAAGGGGTGTGGCTTCAAATTAATGTTGTATGGCATCACAAAAAAGCATCATGTTAACAATGGTGTGGCTCGAAATTAAAGGAGTCTGCCATCACATTAAAGGGGTGTGACTTTACGTGGACGGGTTGTGACTTCAAGTTATTGAGGTGTGGCTTCACATTAAATGGGTGTGGCTTCACGTTAAGAGGATGTGGCTTTACATTAATAGGGGAGTGGCTTTACGTTAATTGGGTGTGGCATCACATTAACTGGGTATGTTTCACGATATCAAGGTGGGGCGTTAAATTTACTGGCCGTGGCTTCACATTACTTGTTTGTGACTTCACATTAACAGGGGTGGCTTCATGTTAACGGTGTGTGGCTTCAGGTAAACGGACTGTGGCTTCAATTTAATGAGGTATGCCATCACATTAATGGGTTTTGGCTTCACGTTGAAGGGGTGTGGCTTCATGTTAAATGGATGTGGCTTCATGTGATTGGGTTGTGAGTTCACGCTGAAGGGGTGTGGCTTCACATTACCTGGGTGTGGCATCACGTTGAAGGGGTATAGCTTCAGGTTAACTGGGTGTGGCTTCACATTAATTTGGTGAAGCTTTACATTAACGGGGTGTGGCAACACGTTAAAGTGGTGTGGCTTTACATTAACAGGTTGTGGATTTACGTTACTCGGGTGTGGCTTCACGTCAACGGGGTGTAGGTTCACGTTAAATGGATGTGGCGTCACGTTAACGGTGCGTGGCTTCACATTAACGGGGTTTGGCTTCACCTTAATGGTGTGTGCCTTCATGTCAAAGGAGTGTTGCTTAACGTTAATCGGGTGTAGCTTCACGTTAACGGGGTGTGGCTTCAGTTTAACGTTAATGGGGTGTGGCTTTATGATGAAAGGGTTTGGCTTCATATTGAAGAGGTGTGGCAACACGTTGAAGGGGTGTGGCTTTACATTCACAGGGTTAGCATTCACACTAATGGAGTGTGGCTTCACGTCAAGGGGGCGTTGCTTCACATTAAATGGATTTGGCTTCATGTTAACTGTGTGTGGCTTCACATTAATGGGGTGTGGCTTCCCATTCACGGGGTTTGGCTTCAAGTTAATGTCATGTGGTTTCACAATATAGCTTCACGTTAACAAGGGTGTGGCTTTACTTTAACAGGGTCTGGCTTCAAATTAATGGAGTCTGGCATCACATTAAAGGGGTGTGACTTTACGTGAAAGGGGTGTGGCTTGAAGTTAACAGGGTGTGGCTTCACGTTAAAAGGGGTTTGGCTTCCCGAGTCAGAATGACCCGCGTTTGTCGTCGATTTCGCGGCCCCAGTCCCCGGGGTCTGAATGACCCTCGTTCATAGTCGAGCGCCCGGCCTCGCCGTCTTCCCCGGGGTCAGAATGACCCGTGAGCCCTCGGCCTCGTCCACGGGTCGAAACGACCCGAGTCGTTTAGTACGTGTCCAGATTGTAAAGCCCTCTGAGGCGTTTACAAAAAAAAGAAAATAATAATAATAATGTGTATTTGTTATTCTGAGCTGTTCAAAATAAACTGAATTGATTCAAATTGAAATGAGGTGTCACAAGTTATTATGTGCGAATAAGGACACTATGAAAGGGGTGTACTTATACGCTGTATTTATACACAATTTATTCACATCTGCGTAATCACGCGGTCGGCTTCGTTGGTGCGCTCGCGCTGATCGAAGGCTCTTTAGCCAAGACTCGTGACGTCATTTCGTACGTGTCCAGATTGTAAAGCCCTCTGAGGCGTTTACAAAAAAAAGAAAATAATAATAATAATGTGTATTTGTTATTCTGAACTATTCAAAATAAACTGAATTGATTCAAATTGAAATGAGGTGTCACAAGTTATTATGTGCGAATAAGGACACTATGAAAGGGGTGTACTTATACGCTGTATTTATACACAATTTATTCACATCTGCGTAATCCCGCGGTCGGCTTCGTTGGTGCGCTCGCGCTGATCGAAGGCTCTTTAGCCAAGACTCGTGACGTCATTTCGTACGTGTCCAGATTGTAAAGCCCTCTGAGGCGTTTACAAAAAAAAAAAGAAAATAATAATGTGTATTTGTTATTCTGAGCTATTCAAAATAAACTGAATTGATTCAAATTGAAATGAGGTGTCACAAGTTATTATGTGCGAATAAGGACACTATGAAAGGCCCTCTGAGGCGTTTACAAAAAAAAGAAAATAATAATAGAAATAAAGAAAATCTAGTTTTCAACTCTGTTCAGTCTGAAACGTCGTTTAAGAGCATAAAAATGAGTTACTGCAAATCACGGGCAGTATAGTGATGAAAGCTTCACTTATGAACATATCATACAATTTGAAGTTTAGATGTTCTGAGACACTTTCTTGATGGAAATTTTTTTTTAAAATAATTATTTTAGAAAATCTTGTTTTCAACTCTGTTCAGTCTGAATCTTCGTTTAAGAGCATAAAAATGAGTAAATGCAGCTTACGGGAAGTATAGTGATGAAAGCTTCAGGTATTGATGAACATATCATATAATTTGAATTTCTGATGTTCTCAGAGGCTTTCTTGATGGAAAATATAGAAAAATGAATTCTTTAAGAAAATCAGGTTTTCAACTCTGTTCAGTCTGAAACGTCGTTTAAGAGCATAAAAATGAGTTACTGCAAATCACGGGCAGTATAGTGATGAAAGCTTCACTTATTCATGAACATATCATACTATTTGAAGTTCAGATGTTCTGAGACACTTTCTTGATGGAAATTTGTTTTTTTAAAAGAATTCTTTTAGAAAATCTTGTTTTCAACTCTGTTCAGTCTGATTCGTCGTTTAAGAGCATAAAATTGAGTAAATGCAGCTTACGGGAAGTATAGTGATGAAAGCTTCAGGTATTCATGAACATATCATATAATTTGAATTTCTGATGTTCTCAAAGGCTTTCTTGATGGAAAATATAGAAAAATGAATTCTTTAAGAAAATCAACTTTTCAACTCTGTTCAGTCTGAAACGTCGTTTAAGAGCATAAAAATGGGTAACTGCAGTTTACGGGCAGCATTAAAGCTTCAGGTATTCAGGAAAATATGAACAATTCGTAATTCCGATGTGCTGAGACACTTTCTTGATGGAAAATTAAAATAAAATAGTTCTTTAAGAAAATTCAGTTTTCAACTCTGGTCAGTCTGAAACGTCGTTTAAGAGCATAAAAATGGGTAACTGCAGCTTATGGGCAATATAGTGATGAAAGCTTCAGGTTTCATAAACATATTACACAATTTGATGTTCCGATGTTCTGAAACACTTTCTTGATGGAAAATATTTAAAAAAAATGAATTCTTTAAGAAAATCTAGTTTTCAACTCTGTTCAGTCTGAAACGTCGTTTAAGAGCATAAAATTGAGTAAATGCAGCTTACGGGAAGTATAGTGATGAAAGCTTCAGGTATTCATGAACATATCATACAATTTGAAGTTCCGATGTCCTGAGACACTTTCTTGATGGAATTTTTTTTTTAAAAGAATTCTTTTAGAAAATCTTGTTTTCAACTCTATTCAGTCTGAATCGTCGTTTAAGAGCATAAAAATGAGTAAATGCAGCTTACGGGAAGTATAGTAATAAAAGCTTCAGGTATTCATGAACATATCATATAATTTGAAGTTCCGATGTTCTAAGAGGCTTTCTTGATGGAAAATATAAAAAAATGAATTCTTTAAGAAAATCAAGTTTTCAACTCTGTTCAGTCTGAAACGTCGTTTAAGAGCATAAAAATGAGTTACTGCAGCTCACGGGCAGTATAGTGATGAAAGCTTCAGGTATTCATGAACATATCATACAATTTGAAGTTCCGATGTCCTGAGACACTTTCTTGATGGAAAATTAAAATAAAATAGTTCTTTAAGAAAATTCAGTTTTCAACTCTGTTCAGTCTGAATCGTCGTTTAAGAGCATAAAAATGAGTAAATGCAGCTTACGGAACGTATAGTAATGAAAGCTTCAGGTATTCATGAACATATCATACAATTTGAAGTTCCGATGTCCTGAGACACTTTCTTGATGGAAAATTAAAATAAAATAGTTCTTTAAGAAAATTCAGTTTTCAACTCTGTTCAGTCTGAAACGTCGTTTAAGAGCATAAAAATGGGTAACTGCAGCTGACGGGCAGTATAGTGATGAAAGCTTCAGGTTTCATAAACATATTACACAATTTGATGTTCCGATGTTCTGAAACACTTGATGGAAAATATTTAAAAAAAATGAATTCTTTAAGAAAATCTAGTTTTCAACACTGTTCAGTCTGAAACGTCGTTTAAGAGCATAAAAATGAGTTACTGCTGCTCACGGGCAGTATAGTGATGAAAGCTTCAGGTATTCATGAACATATCATACAATTTGAAGTTCCGATGTCCTGAGACACTTTCTTGATGGAATTTTTTTTTTAAAAGAATTCTTTTGGAAAATCTTGTTTTCAACTCTCTTCTGTCTGAATCGTCGTTTAAGAGCATAAAAATGAGTAAATGCAGCTTACGGAACGTATAGTAATGAAAGCTTTAGGTATTCATGAACATATCATATAATTTGAAGTTCCGATGTTCTAAGAGGCTTTCTTGATGGAAAATATAAAAAAATGAATTCTTTAAGAAAATCAAGTTTTCAACTCTGTTCAGTCTAAAACGTTGTTTCACAGTATAAAAACGAGTAAATGCAACTTACCGACAGTATAGTGACGAAAGCTTCAGGTATTCGTGAACATATCATACAATATTTAAGTTCCGATGTTCTAAGATGGAAAACATAAAAAAATGAATTCTTTAAGAAAATCTAGTTTTCAACACTGTTCAGTGTGAAACGTCGATTAAGAACATACAAATGAGTAAATGCAGATTACAGGCAGAGGTGTCAAGTAACGAAGTACAAATACTTCGTTACTTTACTTAAGTAGGAATTTTGAGTATCTATACTTTACTGGAGTATTTTTTTTCAGACTACTTTTTACTTCTACTCCTTACTTTTTCAGGCAAATATCTGTACTTTCTACTCCCTACTTTTTAAAAAATAGCCTCGTTACTATTTCATTTTGGTTTGTTTTTCATTCCGGTTAGCCAGATAAATCGCGCCATCCGAATAGAGTGAATTTGATTGTGGTTGGAAGAGAAGTATATACCTTTCCGACACCCTATTGTTTTTTTACGATGCACCTGAACATGACACGAATCAACCGTTACAATCACGTCACTCTCAAGCAAGGACAGCAGAGAAGCCGATTGCAAATATGTCCGTCTCGGAGAACGCGCGATGAGAAATACGCACCACCGAATATCTGTTATGCCGGGAGGGACAGTCACGTTCAATGCGTGAGACTTGAGAGCCCCGATACTTCCGTCTCTCTGCTCCTCTCTGCCGGCGGTTGAAGTTCCGATGTTCTAAGATGGAAAATATAAAAAAAAAATGAATTCTTTAAGAAAATCTAGTTTTCAACACTGTTCAGTGTGAAACGTCGATTAAGAACATACAAATGAGTAAATGCAGATTACGGGCAGAGGTGTCAAGTAACGAAGTACAAATACTTCGTTAATTTACTTAAGTAGGAATTTTGAGTATCTATACTTTACTGGAGTATTTTTTTTCAGACTACTTTTTACTTCTACTCCTTACTTTTTCACGCAAATATCTGTACTTTCTACTCCCTACTTTTTAAAAAATAGCCTCGTTACTATTTCATTTTAGTTTGTTTTTCATTCCGGTTAGCCAGATAAATCGCGCCATCCGAATAGAGTGAATTTGATTGTGGTTGGAAGAGAAGTATATACCTTTCCGACACCCTATTGTTTTTTTACGCGATGCACCTGAACATGACACGAATCAACCGTTACAATCACGTCACTCTCAAGCAAGGACAGCAGAGAAGCCGATTGCAAATATGTCCGTCTCGGAGAACGCGCGACGAGAAATACGCGCCGCCGAATATCTGTTGTGCCGGGAGGGACAGTCACGTTCAATGCGTGAGACTTGAGAGCCCCGATATTTCCGTCTCTCTGCTCCTCTCTGCCGGCGGTTCCCCGGTCGCGCGAGTTTCTCCAGCGACTGTCTCTTTGGGGTAAATAGGATGTCTATACAGCTGATAGGTTTACAGATGCGCTCCATAGCGGGGAGTTTAAAAAGGAACCAACGCGCCTATGACTTTTTTTTGGCTGGTATGGACTTTTTTCAACATACATATTACAATACTTATAACTAGTTATTATCATGTCTTCCGCTCCATGAAATGCATGTTAATGCTCAGTAGTACACATATGGTACTTTAATGTATTGCATTGTAATAAAATGTGATCATTTTCAATGGGCATATATATATGCAGCTGAAACAGGTAGCCTAGTGCATCCCACATTTTTCAATATACCATTTTAATACAACATTATGGCCTTGAGAAAAATGATTGTTTTGGGGGGAGGTGGGGTAGTGCACTATAGGCCCCTGAGACGCGGCTTAAGAAATCGTACTGAATGGGGAAAAGAAATTCCCCTTACATTACTTTTACTGTTTTACTTTTAAGTAGTTTTGAAACCCAGTACTTTTATACTTTTACTTAAGTAAAAAGCTTGAGTTGATACTTCTACTTTTACCAAAGTATTTCTATATCCTAGTATCTATACTTCTACTTAACTCTCCTGTTGCCTTCTGGGTCAAAAAGACCCACGTTCGAGTGTTTATGTATTTGTGTGTATCGCGGTCTAAGGGTCACAAAATGATCCACGACCAGTGTATACGTATGCATGCATGCATGTACGTATGAATCACTCAAGCCCGTCGTCCTCGGGTTAAAACGACTCGCGTCTTTCCACCGAGCCCTCGCCGTCGCCCTGGGGTCTGTTCGACCCTCGAGTTTGAGCGAGCCCTCGGCCTAGTCCCCCGGGTCAAACTGACCCGTGTTTATCGCCGAGCTCCCGGCCCCGTCCCCAGGGTCAGAATGTGCGAATAAGGACACTATGAAAGGGGTGTACTTATAAGCTGTATTTATACACAATTTATTCACATCTGCGTAATCGCGCGGTCGGCTTCGTTGGTGCGCTCGCGCTGATCGAAGGTTCTTTAGCCAAGACGCGAGACGTCATTTCGTACGTGTCCAGAGTGTAAAGCCCTCTGAGAAGTTTACAAAAAAAAGAAAATAATAATGATAATGTGTATTTGTTATTCTGAGCTATTCAAAATAAACTGAATTGATTCAAATTGAAATGAGGTGTCACAAGTTGTTATGTGCGAATAAGGACACTATGAAAGGGGTGTACTTATATGCTTGGTGTGCTCGCGCTGATCGAAGGCTCTTTAGCAAAGACAGATTGACCCCGTAGGACATGGGGTGTGCGAGGAATGAGTGAGGACAACACGAGGGTTAAAAAAAAGAATTACTTATGAAAATCTAGTTTTCAACTTTGTTCGGTCTGAAACGTAGTTTTAGAGAATACAAATGAGTAAATGCAGCTTACGGGCAATGATGAAAGCTTCAGGTATTCATGAAAACGTCATACAATTTATAGTTCCGATGTTCTGCGACACTTTCTTGATGGAAAAGTTAAAAAAAAGAATTCCTTCTGAAAATCTAGTTTTCAACTCTGATCGGTCTGAAACGTTGTTTTAGAGCATACAAATGAGTAAATGCATCTTACGGGCAGTATAGTGATGAAAGCCTCAGGTATTCATGAAAACGTCATACAATTTATAGTTCCGATGTTCTAAGACACTTTCTTGATGGAAAAGTAAAAAAAAAAGAATTCCTTATGAAAATCTAGTTTTCAACTCTGATCGGTCTGAAACGTTGTTTTAGAGCATACAAATGAGTAAATGCAGCTTACGGGCAGTATAGTGATGAAAGCTTCAGGTATTCATGAAAACGTCATACAATTTATTGTTCCAATGTTCTAAGACACTTTCTTGATGGTAAAGTTAAAAAAAAAAGAATTCCTTATGAAAATCTAGTTTTCAACTCTGTTCGGTCTGAAACGTCGTTTTAGAGCATAAAAATGAGTAAATGCAGCTTACGGGCAGTATAGTGATGAAAGCCTCAGGTATTCATGAAAACGTCATACAATTTATAGTTCCGATGTTCTAAGACACTTTCTTGATGGAAAAGTTAAAAAAAAAGAATTCCTTATGAAAATCTAGTTTTCCACTCTGTTCGGTCTGAAACGTCGTTTTAGGGCATAAAAATGAGTAAATGCAGCTTACGGGCAGTATAGTGATGAAAGCTTCAGGTATTCATGAAAACGTCATACAATTTGTAGTTCCGATGTTCTCAGACAATTTCTTGATGGAAAATTAACCCTCGTGTGGCCTCACCGATCCGTACACACCCCGTGTCCTGCGGGTCAAACTGTCCAATTTCCTTTCATCTGGAGCCTTCGATGCGTGGGCGCTCACACCACTTGCAAACAGCAGAGTGTTGATAATGCACTCGGGTCATTTTGACCCAAGGACAACAGCAGGGGCTCGGTGACACACAAGGGTCATTTAGACCCAAGGAGAACGGCGGAGTGTTGATGATACATGAGGGTCATTTCGACCCGAGGACAACGGCAGGGGCATGGTGATACTAAAGGGTCATTTTGACCCAAGGACAACGGCAGGGGCATGGTGATACTCAAGGGTCATTTTGACCCAAGGACAACGGCAGGGGCTTGGTGATACTCAAGGGTCTTTTCGACCCCAAGACAACGGCAAAGCGGTTCCAACTGTAGCACCCCCGAGCACGAAGGACCTTGGGAAGGCACTTCTCTGAATCAGTTCGGGGAGACTTGAAAGTTTGCTGCAACCCGACTATCCTATCCTATCCTCGTGCCCGCAGGATGTCGGGAAGGCACTTTTCTAAATCGGCCATTTTGTTTTCGCTTCTTCGGCTCGTGCAGCTTTCGCGAAAAGTCGAAAGCACTCGAGTTTGCCGCGCTCCCACTGATACGGCCGTCGCGGTTCCGACGATCCCGGCGCCGAGCTCGCGGGACCTCAGGAAGGCACTTTTCTAAATCGGCCATTTTTTTTTCGCTTCTTCGGTTCCTGCAGCTTTCGCGAAAAGTCAGAAGCACTTGATTTTGCTGCGCTCCCACTGATACGGCCGTCGCGGTTCCGACGATCCCGTCGCCTAGCTCGAGGGACCTCGGGAAGGCACTTTTATAAATCGTCCATTTTTTTTTCGCTTCTTCAGCTCCTGCAGCTTTCGCGGAAACTCGGAAGCACTCGAGTTTGCCACCCTCCCACTGATACGGCCGTTGCGGTTCCGACGATCCCGTCGCCGAGCTCGCGGGACCTCGGCAAGGCAGTTTTCGAAATCGGCCATTTTGTTTTTTCTTCTTCGGCTCGTGTAGCTTTCACAGAAAGTCGGAAGCACTCGAGTTTGCCGCACTCCCACTAATACGGCCGTCGCGGTTCCGACGAACCCGTCGCCGATCTTGCGCGACCTCGGGAAGGCCGTTTTTGAAATCGGCCATTTTGTTTTCGCTTCTTCGGCTCGTGTAGCTTTCGCAAAAAGTCGGAAGCACTCGAGTTTGCTGCGCTCCCACTAACACGGCCGTCGCGGTTCCGACGATCCCGTCGCCGTGCTCGCGGGTCCTCGGGAAGGCACTTTTCTAAATCGGCCATTTTGTTTTCGCTACTTCGGCTCCTGCAGCTTTCGCGAAAAGTCGGAAGCACTCGAGTTTGCCGCGCTCCCACTAATACGGCCGTCGCGGTTCCGACGGTCCCGTCGCTGAGCTCGCGCGACCTCAGGAAGGCACTTTTCTATATCGGCCATTATGTTTTCGCTTGTTCGGCTCGTGTAGCTTTCGCAAAAAGTCGGAAGCACTCGAGTTTGCTGCGGTCCCACTAATACGGCCGTCGTGGTTTCAACGACCCCGTCGCCGATCTCGCGCGACCTCGGGAAGGCAGTTGTTGAAATCGGCCATTTTGTTTTCGCTTCTTCGGCTCCTGCAGCTTTCGCGAAAAGTCAGAAGCACTCGAGTTTGCCGCACTCCCACTAATACGGCCGTCGCGGTTCCGACGACCCCGTCGCCGATCTCGCGCGACCTCGGAAAGGCAGTTTTTGAAATCGGCCATTTTGTTTTCGCTTCTTCGGCTCGTGCAGTTTTCGCGAAAAGTCGGGAGCACTCGAGTTTGCCGCGCTCCCACTAATACGGCCGTCGCGGTTCCCGACGGTCCCGTCGCCGAGCTCGTGCGACCTCGGATAGGCAGTTTTCGAAATCGGCCATTTTGTTTTTTCTTCTTCGGCTCGTGTAGCTTTCACAGAATGTCGAAGGGACTCGAGTTTTCTGCCTCCCACTAATACGGCCGTCGCGGTTCCGACGGTCCTGTCCCCGAGCTCGCGGGACCTCGGGAAGTCACTTTTCTAAATCGGCCATTTTGTTTTTTCTTCTTCGGCTAGTGTAGCTTTCACAGAAAGTCGGAAGCACTCGAGTTTGCCGTGCTCCCACTGATACGGCCGTCGCGGTTCCGACGACCCCGTCGCCGATCTCGCGCGACCTCGGGAAGGCAGTTTTTGAAATCGGCCATTTTGTTTTCGCTTCTGCGGCTCGTGCAGCTTTCGCGAAAAGTCGGAAGCACTCGAGTTTGCCGCACTCCCACTAATACGGCCGTCGCGGTTCCGACGAACCCGTCGCCGTGCTCGCGGGACCTCGGGAAGGCAGTTTTTGAAATCGGCCATTTTGTTTTCGCTTCTTCGGCTCGTGTAGCTTTTACAGATAGTCGGAAGGACTTGAATTTTCTCCCTCCCACTAACACGGCCATCGCGGTTCCAACTGTCCCATCCACGAGCTCTTTGGACCTCGGGAAGTCACTTTTCTAAATCGGCCATTTTGTTTTTTGCTTCTTCGGCTAGTGTAGCGTTCACAAAAAGTCGGAAGGACTCGAGTTTTCTGCCTCCCACTAACACGGCCGTCGCGGTTCCAACGGTCCCGTCCACGAGCTCGCGGGACCTCGGGAAGTCACTCTTCTAAATCGGCCATTTTGTTTTCGCTTCTTCGGCTCCTGTAGCTTTTACAGAAAGTCGGAAGGACTCGAGTTTTCTGCCTCCCACTAACACGGCCGTCGCGGTTCCAACGGTCCCGTCCACGAGCTCGCGGGACCTCGGGAAGTCACTCTTCTAAATCGGCCATTTTGTTTTCGCTTCTTCGGCTCCTGTAGCTTTTACAGAAAGTCGGAAGGACTCGAGTTTTCTGCTTCCCACTAACACGGCCGTCGCGGTTCCAACTGTCCCGTCCACGAGCTCTTTGGACCTCGGGAAGTCACTTTTCTAAATCGGCCATTTTGTTTTTTGGCTTCTTCGGCTAGTGTAGCTTTCGCGAAAAGTCGGAAGCACTCGAGTTTGCCACCCTCCCACTGATACGGCCATCGGGGTTCCGACAGTCCCGTCGCCGAACTCGGGGGACCTCGGGAAGGAACTTTTATAAATCGGCCATTTTGTTTTCGCTTCTTCAGCTCCTGCAGCTTTCGCGGAAACTCGGAAGCACTCGAGTTTGCCACCCTCCCACTGATACGGCCGTTGCGGTTCCGACGATCCCGTCGCCGAGCTCGCGGGACCTCGGAAAGGCAGTTTTCGAAATCGGCCATTTTGTTTTTTCTTCTTCGGCTCGTGTAGCTTTCACAGAAAGTCGGAAGCACTCGAGTTTGCCGTGCTCCCACTGATACGGCCGTCGCGGTTCCGACGACCCCGTCGCGGATCTCGCGCGACCTCGGGAAGGCAGTTTTTGAAATCGGCCATTTTGTTTTCGCTTATTCGGCTCGTGCAGCTTTCGCGAAAAGTCAGAAGCACTCGAGTTTGCCGCACTCCCACTAATACGGCCGTCGCGGTTCCGACGAACCCGTCGCCGATCTCGCGCGACCTCGGGAAGGCAGTTTTTGAAATCTGCCATTTTGTTTTCGCTTCTTCGGCTCGTGTAGCTTTCGCAAAAAGTCGGAAGCACTCCAGTTTGCCGCGCTCCCACTAATACGGCCGTCGCGGTTCCGACGGTCCCGTCGCTGAGCTCGCGCGACCTCGGGAAGGCACTTTTCTAAATCGGCCATTATGTTTTCGCTTGTTCGGCTCGTGTAGCTTTCGCAAAAAGTCGGAAGCACTCGAGTTTGCTGCGCTCCCACTAATACGGCCGTCGCGGTTCCGGCGGTCCCGTCCCCGAGCTCGCGGGACCTCGGGAAGTCACTTTTCTAAATCGGCCATTTTGTTTTCGCTACTTCGGCTCGTACAGCTTTCGCGAAAAGTCGGGAGCACTCGAGTTTGCCGCACTCCCACTAATACGGCCGTCGCGGTTCCAACGACCCCGTCGCCGATCTCGCGCGACCTCGGGAAGGCAGTTTTTGAAATCGGCCATTTTGTTTTCGCTACTTCGGCTCGTGCAGCTTTCGCGAAAAGTCGGGAGCACTCGAGTTTGCCGCACTCCCACTAATACGGCCGTCGCGATTCCAACGACCCCGTCGCCGATCTCGCGCGACCTCGGGAAGGCAGTTTTTGAAATCGGCCATTTTGTTTTCGCTACTTCGGCTCGTGCAGCTTTCGCGAAAAGTCGGGAGCACTCGAGTTTGCCGCACTCCCACTAATACGGCCGTCGCGGTTCCAACGACCCCGTCGCCGATCTCGCGCGACCTCGGGAAGGCAGTTTTTGAAATCGGCCATTTTGTTTTCGCTTCTTCGGCTCCTGCAGCTTTCGCGAAAAGTCAGAAGCACTCCAGTTTGCCGCACTCCCACTAATACGGCCGTCGCGGCTCCGACGACCCCATCGCCGATCTCGCGCGACCTCGGGAAGGCAGTTTTTGAAATCGGCCATTTTGTTTTCGCTTCTTCGGCTCGTGCAGCTTTTTCGAAAAGACGGGAGCACTCGAGTTTGCCGCACTCCCACTAATACGGCCGTCGCGGTTTCGACGAACCCGCCGCCGTGCTCGCGGGACCTCGGGAAGGCAGTTTTTGAAATCGGCCATTTTGTTTTTGCTTCTTCGGCTCGTGTAGCTTTTACAGATAGTCGGAAGGACTTGAATTTTCTCCCTCCCACTAACACGGCCATCGCGGTTCCAACTGTCCCGTCCACGAGCTCTTTGGACCTCGGGAAGTCACTTTTCTAAATCGGCCATTTTGTTTTAATGCTTCTTCGGCTAGTGTAGCTTTCACAAAAAGTCGGAAGGACTCGAGTTTTCTGCCTCCCACTAACATGGCCGTCGCGGTTCCAACGGTCCCGTCCACGAGCTCTTTGGACCTCGGGAAGTCACTTTTCTAAATCGGCCATTTTTTTTTTTGGCTTCTTCGGCTAGTGTAGCTTTCACAGAAAGTCGGAAGGACTCGAGTTTTCTGCCTCACACAAACACGGCCGTCGCGGTTCCAACGGTCCCGTCCACGAGCTCTTTGGACCTTGGGAAGTCACTTTTCTAAATCCGCCATTTTTTTTTTTTTGGCTTCTTCGGCTAGTGTAGCTTTAAAAGAAGGTCGGAGGCACTCGAGATTGCAACCTCCCGCTAATATGGCCGTTGCGATTCAAACGGTACCATCCGCTAGCTTGTCGGACCAAAAGACACACCTTGATCCGAGGACAAGGGGAGGATGTGGAATTACATGAAATTGTGTTTGTGTGTGCCATTGCTTGTAACACTGGGGGTTATAACTATACAAAATAAAACAATATACTACAACTGTCAGGTATTCATGAAAACATCATACAATTTATAGTTCTGATGTTCTGAGACTTTCTTGATGGAAAAGTTTTAAAAAAAGAATTCCTTATGAAAATCTAGTTTTCAACTCTGTTCGGTCTGAAACGTTGTTTAAGAGCATAAAAATGAGTAAATGCAGCTTACGGGCAGTATAGTGATGAAAGCTTCAGGTATTCATGAAAACGTCATACAATTTATAGTTCCTATGTTCTGAGACACTCTCTTGATGGAAAAGTTAAAAAAAAAAGAAAAAAGAATTCCTTATGAAAATCTAGTCTTCAACTCGGTTTGGTATTAAACATCGATTAAGAGCATAATAATGAGTAAATGCAGCATACGGGCAGTATAGTGATGAAAGCTTCAGGTATTCATGAAAACGTCATACAATTTGTAGATCCGATGTTCTGAGACACTTTCTTGATGGAAAAGTTAAAAAAAGAATTCCTTATGAAAATCTATTTTTCAACTCTGTTCAGTCTGAAACGTCGTTTTAGAGCATAAAAATGAGTAAATGCAGCTTACGGGCAGTATAGTGATGAAAGCTTCAGGTATTCATGAAAACGTCATACAATTTATAGTTCCGATGTTCTGAGACAATTTCTTGATGAAAATTACAAAAAAGATGAATTCCTTATGAAGATCTAGTTTTCAACTTTGTTCAGTCTGAAACGTCGTTTTCGAGCATAAAAATGAGTAAATGCAGCTTTCAGGCAGTAGTGATGAAACCATCCGGTATTCATTAACACATCAGACAACTTGTAGTAGGTCTAGTGTTCTGAGACACTTTCTTGATCGAAAATGGAAAAAAATGAATTCTTCAAAGAAAATCAAGTTTTCAACTCTGTTCAGCCTTAAACATCGGTTAAGGGCATAACAATGAGGAAATAAAGCTCTCAGGCAGTATAGTGATGAAAGCATCAGGTATTCATGAAAATATGCTTTACGTTTACTCAGTGTGGTTTCACGTGGGTATGGATTAACATTAATTGGGTGTGGCTTCACGTTCATGGGGTGTGGCTTCATGTTAAAGCAGTATGGCCTATTTTGGGGCGTGGCTTCTCATTAATTGGGTGTGGCTTTATGTTAAGGAGTGTGGCTTCAATTTAATGGTGTGTGGCTTTAAATTAAAGAGGTTTGGCATCAAATTAAAGGGGTGTGGCTTTTAGTGAAAGGGGTGTGTCTTCGCATTAAATGTGTGTGGCTTTACTTTAACGGATGTGGCTTCACATTAACGGGGTGTGGTTTCACGATATTGGGGTGGGGCGTTACAATTACTGGGCGTGGCTTCACATTACTTGTTTGTGACTTCACGTTAACAGGGGTGGCTTCATGTTAACTGTGTGTGGCTTCAGGTTAATGGGGTGTGGCTTTCACATTAATGGGTTTTGGCTTCACGTTGAAGGGGTGTGGCTAGACATTAAATGGGTGTGGCTTCACGTTAACGTGGTGTGCCTTCACATTGAAGGGGTGTGGCTTCACAATAAATGGATGTGGCTTCAAGAGAATGGCTTGTGGCTTTATGCTGAAGGCGTGTGGCTTCACGTTAACGGGGTGTGGCTACAGGGTAACAGGGCATTAAATGGGTGTGGCTTCACAATACAGCTTCATGTTAACAAGGATGTGGCTTCACTTCGAGGAGTGTGGTTTCAAATTAAAGGAAAGTGGCATCACATGACTTTACGTAAAAGGGGTGTGGCTTAACATTAACGGGGTGTGGCTTCACGTTGGATGGCTGTGGCTTTACATTAACGGGGTGTGGCTTTACGTTAATGGGGTGGCTTCACGTTATATGGCTATTGCCTAACGTTAATGGGGTGTGGCTTTACATTAATGGGTTGTGGCATCAAATCAAAGGATTCTTGTATCACATTAAATGGGTGTGACTTTACGTGAAGAGGGTGTGGCTTCACAATAACCGGGTGTGGCTTAACATTAACAGGGTGAGGCTTCAAATTAACAGGTGTGGCTTCACATTAAAGGGGTGTGGCTTCAAATTAAAGGGAACTGGCTTCACATGACTCCATGTAAAAGGGGTGTGGCTTCACATTAACTGTGTGTTGCTTCAAGTTGACAGGGTATGGATTCAAGTGAATGTGGTCTAGCTTCATGTTAACGGTGTGTGGTTTCACGTTCAGGGTATGGATTAACATTAGTTGGGTGTGGCTTAACGTTAATGGGGGCGTGGCTTAGCGTTAAAGGGGTGTGGTCTATTGTTAACTGGGCCTGGCTTCACATTAATCGGGTGTGGCTTTATGTTAATGGCGTGTGGCTTCAGGTTAACAGGGTGTAAAATAGATGTGGCATCACAATAGGGCTTCATGTTAACAAGGATGTGGCTTCACTTTACCGGGGCGTGGCTTCAAATTAAAGGGGTCTGGCATCAAATTAAAGAGGTGTGACTTTACTTTAGGGGTGTGTCTTCACATTAAATGTGTGTGGCTTCACGTTAAAGGGGTATGGCCTAACGTTAACGGGGTGTGGATTCACATTAATGGGGTGTGGCATCAAATTAAAGGATTCCTTTATCACATTAAATGGGTGTGAAGTGGGTGTGGCTTCACAATAACACTGTGTGGTTTCACATAAATGGGGTGTGGCTTCATGTTAACGTGGCTTCAGGTTAACAGGGTGTGAAATGGGTGTGGCTTCACAATAAGGCTTCATGTTAACAAGGATGTGGCTTCACTTTAACGGGTGTGGCTTCAAGTTAACGGGGTGTGGCTTCACATTAAATGGTTGTGGCTTCACATTAAATGGTTGTGGCTTCACATTACTTGTGTCTGACTTCAGTTAACAGGGGTGGCTTCACATTATTGGGGTGTGGCATCACTTTAAAGGGGTGTGTCTTTATGTTAATGGAGATAGGCTTAAAGTTGAAGGGGTGTGGCTTCAAATTAATGTTGTATGGCATCACAAAAAAGCATCATGTTAACAATGGTGTGGCTCGAAATTAAAGGAGTCTGCCATCACATTAAAGGGGTGTGACTTTACGTGGACGGGTTGTGACTTCAAGTTATTGAGGTGTGGCTTCACATTAAATGGGTGTGGCTTCACGTTAAGAGGATGTGGCTTTACATTAATAGGGGAGTGGCTTTACGTTAATTGGGTGTGGCATCACATTAACTGGGTATGTTTCAAGATATCAAGGTGGGGCGTTAAATTTACTGGCCGTGGCTTCACATTACTTGTTTGTGACTTCACATTAACAGGGGTGGCTTCATGTTAACGGTGTGTGGCTTCAGGTAAACGGACTGTGGCTTCAATTTAATGAGGTATGCCATCACATTAATGGGTTTTGGCTTCACGTTGAAGGGGTGTGGCTTCATGTTAAATGGATGTGGCTTCATGTGATTGGGTTGTGAGTTCACGCTGAAGGGGTGTGGCTTCACATTACCTGGGTGTGGCATCACGTTGAAGGGGTATAGCTTCAGGTTAACTGGGTGTGGCTTCACATTAATTTGGTGAAGCTTTACATTAACGGGGTGTGGCAACACGTTAAAGTGGTGTGGCTTTACATTAACAGGTTGTGGATTTACGTTACTCGGGTGTGGCTTCACGTCAACGGGGTGTAGGTTCACGTTAAATGGATGTGGCGTCATGTTAACGGTGCGTGGCTTCACATTAACGGGGTTTGGCTTCACCTTAATGGTGTGTGCCTTCATGTCAAAGGAGTGTTGCTTAACGTTAATCGGGTGTAGCTTCACGTTAACGGGGTGTGGCTTCAGTTTAACGTTAATGGGGTGTGGCTTTATGATGAAAGGGTTTGGCTTCATATTGAAGAGGTGTGGCAACACGTTGAAGGGGTGTGGCTTTACATTCACAGGGTTAGCATTCACACTAATGGAGTGTGGCTTCACGTCAAGGGGGCGTTGCTTCACATTAAATGGATTTGGCTTCATGTTAACTGTGTGTGGCTTCACATTAATGGGGTGTGGCTTCCCATTCACGGGGTTTGGCTTCAAGTTAATGTCATGTGGTTTCACAATATAGCTTCACGTTAACAAGGGTGTGGCTTTACTTTAACAGGGTCTGGCTTCAAATTAATGGAGTCTGGCATCACATTAAAGGGGTGTGACTTTACGTGAAAGGGGTGTGGCTTGAAGTTAACAGGGTGTGGCTTCACGTTAAAAGGGGTTTGGCTTCCCGAGTCAGAATGACCCGCGTTTGTCGTCGATTTCGCGGCCCCAGTCCCCGGGGTCTGAATGACCCTCGTTCATAGTCGAGCGCCCGGCCTCGCCGTCTTCCCCGGGGTCAGAATGACCCGTGAGCCCTCGGCCTCGTCCACGGGTCGAAACGACCCGAGTCGTTTAGTACGTGTCCAGATTGTAAAGCCCTCTGAGGCGTTTACAAAAAAAAGAAAATAATAATAATAATGTGTATTTGTTATTCTGAGCTGTTGATTCAAATTGAAATGAGGTGTCACAAGTTATTATGTGCGAATAAGGACACTATGAAAGGGGTGTACTTATACGCTGTATTTATACACAATTTATTCACATCTGCGTAATCCCGCGGTCGGCTTCGTTGGTGCGCTCGCGCTGATCGAAGGCTCTTTAGCCAAGACTCGTGACGTCATTTCGTACGTGTCCAGATTGTAAAGCCCTCTGAGGCGTTTACAAAAAAAAGAAAATAATAATAATAATGTGTATTTGTTATTCTGAACTATTCAAAATAAACTGAATTGATTCAAATTGAAATGAGGTGTCACAAGTTATTATGTGCGAATAAGGACACTATGAAAGGGGTGTACTTATACGCTGTATTTATACACAATTTATTCACATCTGCGTAATCCCGCGGTCGGCTTCGTTGGTGCGCTCGCGCTGATCGAAGGCTCTTTAGCCAAGACTCGTGACGTCATTTCGTACGTGTCCAGATTGTAAAGCCCTCTGAGGCGTTTACAAAAAAAAAAAGAAAATAATAATGTGTATTTGTTATTCTGAGCTATTCAAAATAAACTGAATTGATTCAAATTGAAATGAGGTGTCACAAGTTATTATGTGCGAATAAGGACACTATGAAAGGCCCTCTGAGGCGTTTACAAAAAAAAGAAAATAATAATAGAAATAAAGAAAATCTAGTTTTCAACTCTGTTCAGTCTGAAACGTCGTTTAAGAGCATAAAAATGAGTTACTGCAAATCACGGGCAGTATAGTGATGAAAGCTTCACTTATGAACATATCATACAATTTGAAGTTTAGATGTTCTGAGACACTTTCTTGATGGAAATTTTTTTTTAAAATAATTATTTTAGAAAATCTTGTTTTCAACTCTGTTCAGTCTGAATCTTCGTTTAAGAGCATAAAAATGAGTAAATGCAGCTTACGGGAAGTATAGTGATGAAAGCTTCAGGTATTGATGAACATATCATATAATTTGAATTTCTGATGTTCTCAGAGGCTTTCTTGATGGAAAATATAGAAAAATGAATTCTTTAAGAAAATCAGGTTTTCAACTCTGTTCAGTCTGAAACGTCGTTTAAGAGCATAAAAATGAGTTACTGCAAATCACGGGCAGTATAGTGATGAAAGCTTCACTTATTCATGAACATATCATACTATTTGAAGTTCAGATGTTCTGAGACACTTTCTTGATGGAAATTTGTTTTTTTAAAAGAATTCTTTTAGAAAATCTTGTTTTCAACTCTGTTCAGTCTGATTCGTCGTTTAAGAGCATAAAATTGAGTAAATGCAGCTTACGGGAAGTATAGTGATGAAAGCTTCAGGTATTCATGAACATATCATATAATTTGAATTTCTGATGTTCTCAAAGGCTTTCTTGATGGAAAATATAGAAAAATGAATTCTTTAAGAAAATCAACTTTTCAACTCTGTTCAGTCTGAAACGTCGTTTAAGAGCATAAAAATGGGTAACTGCAGTTTACGGGCAGCATTAAAGCTTCAGGTATTCAGGAAAATATGAACAATTCGTAATTCCGATGTGCTGAGACACTTTCTTGATGGAAAATTAAAATAAAATAGTTCTTTAAGAAAATTCAGTTTTCAACTCTGGTCAGTCTGAAACGTCGTTTAAGAGCATAAAAATGGGTAACTGCAGCTTATGGGCAGTATAGTGATGAAAGCTTCAGGTTTCATAAACATATTACACAATTTGATGTTCCGATGTTCTGAAACACTTTCTTGATGGAAAATTAAAATAAAATAGTTCTTTAAGAAAATTCAGTTTTCAACTCTGGTCAGTCTGAAACGTCGTTTAAGAGCATAAAATTGAGTAAATGCAGCTTACGGGAAGTATAGTGATGAAAGCTTCAGGTATTCATGAACATATCATACAATTTGAAGTTCCGATGTCCTGAGACACTTTCTTGATGGAATTTTTTTTTTAAAAGAATTCTTTTAGAAAATCTTGTTTTCAACTCTATTCAGTCTGAATCGTCGTTTAAGAGCATAAAAATGAGTAAATGCAGCTTACGGGAAGTATAGTAATAAAAGCTTCAGGTATTCATGAACATATCATATAATTTGAAGTTCCGATGTTCTAAGAGGCTTTCTTAATGGAAAATATAAAAAAATGAATTCTTTAAGAAAATCAAGTTTTCAACTCTGTTCAGTCTGAAACGTCGTTTAAGAGCATAAAAATGAGTTACTGCAGCTCACGGGCAGTATAGTGATGAAAGCTTCAGGTATTCATGAACATATCATACAATTTGAAGTTCCGATGTCCTGAGACACTTTCTTGATGGAAAATTAAAATAAAATAGTTCTTTAAGAAAATTCAGTTTTCAACTCTGTTCAGTCTGAATCGTCGTTTAAGAGCATAAAAATGAGTAAATGCAGCTTACGGAACGTATAGTAATGAAAGCTTCAGGTTTCATAAACATATTACACAATTTGATGTTCCGATGTTCTGAAACACTTGATGGAAAATATTTAAAAAAAATGAATTCTTTAAGAAAATCTAGTTTTCAACACTGTTCAGTCTGAAACGTCGTTTAAGAGCATAAAAATGAGTTACTGCTGCTCACGGGCAGTATAGTGATGAAAGCTTCAGGTATTCATGAACATATCATACAATTTGAAGTTCCGATGTCCTGAGACACTTTCTTGATGGAATTTTTTTTTTTAAAAGAATTCTTTTGGAAAATCTTGTTTTCAACTCTGTTCTGTCTGAATCGTCGTTTAAGAGCATAAAAATGAGTAAATGCAGCTTACGGAACGTATAGTAATGAAAGCTTTAGGTATTCATGAACATATCATATAATTTGAAGTTCCGATGTTCTAAGAGGCTTTCTTGATGGAAAATATAAAAAAATGAATTCTTTAAGAAAATCAAGTTTTCAACTCTGTTCAGTCTAAAACGTTGTTTCACAGTATAAAAACGAGTAAATGCAACTTACCGACAGTATAGTGACGAAAGCTTCAGGTATTCGTGAACATATCATACAATATTTAAGTTCCGATGTTCTAAGATGGAAAACATAAAAAAATGAATTCTTTAAGAAAATCTAGTTTTCAACACTGTTCAGTGTGAAACGTCGATTAAGAACATACAAATGAGTAAATGCAGATTACAGGCAGAGGTGTCAAGTAACGAAGTACAAATACTTCGTTACTTTACTTAAGTAGGAATTTTGAGTATCTATACTTTACTGGAGTATTTTTTTTCAGACTACTTTTTACTTCTACTCCTTACTTTTTCAGGCAAATATCTGTACTTTCTACTCCCTACTTTTTTAAAAATAGCCTCGTTACTATTTCATTTTGGTTTGTTTTTCATTCCGGTTAGCCAGATAAATCGCGCCATCCGAATAGAGTGAATTTGATTGTGGTTGGAAGAGAAGTATATACCTTTCCGACACCCTATTGTTTTTTTACGATGCACCTGAACATGACACGAATCAACCGTTACAATCACGTCACTCTCAAGCAAGGACAGCAGAGAAGCCGATTGCAAATATGTCCGTCTCGGAGAACGCGCGATGAGAAATACGCGCCACCGAATATCTGTTATGCCGGGAGGGACAGTCACGTTCAATGCGTGAGACTTGAGAGCCCCGATACTTCCGTCTCTCTGCTCCTCTCTGCCGGCGGTTGAAGTTCCGATGTTCTAAGATGGAAAATATAAAAAAAAAATGAATTCTTTAAGAAAATCTAGTTTTCAACACTGTTCAGTGTGAAACGTCGATTAAGAACATACAAATGAGTAAATGCAGATTACGGGCAGAGGTGTCAAGTAACGAAGTACAAATACTTCGTTAATTTACTTAAGTAGGAATTTTGAGTATCTATACTTTACTGGAGTATTTTTTTTCAGACTACTTTTTACTTCTACTCCTTACTTTTTCACGCAAATATCTGTACTTTCTACTCCCTACTTTTTAAAAAATAGCCTCGTTACTATTTCATTTTAGTTTGTTTTTCATTCCGGTTAGCCAGATAAATCGCGCCATCCGAATAGAGTGAATTTGATTGTGGTTGGAAGAGAAGTATATACCTTTCCGACACCCTATTGTTTTTTTACGCGATGCACCTGAACATGACACGAATCAACCGTTACAATCACGTCACTCTCAAGCAAGGACAGCAGAGAAGCCGATTGCAAATATGTCCGTCTCGGAGAACGCGCGACGAGAAATACGCGCCGCCGAATATCTGTTGTGCCGGGAGGGACAGTCACGTTCAATGCGTGAGACTTGAGAGCCCCGATATTTCCGTCTCTCTGCTCCTCTCTGCCGGCGGTTCCCCGGTCGCGCGAGTTTCTCCAGCGACTGTCTCTTTGGGGTAAATAGGATGTCTATACAGCTGATAGGTTTACAGATGCGCTCCATAGCGGGGAGTTTAAAAAGGAACCAACGCGCCTATGACTTTTTTTTGGCTGGTATGGACTTTTTTCAACATACATATTACAATACTTATAACTAGTTATTATCATGTCTTCCGCTCCATGAAATGCATGTTAATGCTCAGTAGTACACATATGGTACTTTAATGTATTGCATTGTAATAAAATGTGATCATTTTCAATGGGCATATATATATGCAGCTGAAACAGGTAGCCTAGTGCATCCCACATTTTTCAATATACCATTTTAATACAACATTATGGCCTTGAGAAAAATGATTGTTTTGGGGGGAGGTGGGGTAGTGCACTATAGGCCCCTGAGACGCGGCTTAAGAAATCGTACTGAATGGGGAAAAGAAATTCCCCTTACATTACTTTTACTGTTTTACTTTTAAGTAGTTTTGAAACCCAGTACTTTTATACTTTTACTTAAGTAAAAAGCTTGAGTTGATACTTCTACTTTTACCAAAGTATTTCTATATCCTAGTATCTATACTTCTACTTAACTCTCCTGTTGCCTTCTGGGTCAAAAAGACCCACGTTCGAGTGTTTATGTATTTGTGTGTATCGCGGTCTAAGGGTCACAAAATGATCCACGACCAGTGTATACGTATGCATGCATGCATGTACGTATGAATCACTCAAGCCCGTCGTCCTCGGGTTAAAACGACTCGCGTCTTTCCACCGAGCCCTCGCCGTCGCCCTGGGGTCTGTTCGACCCTCGAGTTTGAGCGAGCCCTCGGCCTAGTCCCCCGGGTCAAACTGACCCGTGTTTATCGCCGAGCTCCCGGCCCCGTCCCCAGGGTCAGAATGTGCGAATAAGGACACTATGAAAGGGGTGTACTTATAAGCTGTATTTATACACAATTTATTCACATCTGCGTAATCGCGCGGTCGGCTTCGTTGGTGCGCTCGCGCTGATCGAAGGTTCTTTAGCCAAGACGCGAGACGTCATTTCGTACGTGTCCAGAGTGTAAAGCCCTCTGAGAAGTTTACAAAAAAAGAAAATAATAATGATAATGTGTATTTGTTATTCTGAGCTATTCAAAATAAACTGAATTGATTCAAATTGAAATGAGGTGTCACAAGTTGTTATGTGCGAATAAGGACACTATGAAAGGGGTGTACTTATATGCTTGGTGTGCTCGCGCTGATCGAAGGCTCTTTAGCAAAGACAGATTGACCCCGTAGGACATGGGGTGTGCGAGGAATGAGTGAGGACAACACGAGGGTTAAAAAAAAGAATTACTTATGAAAATCTAGTTTTCAACTTTGTTCGGTCTGAAACGTAGTTTTAGAGAATACAAATGAGTAAATGCAGCTTACGGGCAATGATGAAAGCTTCAGGTATTCATGAAAACGTCATACAATTTATAGTTCCGATGTTCTGCGACACTTTCTTGATGGAAAAGTTAAAAAAAAGAATTCCTTCTGAAAATCTAGTTTTCAACTCTGATCGGTCTGAAACGTTGTTTTAGAGCATACAAATGAGTAAATGCATCTTACGGGCAGTATAGTGATGAAAGCCTCAGGTATTCATGAAAACGTCATACAATTTATAGTTCCGATGTTCTAAGACACTTTCTTGATGGAAAAGTAAAAAAAAAAGAATTCCTTATGAAAATCTAGTTTTCAACTCTGATCGGTCTGAAACGTTGTTTTAGAGCATACAAATGAGTAAATGCAGCTTACGGGCAGTATAGTGATGAAAGCTTCAGGTATTCATGAAAACGTCATACAATTTATTGTTCCAATGTTCTAAGACACTTTCTTGATGGCAAAGTTAAAAAAAAAAGAATTCCTTATGAAAATCTAGTTTTCAACTCTGTTCGGTCTGAAACGTCGTTTTAGAGCATAAAAATGAGTAAATGCAGCTTACGGGCAGTATAGTGATGAAAGCCTCAGGTATTCATGAAAACGTCATACAATTTATAGTTCCGATGTTCTAAGACACTTTCTTGATGGAAAAGTTAAAAAAAAAGAATTCCTTATGAAAATCTAGTTTTCCACTCTGTTCGGTCTGAAACGTCGTTTTAGGGCATAAAAATGAGTAAATGCAGCTTACGGGCAGTATAGTGATGAAAGCTTCAGGTATTCATGAAAACGTCATACAATTTGTAGTTCCGATGTTCTCAGACAATTTCTTGATGGAAAATTAACCCTCGTGTGGCCTCACCGATCCGTACACACCCCGTGTCCTGCGGGTCAAACTGTCCAATTTCCTTTCATCTGGAGCCTTCGATGCGTGGGCGCTCACACCACTTGCAAACAGCAGAGTGTTGATAATGCACTCGGGTCATTTTGACCCAAGGACAACAGCAGGGGCTCGGTGACACACAAGGGTCATTTAGACCCAAGGAGAACGGCGGAGTGTTGATGATACATGAGGGTCATTTCGACCCGAGGACAACGGCAGGGGCATGGTGATACTAAAGGGTCATTTTGACCCAAGGACAACGGCAGGGGCATGGTGATACTCAAGGGTCATTTTGACCCAAGGACAACGGCAGGGGCTTGGTGATACTCAAGGGTCTTTTCGACCCCAAGACAACGGCAAAGCGGTTCCAACTGTAGCACCCCCGAGCACGAAGGACCTTGGGAAGGCACTTCTCTGAATCAGTTCGGGGAGACTTGAAAGTTTGCTGCAACCCGACTATCCTATCCTATCCTCGTGCCCGCAGGATGTCGGGAAGGCACTTTTCTAAATCGGCCATTTTGTTTTCGCTTCTTCGGCTCGTGCAGCTTTCGCGAAAAGTCGAAAGCACTCGAGTTTGCCGCGCTCCCACTGATACGGCCGTCGCGGTTCCGACGATCCCGGCGCCGAGCTCGCGGGACCTCAGGAAGGCACTTTTCTAAATCGGCCATTTTTTTTTCGCTTCTTCGGTTCCTGCAGCTTTCGCGAAAAGTCAGAAGCACTTGATTTTGCTGCGCTCCCACTGATACGGCCGTCGCGGTTCCGACGATCCCGTCGCCTAGCTCGAGGGACCTCGGGAAGGCACTTTTATAAATCGTCCATTTTTTTTTCGCTTCTTCAGCTCCTGCAGCTTTCGCGGAAACTCGGAAGCACTCGAGTTTGCCACCCTCCCACTGATACGGCCGTTGCGGTTCCGACGATCCCGTCGCCGAGCTCGCGGGACCTCGGCAAGGCAGTTTTCGAAATCGGCCATTTTGTTTTTTCTTCTTCGGCTCGTGTAGCTTTCACAGAAAGTCGGAAGCACTCGAGTTTGCCGCACTCCCACTAATACGGCCGTCGCGGTTCCGACGAACCCGTCGCCGATCTTGCGCGACCTCGGGAAGGCCGTTTTTGAAATCGGCCATTTTGTTTTCGCTTCTTCGGCTCGTGTAGCTTTCGCAAAAAGTCGGAAGCACTCGAGTTTGCTGCGCTCCCACTAACACGGCCGTCGCGGTTCCGACGATCCCGTCGCCGTGCTCGCGGGTCCTCGGGAAGGCACTTTTCTAAATCGGCCATTTTGTTTTCGCTACTTCGGCTCCTGCAGCTTTCGCGAAAAGTCGGAAGCACTCGAGTTTGCCGCGCTCCCACTAATACGGCCGTCGCGGTTCCGACGGTCCCGTCGCTGAGCTCGCGCGACCTCAGGAAGGCACTTTTCTATATCGGCCATTATGTTTTCGCTTGTTCGGCTCGTGTAGCTTTCGCAAAAAGTCGGAAGCACTCGAGTTTGCTGCGGTCCCACTAATACGGCCGTCGTGGTTTCAACGACCCCGTCGCCGATCTCGCGCGACCTCGGGAAGGCAGTTGTTGAAATCGGCCATTTTGTTTTCGCTTCTTCGGCTCCTGCAGCTTTCGCGAAAAGTCAGAAGCACTCGAGTTTGCCGCACTCCCACTAATACGGCCGTCGCGGTTCCGACGACCCCGTCGCCGATCTCGCGCGACCTCGGAAAGGCAGTTTTTGAAATCGGCCATTTTGTTTTCGCTTCTTCGGCTCGTGCAGTTTTCGCGAAAAGTCGGGAGCACTCGAGTTTGCCGCGCTCCCACTAATACGGCCGTCGCGGTTCCCGACGGTCCCGTCGCCGAGCTCGTGCGACCTCGGATAGGCAGTTTTCGAAATCGGCCATTTTGTTTTTTCTTCTTCGGCTCGTGTAGCTTTCACAGAAAGTCGAAGGGACTCGAGTTTTCTGCCTCCCACTAATACGGCCGTCGCGGTTCCGACGGTCCTGTCCCCGAGCTCGCGGGACCTCGGGAAGTCACTTTTCTAAATCGGCCATTTTGTTTTTTCTTCTTCGGCTAGTGTAGCTTTCACAGAAAGTCGGAAGCACTCGAGTTTGCCGTGCTCCCACTGATACGGCCGTCGCGGTTCCGACGACCCCGTCGCCGATCTCGCGCGACCTCGGGAAGGCAGTTTTTGAAATCGGCCATTTTGTTTTCGCTTCTGCTGTTCGTGCAGCTTTCGCGAAAAGTCGGAAGCACTCGAGTTTGCCGCACTCCCACTAATACGGCCGTCGCGGTTCCGACGAACCCGTCGCCGTGCTCGCGGGACCTCGGGAAGGCAGTTTTTGAAATCGGCCATTTTGTTTTCGCTTCTTCGGCTCGTGTAGCTTTTACAGATAGTCGGAAGGACTTGAATTTTCTCCCTCCCACTAACACGGCCATCGCGGTTCCAACTGTCCCATCCACGAGCTCTTTGGACCTCGGGAAGTCACTTTTCTAAATCGGCCATTTTGTTTTTTGCTTCTTCGGCTAGTGTAGCGTTCACAAAAAGTCGGAAGGACTCGAGTTTTCTGCCTCCCACTAACACGGCCGTCGCGGTTCCAACGGTCCCGTCCACGAGCTCGCGGGACCTCGGGAAGTCACTCTTCTAAATCGGCCATTTTGTTTTCGCTTCTTCGGCTCCTGTAGCTTTTACAGAAAGTCGGAAGGACTCGAGTTTTCTTCCTCCCACTAACACGGCCGTCGCGGTTCCAACGGTCCCGTCCACGAGCTCGCGGGACCTCGGGAAGTCACTCTTCTAAATCGGCCATTTTGTTTTCGCTTCTTCGGCTCCTGTAGCTTTTACAGAAAGTCGGAAGGACTCGAGTTTTCTGCCTCCCACTAACACGGCCGTCGCGGTTCCAACTGTCCCGTCCACGAGCTCTTTGGACCTCGGGAAGTCAATTTTCTAAATCGGCCATTTTGTTTTTTGGCTTCTTCGGCTAGTGTAGCTTTCGCGAAAAGTCGGAAGCACTCGAGTTTGCCACCCTCCCACTGATACGGCCATCGGGGTTCCGACAGTCCCGTCGCCGAACTCGGGGGACCTCGGGAAGGAACTTTTATAAATCGGCCATTTTGTTTTCGCTTCTTCAGCTCCTGCAGCTTTCGCGGAAACTCGGAAGCACTCGAGTTTGCCACCCTCCCACTGATACGGCCGTTGCGGTTCCGACGATCCCGTCGCCGAGCTCGCGGGACCTCGGAAAGGCAGTTTTCGAAATCGGCCATTTTGTTTTTTCTTCTTCGGCTCGTGTAGCTTTCACAGAAAGTCGGAAGCACTCGAGTTTGCCGTGCTCCCACTGATACGGCCGTCGCGGTTCCGACGACCCCGTCGCGGATCTCGCGCGACCTCGGGAAGGCAGTTTTTGAAATCGGCCATTTTGTTTTCGCTTATTCGGCTCGTGCAGCTTTCGCGAAAAGTCAGAAGCACTCGAGTTTGCCGCACTCCCACTAATACGGCCGTCGCGGTTCCGACGAACCCGTCGCCGATCTCGCGCGACCTCGGGAAGGCAGTTTTTGAAATCTGCCATTTTGTTTTCGCTTCTTCGGCTCGTGTAGCTTTCGCAAAAAGTCGGAAGCACTCCAGTTTGCCGCGCTCCCACTAATACAGCCGTCGCGGTTCCGACGGTCCCGTCGCTGAGCTCGCGCGACCTCGGGAAGGCACTTTTCTAAATCGGCCATTATGTTTTCGCTTGTTCGGCTCGTGTAGCTTTCGCAAAAAGTCGGAAGCACTCGAGTTTGCTGCGCTCCCACTAATACGGCCGTCGCGGTTCCGGCGGTCCCGTCCCCGAGCTCGCGGGACCTCGGGAAGTCACTTTTCTAAATCGGCCATTTTGTTTTCGCTACTTCGGCTCGTACAGCTTTCGCGAAAAGTCGGGAGCACTCGAGTTTGCCGCACTCCCACTAATACGGCCGTCGCGGTTCCAACGACCCCGTCGCCGATCTCGCGCGACCTCGGGAAGGCAGTTTTTGAAATCGGCCATTTTGTTTTCGCTACTTCGGCTCGTGCAGCTTTCGCGAAAAGTCGGGAGCACTCGAGTTTGCCGCACTCCCACTAATACGGCCGTCGCGATTCCAACGACCCCGTCGCCGATCTCGCGCGACCTCGGGAAGGCAGTTTTTGAAATCGGCCATTTTGTTTTCGCTACTTCGGCTCGTGCAGCTTTCGCGAAAAGTCGGGAGCACTCGAGTTTGCCGCACTCCCACTAATACGGCCGTCGCGGTTCCAACGACCCCGTCGCCGATCTCGCGCGACCTCGGGAAGGCAGTTTTTGAAATCGGCCATTTTGTTTTCGCTTCTTCGGCTCCTGCAGCTTTCGCGAAAAGTCAGAAGCACTCCAGTTTGCCGCACTCCCACTAATACGGCCGTCGCGGCTCCGACGACCCCATCGCCGATCTCGCGCGACCTCGGGAAGGCAGTTTTTGAAATCGGCCATTTTGTTTTCGCTTCTTCGGCTCGTGCAGCTTTTTCGAAAAGACGGGAGCACTCGAGTTTGCCGCACTCCCACTAATACGGCCGTCGCGGTTCCGACGAACCCGTCGCCGTGCTCGCGGGACCTCGGGAAGGCAGTTTTTGAAATCGGCCATTTTGTTTTCGCTTCTTCGGCTCGTGTAGCTTTTACAGATAGTCGGAAGGACTTGAATTTTCTCCCTCCCACTAACACGGCCATCGCGGTTCCAACTGTCCCGTCCACGAGCTCTTTGGACCTCGGGAAGTCACTTTTCTAAATCGGCCATTTTGTTTTTTTGCTTCTTCGGCTAGTGTAGCTTTCACAAAAAGTCGGAAGGACTCGAGTTTTCTGCCTCCCACTAACATGGCCGTCGCGGTTCCAACGGTCCCGTCCACGAGCTCTTTGGACCTCGGGAAGTCACTTTTCTAAATCGGCCATTTTGTTTTTTGGCTTCTTCGGCTAGTGTAGCTTTCACAGAAAGTCGGAAGGACTCGAGTTTTCTGCCTCACACAAACACGGCTGTCGCGGTTCCAACGGTCCCGTCCACGAGCTCTTTGGACCTTGGGAAGTCACTTTTCTAAATCCGCCATTTTTTTTTTTTTGGCTTCTTCGGCTAGTGTAGCTTTAAAAGAAGGTCGGAGGCACTCGAGATTGCAACCTCCCGCTAATATGGCCGTTGCGATTCAAACGGTACCATCCGCTAGCTTGTCGGACCAAAAGACACACCTTGATCCGAGGACAAGGGGAGGATGTGGAATTACATGAAATTGTGTTTGTGTGTGCCATTGCTTGTAACACTGGGGGTTATAACTATACAAAATAAAACAATATACTACAACTGTCAGGTATTCATGAAAACATCATACAATTTATAGTTCTGATGTTCTGAGACTTTCTTGATGGAAAAGTTTAAAAAAAAGAATTCCTTATGAAAATCTAGTTTTCAACTCTGTTCGGTCTGAAACGTTGTTTAAGAGCATAAAAATGAGTAAATGCAGCTTACGGGCAGTATAGTGATGAAAGCTTCAGGTATTCATGAAAACGTCATACAATTTATAGTTCCTATGTTCTGAGACACTCTCTTGATGGAAAAGTTAAAAAAAAAAAGAAAAAAGAATTCCTTATGAAAATCTAGTCTTCAACTCGGTTTGGTATTAAACATCGATTAAGAGCATAATAATGAGTAAATGCAGCATACGGGCAGTATAGTGATGAAAGCTTCAGGTATTCATGAAAACGTCATACAATTTGTAGATCCGATGTTCTGAGACACTTTCTTGATGGAAAAGTTAAAAAAAGAATTCCTTATGAAAATCTATTTTTCAACTCTGTTCAGTCTGAAACGTCGTTTTAGAGCATAAAAATGAGTAAATGCAGCTTACGGGCAGTATAGTGATGAAAGCTTCAGGTATTCATGAAAACGTCATACAATTTATAGTTCCGATGTTCTGAGACAATTTCTTGATGAAAATTACAAAAAAGATGAATTCCTTATGAAGATCTAGTTTTCAACTTTGTTCAGTCTGAAACGTCGTTTTCGAGCATAAAAATGAGTAAATGCAGCTTTCAGGCAGTAGTGATGAAACCATCCGGTATTCATTAACACATCAGACAACTTGTAGTAGGTCTAGTGTTCTGAGACACTTTCTTGATCGAAAATGGAAAAAAATGAATTCTTCAAAGAAAATCAAGTTTTCAACTCTGTTCAGCCTTAAACATCGGTTAAGGGCATAACAATGAGGAAATAAAGCTCTCAGGCAGTATAGTGATGAAAGCATCAGGTATTCATGAAAATATGCTTTACGTTTACTCAGTGTGGTTTCACGTGGGTATGGATTAACATTAATTGGGTGTGGCTTCACGTTCATGGGGTGTGGCTTCATGTTAAAGCAGTATGGCCTATTTTGGGGCGTGGCTTCTCATTAATTGGGTGTGGCTTTATGTTAAGGAGTGTGGCTTCAATTTAATGGTGTGTGGCTTTAAATTAAAGAGGTTTGGCATCAAATTAAAGGGGTGTGGCTTTTAGTGAAAGGGGTGTGTCTTCGCATTAAATGTGTGTGGCTTTACTTTAACGGATGTGGCTTCACATTAACGGGGTGTGGTTTCACGATATTGGGGTGGGGCGTTACAATTACTGGGCGTGGCTTCACATTACTTGTTTGTGACTTCACGTTAACAGGGGTGGCTTCATGTTAACTGTGTGTGGCTTCAGGTTAATGGGGTGTGGCTTTCACATTAATGGGTTTTGGCTTCACGTTGAAGGGGTGTGGCTAGACATTAAATGGGTGTGGCTTCACGTTAACGTGGTGTGCCTTCACATTGAAGGGGTGTGGCTTCACAATAAATGGATGTGGCTTCAAGAGAATGGCTTGTGGCTTTATGCTGAAGGCGTGTGGCTTCACGTTAACGGGGTGTGGCTACAGGGTAACAGGGCATTAAATGGGTGTGGCTTCACAATACAGCTTCATGTTAACAAGGATGTGGCTTCACTTCGAGGAGTGTGGTTTCAAATTAAAGGAAAGTGGCATCACATGACTTTACGTAAAAGGGGTGTGGCTTAACATTAACGGGGTGTGGCTTCACGTTGGATGGCTGTGGCTTTACATTAACGGGGTGTGGCTTTACGTTAATGGGGTGGCTTCACGTTATATGGCTATTGCCTAACGTTAATGGGGTGTGGCTTTACATTAATGGGTTGTGGCATCAAATCAAAGGATTCTTGTATCACATTAAATGGGTGTGACTTTACGTGAAGAGGGTGTGGCTTCACAATAACCGGGTGTGGCTTAACATTAACAGGGTGAGGCTTCAAATTAACAGGTGTGGCTTCACATTAAAGGGGTGTGGCTTCAAATTAAAGGGAACTGGCTTCACATGACTCCATGTAAAAGGGGTGTGGCTTCACATTAACTGTGTGTTGCTTCAAGTTGACAGGGTATGGATTCAAGTGAATGTGGTCTAGCTTCATGTTAACGGTGTGTGGTTTCACGTTCAGGGTATGGATTAACGTTAGTTGGGTGTGGCTTAACGTTAATGGGGGCGTGGCTTAGCGTTAAAGGGGTGTGGTCTATTGTTAACTGGGCCTGGCTTCACATTAATCGGGTGTGGCTTTATGTTAATGGCGTGTGGCTTCAGGTTAACAGGGTGTAAAATAGATGTGGCATCACAATAGGGCTTCATGTTAACAAGGATGTGGCTTCACTTTACCGGGGCGTGGCTTCAAATTAAAGGGGTCTGGCATCAAATTAAAGAGGTGTGACTTTACTTTAGGGGTGTGTCTTCACATTAAATGTGTGTGGCTTCACGTTAAAGGGGTATGGCCTAACGTTAACGGGGTGTGGATTCACATTAATGGGGTGTGGCATCAAATTAAAGGATTCCTTTATCACATTAAATGGGTGTGAAGTGGGTGTGGCTTCACAATAACACTGTGTGGTTTCACATAAATGGGGTGTGGCTTCATGTTAACGTGGCTTCAGGTTAACAGGGTGTGAAATGGGTGTGGCTTCACAATAAGGCTTCATGTTAACAAGGATGTGGCTTCACTTTAACGGGTGTGGCTTCAAGTTAACGGGGTGTGGCTTCACATTAAATGGTTGTGGCTTCACATTAAATGGTTGTGGCTTCACATTACTTGTGTCTGACTTCAGTTAACAGGGGTGGCTTCACATTATTGGGGTGTGGCATCACTTTAAAGGGGTGTGTCTTTATGTTAATGGAGATAGGCTTAAAGTTGAAGGGGTGTGGCTTCAAATTAATGTTGTATGGCATCACAAAAAAGCATCATGTTAACAATGGTGTGGCTCGAAATTAAAGGAGTCTGCCATCACATTAAAGGGGTGTGACTTTACGTGGACGGGTTGTGACTTCAAGTTATTGAGGTGTGGCTTCACATTAAATGGGTGTGGCTTCACGTTAAGAGGATGTGGCTTTACATTAATAGGGGAGTGGCTTTACGTTAATTGGGTGTGGCATCACATTAACTGGGTATGTTTCACGATATCAAGGTGGGGCGTTAAATTTACTGGCCGTGGCTTCACATTACTTGTTTGTGACTTCACATTAACAGGGGTGGCTTCATGTTAACGGTGTGTGGCTTCAGGTAAACGGACTGTGGCTTCAATTTAATGAGGTATGCCATCACATTAATGGGTTTTGGCTTCACGTTGAAGGGGTGTGGCTTCATGTTAAATGGATGTGGCTTCATGTGATTGGGTTGTGAGTTCACGCTGAAGGGGTGTGGCTTCACATTACCTGGGTGTGGCATCACGTTGAAGGGGTATAGCTTCAGGTTAACTGGGTGTGGCTTCACATTAATTTGGTGAAGCTTTACATTAACGGGGTGTGGCAACACGTTAAAGTGGTGTGGCTTTACATTAACAGGTTGTGGATTTACGTTACTCGGGTGTGGCTTCACGTCAACGGGGTGTAGGTTCACGTTAAATGGATGTGGCGTCACGTTAACGGTGCGTGGCTTCACATTAACGGGGTTTGGCTTCACCTTAATGGTGTGTGCCTTCATGTCAAAGGAGTGTTGCTTAACGTTAATCGGGTGTAGCTTCACGTTAACGGGGTGTGGCTTCAGTTTAACGTTAATGGGGTGTGGCTTTATGATGAAAGGGTTTGGCTTCATATTGAAGAGGTGTGGCAACACGTTGAAGGGGTGTGGCTTTACATTCACAGGGTTAGCATTCACACTAATGGAGTGTGGCTTCACGTCAAGGGGGCGTTGCTTCACATTAAATGGATTTGGCTTCATGTTAACTGTGTGTGGCTTCACATTAATGGGGTGTGGCTTCCCATTCACGGGGTTTGGCTTCAAGTTAATGTCATGTGGTTTCACAATATAGCTTCACGTTAACAAGGGTGTGGCTTTACTTTAACAGGGTCTGGCTTCAAATTAATGGAGTCTGGCATCACATTAAAGGGGTGTGACTTTACGTGAAAGGGGTGTGGCTTGAAGTTAACAGGGTGTGGCTTCACGTTAAAAGGGGTTTGGCTTCCCGAGTCAGAATGACCCGCGTTTGTCGTCGATTTCGCGGCCCCAGTCCCCGGGGTCTGAATGACCCTCGTTCATAGTCGAGCGCCCGGCCTCGCCGTCTTCCCCGGGGTCAGAATGACCCGTGAGCCCTCGGCCTCGTCCACGGTCGAAACGACCCGAGTCGTTTAGTACGTGTCCAGATTGTAAAGCCCTCTGAGGCGTTTACAAAAAAAAGAAAATAATAATAATAATGTGTATTTGTTATTCTGAGCTGTTCAAAATAAACTGAATTGATTCAAATTGAAATGAGGTGTCACAAGTTATTATGTGCGAATAAGGACACTATGAAAGGGGTGTACTTATACGCTGTATTTATACACAATTTATTCACATCTGCGTAATCCCGCGGTCGGCTTCGTTGGTGCGCTCGCGCTGATCGAAGGCTCTTTAGCCAAGACTCGTGACGTCATTTCGTACGTGTCCAGATTGTAAAGCCCTCTGAGGCGTTTACAAAAAAAAGAAAATAATAATAATAATGTGTATTTGTTATTCTGAACTATTCAAAATAAACTGAATTGATTCAAATTGAAATGAGGTGTCACAAGTTATTATGTGCGAATAAGGACACTATGAAAGGGGTGTACTTATACGCTGTATTTATACACAATTTATTCACATCTGCGTAATCCCGCGGTCGGCTTCGTTGGTGCGCTCGCGCTGATCGAAGGCTCTTTAGCCAAGACTCGTGACGTCATTTCGTACGTGTCCAGATTGTAAAGCCCTCTGAGGCGTTTACAAAAAAAAAAAGAAAATAATAATGTGTATTTGTTATTCTGAGCTATTCAAAATAAACTGAATTGATTCAAATTGAAATGAGGTGTCACAAGTTATTATGTGCGAATAAGGACACTATGAAAGGCCCTCTGAGGCGTTTACAAAAAAAAGAAAATAATAATAGAAATAAAGAAAATCTAGTTTTCAACTCTGTTCAGTCTGAAACGTCGTTTAAGAGCATAAAAATGAGTTACTGCAAATCACGGGCAGTATAGTGATGAAAGCTTCACTTATGAACATATCATACAATTTGAAGTTTAGATGTTCTGAGACACTTTCTTGATGGAAATTTTTTTTTAAAATAATTATTTTAGAAAATCTTGTTTTCAACTCTGTTCAGTCTGAATCTTCGTTTAAGAGCATAAAAATGAGTAAATGCAGCTTACGGGAAGTATAGTGATGAAAGCTTCGGGTATTGATGAACATATCATATAATTTGAATTTCTGATGTTCTCAGAGGCTTTCTTGATGGAAAATATAGAAAAATGAATTCTTTAAGAAAATCAGGTTTTCAACTCTGTTCAGTCTGAAACGTCGTTTAAGAGCATAAAAATGAGTTACTGCAAATCACGGGCAGTATAGTGATGAAAGCTTCACTTATTCATGAACATATCATACTATTTGAAGTTCAGATGTTCTGAGACACTTTCTTGATGGAAATTTGTTTTTTTAAAAGAATTCTTTTAGAAAATCTTGTTTTCAACTCTGTTCAGTCTGATTCGTCGTTTAAGAGCATAAAATTGAGTAAATGCAGCTTACTGGAAGTATAGTGATGAAAGCTTCAGGTATTCATGAACATATCATATAATTTGAATTTCTGATGTTCTCAAAGGCTTTCTTGATGGAAAATATAGAAAAATGAATTCTTTAAGAAAATCAACTTTTCAACTCTGTTCAGTCTGAAACGTCGTTTAAGAGCATAAAAATAGGTAACTGCAGTTTACGGGCAGCATTAAAGCTTCAGGTATTCAGGAAAATATGAACAATTCGTAATTCCGATGTGCTGAGACACTTTCTTGATGGAAAATTAAAATAAAATAGTTCTTTAAGAAAATTCAGTTTTCAACTCTGGTCAGTCTGAAACGTCGTTTAAGAGCATAAAAATGGGTAACTGCAGCTTATGGGCAGTATAGTGATGAAAGCTTCAGGTTTCATAAACATATTACACAATTTGATGTTCCGATGTTCTGAAACACTTTCTTGATGGAAAATATTTAAAAAAAATGAAATCTTTAAGAAAATCTAGTTTTCAACTCTGTTCAGTCTGAAACGTCGTTTAAGAGCATAAAATTGAGTAAATGCAGCTTACGGGAAGTATAGTGATGAAAGCTTCAGGTATTCATGAACATATCATACAATTTGAAGTTCCGATGTCCTGAGACACTTTCTTGATGGAATTTTTTTTTTAAAAGAATTCTTTTAGAAAATCTTGTTTTCAACTCTATTCAGTCTGAATCGTCGTTTAAGAGCATAAAAATGAGTAAATGCAGCTTACGGGAAGTATAGTAATAAAAGCTTCAGGTATTCATGAACATATCATATAATTTGAAGTTCCGATGTTCTAAGAGGCTTTCTTGATGGAAAATATAAAAAAATGAATTCTTTAAGAAAATCAAGTTTTCAACTCTGTTCAGTCTGAAACGTCGTTTAAGAGCATAAAAATGAGTTACTGCAGCTCACGGGCAGTATAGTGATGAAAGCTTCAGGTATTCATGAACATATCATACAATTTGAAGTTCCGATGTCCTGAGACACTTTCTTGATGGAAAATTAAAATAAAATAGTTCTTTAAGAAAATTCAGTTTTCAACTCTGTTCAGTCTGAATCGTCGTTTAAGAGCATAAAAATGAGTAAATGCAGCTTACGGAACGTATAGTAATGAAAGCTTCAGGTATTCATGAACATATCATACAATTTGAAGTTCCGATGTCCTGAGACACTTTCTTGATGGAATTTTTTTTTTAAAAGAATTCTTTTGGAAAATCTTGTTTTCAACTCTGTTCTGTCTGAATCGTCGTTTAAGAGCATAAAAATGAGTAAATGCAGCTTACGGAACGTATAGTAATGAAAGCTTTAGGTATTCATGAACATATCATATAATTTGAAGTTCCGATGTTCTAAGAGGCTTTCTTGATGGAAAATATAAAAAAATGAATTCTTTAAGAAAATCAAGTTTTCAACTCTGTTCAGTCTAAAACGTTGTTTCACAGTATAAAAACGAGTAAATGCAACTTACCGACAGTATAGTGACGAAAGCTTCAGGTATTCGTGAACATATCATACAATATTTAAGTTCCGATGTTCTAAGATGGAAAACATAAAAAAATGAATTCTTTAAGAAAATCTAGTTTTCAACACTGTTCAGTGTGAAACGTCGATTAAGAACATACAAATGAGTAAATGCAGATTACAGGCAGAGGTGTCAAGTAACGAAGTACAAATACTTCGTTACTTTACTTAAGTAGGAATTTTGAGTATCTATACTTTACTGGAGTATTTTTTTTCAGACTACTTTTTACTTCTACTCCTTACTTTTTCAGGCAAATATCTGTACTTTCTACTCCCTACTTTTTAAAAAATAGCCTCGTTACTATTTCATTTTGGTTTGTTTTTCATTCCGGTTAGCCAGATAAATCGCGCCATCCGAATAGAGTGAATTTGATTGTGGTTGGAAGAGAAGTATATACCTTTCCGACACCCTATTGTTTTTTTACGATGCACCTGAACATGACACGAATCAACCGTTACAATCACGTCACTCTCAAGCAAGGACAGCAGAGAAGCCGATTGCAAATATGTCCGTCTCGGAGAACGCGCGATGAGAAATACGCGCCACCGAATATCTGTTATGCCGGGAGGGACAGTCACGTTCAATGCGTGAGACTTGAGAGCCCCGATACTTCCGTCTCTCTGCTCCTCTCTGCCGGCGGTTGAAGTTCCGATGTTCTAAGATGGAAAATATAAAAAAAAAAATGAATTCTTTAAGAAAATCTAGTTTTCAACACTGTTCAGTGTGAAACGTCGATTAAGAACATACAAATGAGTAAATGCAGATTACAGGCAGAGGTGTCAAGTAACGAAGTACAAATACTTCGTTACTTTACTTAAGTAGGAATTTTGAGTATCTATACTTTACTGGAGTATTTTTTTTCAGACTACTTTTTACTTCTACTCCTTACTTTTTCAGGCAAATATCTGTACTTTCTACTCCCTACTTTTTAAAAAATAGCCTCGTTACTATTTCATTTTGGTTTGTTTTTCATTCCGGTTAGCCAGATAAATCGCGCCATCCGAATAGAGTGAATTTGATTGTGGTTGGAAGAGAAGTATATACCTTTCCGACACCCTATTGTTTTTTTACGATGCACCTGAACATGACACGAATCAACCGTTACAATCACGTCACTCTCAAGCAAGGACAGCAGAGAAGCCGATTGCAAATATGTCCGTCTCGGAGAACGCGCGATGAGAAATACGCGCCACCGAATATCTGTTATGCCGGGAGGGACAGTCACGTTCAATGCGTGAGACTTGAGAGCCCCGATACTTCCGTCTCTCTGCTCCTCTCTGCCGGCGGTTGAAGTTCCGATGTTCTAAGATGGAAAATATAAAAAAAAAAATGAATTCTTTAAGAAAATCTAGTTTTCAACACTGTTCAGTGTGAAACGTCGATTAAGAACATACAAATGAGTAAATGCAGATTACGGGCAGAGGTGTCAAGTAACGAAGTACAAATACTTCGTTAATTTACTTAAGTAGGAATTTTGAGTATCTATACTTTACTGGAGTATTTTTTTTCAGACTACTTTTTACTTCTACTCCTTACTTTTTCACGCAAATATCTGTACTTTCTACTCCCTACTTTTTAAAAAATAGCCTCGTTACTATTTCATTTTAGTTTGTTTTTCATTCCGGTTAGCCAGATAAATCGCGCCATCCGAATAGAGTGAATTTGATTGTGGTTGGAAGAGAAGTATATACCTTTCCGACACCCTATTGTTTTTTTACGCGATGCACCTGAACATGACACGAATCAACCGTTACAATCACGTCACTCTCAAGCAAGGACAGCAGAGAAGCCGATTGCAAATATGTCCGTCTCGGAGAACGCGCGACGAGAAATACGCGCCGCCGAATATCTGTTGTGCCGGGAGGGACAGTCACGTTCAATGCGTGAGACTTGAGAGCCCCGATATTTCCGTCTCTCTGCTCCTCTCTGCCGGCGGTTCCCCGGTCGCGCGAGTTTCTCCAGCGACTGTCTCTTTGGGGTAAATAGGATGTCTATACAGCTGATAGGTTTACAGATGCGCTCCATAGCGGGGAGTTTAAAAAGGAACCAACGCGCCTATGACTTTTTTTTGGCTGGTATGGACTTTTTTCAACATACATATTACAATACTTATAACTAGTTATTATCATGTCTTCCGCTCCATGAAATGCATGTTAATGCTCAGTAGTACACATATGGTACTTTAATGTATTGCATTGTAATAAAATGTGATCATTTTCAATGGGCATATATATATGCAGCTGAAACAGGTAGCCTAGTGCATCCCACATTTTTCAATATACCATTTTAATACAACATTATGGCCTTGAGAAAAATGATTGTTTTGGGGGGAGGTGGGGTAGTGCACTATAGGCCCCTGAGACGCGGCTTAAGAAATCGTACTGAATGGGAAAAAGAAATTCCCCTTACATTACTTTTACTGTTTTACTTTTAAGTAGTTTTGAAACCCAGTACTTTTATACTTTTACTTAAGTAAAAAGCTTGAGTTGATACTTCTACTTTTACCAAAGTATTTCTATATCCTAGTATCTATACTTCTACTTAACTCTCCTGTTGCCTTCTGGGTCAAAAAGACCCACGTTCGAGTGTTTATGTATTTGTGTGTATCGCGGTCTAAGGGTCACAAAATGATCCACGACCAGTGTATACGTATGCATGCATGCATGTACGTATGAATCACTCAAGCCCGTCGTCCTCGGGTTAAAACGACTCGCGTCTTTCCACCGAGCCCTCGCCGTCGCCCTGGGGTCTGTTCGACCCTCGAGTTTGAGCGAGCCCTCGGCCTAGTCCCCCGGGTCAAACTGACCCGTGTTTATCGCCGAGCTCCCGGCCCCGTCCCCAGGGTCAGAATGTGCGAATAAGGACACTATGAAAGGGGTGTACTTATAAGCTGTATTTATACACAATTTATTCACATCTGCGTAATCGCGCGGTCGGCTTCGTTGGTGCGCTCGCGCTGATCGAAGGTTCTTTAGCCAAGACGCGAGACGTCATTTCGTACGTGTCCAGAGTGTAAAGCCCTCTGAGAAGTTTACAAAAAAAAGAAAATAATAATGATAATGTGTATTTGTTATTCTGAGCTATTCAAAATAAACTGAATTGATTCAAATTGAAATGAGGTGTCACAAGTTGTTATGTGCGAATAAGGACACTATGAAAGGGGTGTACTTATATGCTTGGTGTGCTCGCGCTGATCTAAGGCTCTTTAGCAAAGACAGATTGACCCCGTAGGACATGGGGTGTGCGAGGAATGAGTGAGGACAACACGAGGGTTAAAAAAAAGAATTACTTATGAAAATCTAGTTTTCAACTTTGTTCGGTCTGAAACGTAGTTTTAGAGAATACAAATGAGTAAATGCAGCTTACGGGCAATGATGAAAGCTTCAGGTATTCATGAAAACGTCATACAATTTATAGTTCCGATGTTCTGCGACACTTTCTTGATGGAAAAGTTAAAAAAAAGAATTCCTTCTGAAAATCTAGTTTTCAACTCTGATCGGTCTGAAACGTTGTTTTAGAGCATACAAATGAGTAAATGCATCTTACGGGCAGTATAGTGATGAAAGCCTCAGGTATTCATGAAAACGTCATACAATTTATAGTTCCGATGTTCTAAGACACTTTCTTGATGGAAAAGTAAAAAAAAAAGAATTCCTTATGAAAATCTAGTTTTCAACTCTGATCGGTCTGAAACGTTGTTTTAGAGCATACAAATGAGTAAATGCAGCTTACGGGCAGTATAGTGATGAAAGCTTCAGGTATTCATGAAAACGTCATACAATTTATTGTTCCAATGTTCTAAGACACTTTCTTGATGGCAAAGTTAAAAAAAAAAGAATTCCTTATGAAAATCTAGTTTTCAACTCTGTTCGGTCTGAAACGTCGTTTTAGAGCATAAAAATGAGTAAATGCAGCTTACGGGCAGTATAGTGATGAAAGCCTCAGGTATTCATGAAAACGTCATACAATTTATAGTTCCGATGTTCTAAGACACTTTCTTGATGGAAAAGTTAAAAAAAAGAATTCCTTATGAAAATCTAGTTTTCCACTCTGTTCGGTCTGAAACGTCGTTTTAGGGCATAAAAATGAGTAAATGCAGCTTACGGGCAGTATAGTGATGAAAGCTTCAGGTATTCATGAAAACGTCATACAATTTGTAGTTCCGATGTTCTCAGACAATTTCTTGATGGAAAATTAACCCTCGTGTGGCCTCACCGATCCGTACACACCCCGTGTCCTGCGGGTCAAACTGTCCAATTTCCTTTCATCTGGAGCCTTCGATGCGTGGGCGCTCACACCACTTGCAAACAGCAGAGTGTTGATAATGCACTCGGGTCATTTTGACCCAAGGACAACAGCAGGGGCTCGGTGACACACAAGGGTCATTTAGACCCAAGGAGAACGGCGGAGTGTTGATGATACACGAGGGTCATTTCGACCCGAGGACAACGGCAGGGGCATGGTGATACTAAAGGGTCATTTTGACCCAAGGACAACGGCAGGGGCATGGTGATACTCAAGGGTCATTTTGACCCAAGGACAACGGCAGGGGCTTGGTGATACTCAAGGGTCTTTTCGACCCCAAGACAACGGCAAAGCGGTTCCAACTGTAGCACCCCCGAGCACGAAGGACCTTGGGAAGGCACTTCTCTGAATCAGTTCGGGGAGACTTGAAAGTTTGCTGCAACCCGACTATCCTATCCTATCCTCGTGCCCGCAGGATGTCGGGAAGGCACTTTTCTAAATCGGCCAATTTGTTTTCGCTTCTTCGGCTCGTGCAGCTTTCGCGAAAAGTCGAAAGCACTCGAGTTTGCCGCGCTCCCACTGATACGGCCGTCGCGGTTCCGACGATCCCGGCGCCGAGCTCGCGGGACCTCAGGAAGGCACTTTTCTAAATCGGCCATTTTTTTTTGGCTTCTTCGGTTCCTGCAGCTTTCGCGAAAAGTCAGAAGCACTTGATTTTGCTGCGCTCCCACTGATACGGCCGTTGCGGTTCCGACGATCCCGTCGCCTAGCTCGAGGGACCTCGGGAAGGCACTTTTATAAATCGTCCATTTTTTTTCTCGCTTCTTCAGCTCCTGCAGCTTTCGCGGAAACTCGGAAGCACTCGAGTTTGCCACCCTCCCACTGATACGGCCGTTGCGGTTCCGACGATCCCGTCGCCGAGCTCGCGGGACCTCGGCAAGGCAGTTTTCGAAATCGGCCATTTTGTTTTTTCTTCTTCGGCTCATGTAGCTTTCACAGAAAGTCGGAAGCACTCGAGTTTGCCGCACTCCCACTAACACGGCCGTCGCGGTTCCGACGATCCCGTCGCCGTGCTCGCGGGTCCTCGGGAAGGCACTTTTCTAAATCGGCCATTTTGTTTTCGCTACTTCGGCTCCTGCAGCTTTCGCGAAAAGTCGGAAGCACTCGAGTTTGCCGCGCTCCCACTAATACGGCCGTCGCGGTTCCGACGGTCCCGTCGCTGAGCTCGCGCGACCTCAGGAAGGAACTTTTCTATATCGGCCATTATGTTTTCGCTTGTTCGGCTCGTGTAGCTTTCGCAAAAAGTCGGAAGCACTCGAGTTTGCTGCGGTCCCACTAATACGGCCGTCGTGGTTTCAACGACCCCGTCGCCGATCTCGCGCGACCTCGGGAAGGCAGTTTTTGAAATCGGCCATTTTGTTTTCGCTTCTTCGACTCCTGCAGCTTTCGCGAAAAGTCAGAAGCACTCGAGTTTGCCGCACTCCCACTAATACGGCCGTCGCGGTTCCGACGACCCCGTCGCCGATCTCGCGCGACCTCGGAAAGGCAGTTTTTGAAATCGGCCATTTTGTTTTCGCTTCTTCGGCTCGTGCAGTTTTCGCGAAAAGTCGGGAGCACTCGAGTTTGCCGCGCTCCCACTAATACGGCCGTCGCGGTTCCCGACGGTCCCGTCGCCGAGCTCGTGCGACCTCGGATAGGCAGTTTTCGAAATCGGCCATTTTGTTTTTTCTTCTTCGGCTCGTGTAGCTTTCACAGAAAGTCGGAAGCACTCGAGTTTGCCGTGCTCCCACTGATACGGCCGTCGCGGTTCCGACGGTCCTGTCCCCGAGCTCGCGGGACCTCGGGAAGTCACTTTTCTAAATCGGCCATTTTGTTTTTTCTTCTTCGGCTAGTGTAGCTTTCACAGAAAGTCGGAAGCACTCGAGTTTGCCGTGCTCCCACTGATACGGCCGTCGCGGTTCCGACGACCCCGTCGCCGATCTCGCGCGACCTCGGGAAGGCAGTTTTTGAAATCGGCCATTTTGTTTTCGCTTCTGCGGCTCGTGCAGCTTTCGCGAAAAGTCGGAAGCACTCGAGTTTGCCGCACTCCCACTAATACGGCCGTCGCGGTTCCGACGAACCCGTCGCCGTGCTCGCGGGACCTCGGGAAGGCAGTTTTTGAAATCGGCCATTTTGTTTTCGCTTCTTCGGCTCGTGTAGCTTTTACAGATAGTCGGAAGGACTTGAATTTTCTCCCTCCCACTAACACGGCCATCGCGGTTCCAACTGTCCCTTCCACGAGCTCTTTGGACCTCGGGAAGTCACTTTTCTAAAACGGCCATTTTGTTTTTTGCTTCTTCGGCTAGTGTAGCGTTCACAAAAAGTCGGAAGGACTCGAGTTTTCTGCCTCCCACTAACACGGCCGTCGCGGTTCCAACGGTCCCGTCCACGAGCTCGCGGGACCTCGGGAAGTCACTCTTCTAAATCGGCCATTTTGTTTTTGCTTCTTCGGCTCCTGTAGCTTTTACAGAAAGTCGGAAGGACTCGAGTTTTCTGCCTCCCACTAACACGGCCGTCGCGGTTCCAACGGTCCCGTCCACGAGCTCGCGGGACCTCGGGAAGTCACTCTTCTAAATCGGCCATTTTGTTTTCGCTTCTTCGGCTCCTGTAGCTTTTACAGAAAGTCGGAAGGACTCGAGTTTTCTGCCTCCCACTAACACGGCCGTCGCGGTTCCAACTGTCCCGTCCACGAGCTCTTTGGACCTTGGGAAGTCACTTTTCTAAATCGGCCATTTTGTTTTTTGGCTTCTTCGGCTAGTGTAGCTTTCGCGAAAAGTCGGAAGCACTCGAGTTTGCCACCCTCCCACTGATACGGCCATCGGGGTTCCGACAGTCCCGTCGCCGAACTCGGGGGACCTCGGGAAGGAACCTTTATAAATCGGCCATTTTGTTTTCGCTTCTTCAGCTCCTGCAGCTTTCGCGGAAACTCGGAAGCACTCGAGTTTGCCACCCTCCCACTGATACGGCCGTTGCGGTTCCGACGATCCCGTCGCCGAGCTCGCGGGACCTCGGAAAGGCAGTTTTCGAAATCGGCCATTTTGTTTTTTCTTCTTCGGCTCGTGTAGCTTTCACAGAAAGTCGGAAGCACTCGAGTTTGCCGTGCTCCCACTGATACGGCCGTCGCGGTTCCGACGACCCCGTCGCGGATCTCGCGCGACCTCGGGAAGGCAGTTTTTGAAATCGGCCATTTTGTTTTCGCTTATTCGGCTCGTGCAGCTTTCGCGAAAAGTCAGAAGCACTCGAGTTTGCCGCACTCCCACTAATACGGCCGTCGCGGTTCCGACGGTCCCGTCGCTGAGCTCGCGCGACCTCGGGAAGGCACTTTTCTAAATCGGCCATTATGTTTTCGCTTGTTCGGCTCGTGTAGCTTTCGCAAAAAGTCGGAAGCACTCGAGTTTGCTGCGCTCCCACTAATACGGCCGTCGCGGTTCCGGCGGTCCCGTCCCCGAGCTCGCGAGACCTCGGGAAGTCACTTTTCTAAATCGGCCATTTTGTTTTCGCTACTTCGGCTCGTACAGCTTTCGCGAAAAGTCGGGAGCACTCGAGTTTGCCGCACTCCCACTAATACGGCCGTCGCGGTTCCAACGACCCCGTCGCCGATCTCGCGCGACCTCGGGAAGGCAGTTTTTGAAATCGGCCATTTTGTTTTCGCTACTTCGGCTCGTGCAGCTTTCGCGAAAAGTCGGGAGCACTCGAGTTTGCCGCACTCCCACTAATACGGCCGTCGCTATTCCAACGACCCCGTCGCCGATCTCGCGCGACCTCGGGAAGGCAGTTTTTGAAATCGGCCATTTTGTTTTCGCTACTTCGGCTCGTGCAGCTTTCGCGAAAAGTCGGGAGCACTCGAGTTTGCCGCACTCCCACTAATACGGCCGTCGCGATTCTAACGACCCCGTCGCCGATCTCGCGCGACCTCGGGAAGGCAGTTTTTGAAATCGGCCATTTTGTTTTCGCTACTTCGGCTCGTGCAGCTTTCGCGAAAAGTCGGGAGCACTCGAGTTTGCCGCACTCCCACTAATACGGCCGTTGCGGTTCCAACGACCCCGTCGCCGATCTCGCGCGACCTCGGGAAGGCAGTTTTTGAAATCGGCCATTTTGTTTTCGCTTCTTCGGCTCCTGCAGCTTTCGCGAAAAGTCAGAAGCACTCCAGTTTGCCGCACTCCCACTAATACGGCCGTCGCGGCTCCGACGACCCCATCGCCGATCTCGCGCGACCTCGGGAAGGCAGTTTTTGAAATCGGCCATTTTGTTTTCGCTTCTTCGGCTCGTGCAGCTTTTTCGAAAAGACGGGAGCACTCGAGTTTGCCGCACTCCCACTAATACGGCCGTCGCGGTTCCGACGAACCCGTCGCCGTGCTCGCGGGACCTCGGGAAGGCAGTTTTTGAAATCGGCCATTTTGTTTTCGCTTCTTCGGCTCGTGTAGCTTTTACAGATAGTCGGAAGGACTTGAATTTTCTCCCTCCCACTAACACGGCCATCGCGGTTCCAACTGTCCCGTCCACGAGCTCTTTGGACCTCGGGAAGTCACTTTTCTAAATCGGCCATTTTGTTTTTTTGCTTCTTCGGCTAGTGTAGCTTTCACAAAAAGTCGGAAGGACTCGAGTTTTCTGCCTCCAACTAACATGGCCGTCGCGGTTCCAACGGTCCCGTCCACGAGCTCTTTGGACCTCGGGAAGTCACTTTTCTAAATCGGCCATTTTGTTTTTTGGCTTCTTCGGCTAGTGTAGCTTTCACAGAAAGTCGGAAGGACTCGAGTTTTCTGCCTCACACAAACACGGCCGTCGCGGTTCCAACGGTCCCGTCCACGAGCTCTTTGGACCTTGGGAAGTCACTTTTCTAAATCCGCCATTTTTTTTTTTTTGGCTTCTTCGGCTAGTGTAGCTTTAAAAGAAGGTCGGAGGCACTCGAGATTGCAACCTCCCGCTAATATGGCCGTTGCGATTCAAACGGTACCATCCGCTAGCTTGTCGGACCAAAAGACACACCTTGATCCGAGGACAAGGGGAGGATGTGGAATTACATGAAATTGTGTTTGTGTGTGCCATTGCTTGTAACACTGGGGGTTATAACTATACAAAATAAAACAATATACTACAACTGTCAGGTATTCATGAAAACATCATACAATTTATAGTTCTGATGTTCTGAGACTTTCTTGATGGAAAAGTTTAAAAAAAAGAATTCCTTATGAAAATCTAGTTTTCAACTCTGTTCGGTCTGAAACGTTGTTTAAGAGCATAAAAATGAGTAAATGCAGCTTACGGGCAGTATAGTGATGAAAGCTTCAGGTATTCATGAAAACGTCATACAATTTATAGTTCCTATGTTCTGAGACACTCTCTTGATGGAAAAGTTAAAAAAAAAAGAAAAAAGAATTCCTTATGAAAATCTAGTCTTCAACTCGGTTTGGTATTAAACATCGATTAAGAGCATAATAATGAGTAAATGCAGCATACGGGCAGTATAGTGATGAAAGCTTCAGGTATTCATGAAAACGTCATACAATTTGTAGATCCGATGTTCTGAGACACTTTCTTGATGGAAAAGTTAAAAAAAAGAATTCCTTATGAAAATCTATTTTTCAACTCTGTTCAGTCTGAAACGTCGTTTTAGAGCATAAAAATGAGTAAATGCAGCTTACGGGCAGTATAGTGATGAAAGCTTCAGGTATTCATGAAAACGTCATACAATTTATAGTTCCGATGTTCTGAGACAATTTCTTGATGAAAATTACAAAAAAGATGAATTCCTTATGAAGATCTAGTTTTCAACTTTGTTCAGTCTGAAACGTCGTTTTCGAGCATAAAAATGAGTAAATGCAGCTTTCAGGCAGTAGTGATGAAACCATCCGGTATTCATTAACACATCAGACAACTTGTAGTAGGTCTAGTGTTCTGAGACACTTTCTTGATCGAAAATGGAAAAAAATGAATTCTTCAAAGAAAATCAAGTTTTCAACTCTGTTCAGCCTTAAACATCGGTTAAGGGCATAACAATGAGGAAATAAAGCTCTCAGGCAGTATAGTGATGAAAGCATCAGGTATTCATGAAAATATGCTTTACGTTTACTCAGTGTGGTTTCACGTGGGTATGGATTAACATTAATTGGGTGTGGCTTCACGTTCATGGGGTGTGGCTTCATGTTAAAGCAGTATGGCCTATTTTGGGGCGTGGCTTCTCATTAATTGGGTGTGGCTTTATGTTAAGGAGTGTGGCTTCAATTTAATGGTGTGTGGCTTTAAATTAAAGAGGTTTGGCATCAAATTAAAGGGGTGTGGCTTTTAGTGAAAGGGGTGTGTCTTCGCATTAAATGTGTGTGGCTTTACTTTAACGGATGTGGCTTCACATTAACGGGGTGTGGTTTCACGATATTGGGGTGGGGCGTTACAATTACTGGGCGTGGCTTCACATTACTTGTTTGTGACTTCACGTTAACAGGGGTGGCTTCATGTTAACTGTGTGTGGCTTCAGGTTAATGGGGTGTGGCTTTCACATTAATGGGTTTTGGCTTCACGTTGAAGGGGTGTGGCTAGACATTAAATGGGTGTGGCTTCACGTTAACGTGGTGTGCCTTCACATTGAAGGGGTGTGGCTTCACAATAAATGGATGTGGCTTCAAGAGAATGGCTTGTGGCTTTATGCTGAAGGCGTGTGGCTTCACGTTAACGGGGTGTGGCTACAGGGTAACAGGGCATTAAATGGGTGTGGCTTCACAATACAGCTTCATGTTAACAAGGATGTGGCTTCACTTCGAGGAGTGTGGTTTCAAATTAAAGGAAAGTGGCATCACATGACTTTACGTAAAAGGGGTGTGGCTTAACATTAACGGGGTGTGGCTTCACGTTGGATGGCTGTGGCTTTACATTAACGGGGTGTGGCTTTACGTTAATGGGGTGGCTTCACGTTATATGGCTATTGCCTAACGTTAATGGGGTGTGGCTTTACATTAATGGGTTGTGGCATCAAATCAAAGGATTCTTGTATCACATTAAATGGGTGTGACTTTACGTGAAGAGGGTGTGGCTTCACAATAACCGGGTGTGGCTTAACATTAACAGGGTGAGGCTTCAAATTAACAGGTGTGGCTTCACATTAAAGGGGTGTGGCTTCAAATTAAAGGGAACTGGCTTCACATGACTCCATGTAAAAGGGGTGTGGCTTCACATTAACTGTGTGTTGCTTCAAGTTGACAGGGTATGGATTCAAGTGAATGTGGTCTAGCTTCATGTTAACGGTGTGTGGTTTCATGTTCAGGGTATGGATTAACGTTAGTTGGGTGTGGCTTAACGTTAATGGGGGCGTGGCTTAGCGTTAAAGGGGTGTGGTCTATTGTTAACTGGGCCTGGCTTCACATTAATCGGGTGTGGCTTTATGTTAATGGCGTGTGGCTTCAGGTTAACAGGGTGTAAAATAGATGTGGCATCACAATAGGGCTTCATGTTAACAAGGATGTGGCTTCACTTTACCGGGGCGTGGCTTCAAATTAAAGGGGTCTGGCATCAAATTAAAGAGGTGTGACTTTACTTTAGGGGTGTGTCTTCACATTAAATGTGTGTGGCTTCACGTTAAAGGGGTATGGCCTAACGTTAACGGGGTGTGGATTCACATTAATGGGGTGTGGCATCAAATTAAAGGATTCCTTTATCACATTAAATGGGTGTGAAGTGGGTGTGGCTTCACAATAACACTGTGTGGTTTCACATAAATGGGGTGTGGCTTCATGTTAACGTGGCTTCAGGTTAACAGGGTGTGAAATGGGTGTGGCTTCACAATAAGGCTTCATGTTAACAAGGATGTGGCTTCACTTTAACGGGTGTGGCTTCAAGTTAACGGGGTGTGGCTTCACATTAAATGGTTGTGGCTTCACATTAAATGGTTGTGGCTTCACATTACTTGTGTCTGACTTCAGTTAACAGGGGTGGCTTCACATTATTGGGGTGTGGCATCACTTTAAAGGGGTGTGTCTTTATGTTAATGGAGATAGGCTTAAAGTTGAAGGGGTGTGGCTTCAAATTAATGTTGTATGGCATCACAAAAAAGCATCATGTTAACAATGGTGTGGCTCGAAATTAAAGGAGTCTGCCATCACATTAAAGGGGTGTGACTTTACGTGGACGGGTTGTGACTTCAAGTTATTGAGGTGTGGCTTCACATTAAATGGGTGTGGCTTCACCTTAAGAGGATGTGGCTTTACATTAATAGGGGAGTGGCTTTACGTTAATTGGGTGTGGCATCACATTAACTGGGTATGTTTCACGATATCAAGGTGGGGCGTTAAATTTACTGGCCGTGGCTTCACATTACTTGTTTGTGACTTCACATTAACAGGGGTGGCTTCATGTTAACGGTGTGTGGCTTCAGGTAAACGGACTGTGGCTTCAATTTAATGAGGTATGCCATCACATTAATGGGTTTTGGCTTCACTTTGAAGGGGTGTGGCTTCATGTTAAATGGATGTGGCTTCATGTGATTGGGTTGTGAGTTCACGCTGAAGGGGTGTGGCTTCACATTACCTGGGTGTGGCATCACGTTGAAGGGGTATAGCTTCAGGTTAACTGGGTGTGGCTTCACATTAATTTGGTGAAGCTTTACATTAACGGGGTGTGGCAACACGTTAAAGTGGTGTGGCTTTACATTAACAGGTTGTGGATTTACGTTACTCGGGTGTGGCTTCACGTCAACGGGGTGTAGGTTCACGTTAAATGGATGTGGCGTCACGTTAACGGTGCGTGGCTTCACATTAACGGGGTTTGGCTTCACCTTAATGGTGTGTGCCTTCATGTCAAAGGAGTGTTGCTTAACATTAATCGGGTGTAGCTTCACGTTAACGGGGTGTGGCTTCAGTTTAACGTTAATGGGGTGTGGCTTTATGATGAAAGGGTTTGGCTTCATATTGAAGAGGTGTGGCAACACGTTGAAGGGGTGTGGCTTTACATTCACAGGGTTAGCATTCACACTAATGGAGTGTGGCTTCACGTCAAGGGGGCGTTGCTTCACATTAAATGGATTTGGCTTCATGTTAACTGTGTGTGGCTTCACATTAATGGGGTGTGGCTTCCCATTCACGGGGTTTGGCTTCAAGTTAATGTCATGTGGTTTCACAATATAGCTTCACGTTAACAAGGGTGTGGCTTTACTTTAACAGGGTCTGGCTTCAAATTAATGGAGTCTGGCATCACATTAAAGGGGTGTGACTTTACGTGAAAGGGGTGTGGCTTGAAGTTAACAGGGTGTGGCTTCACGTTAAAAGGGGTTTGGCTTCCCGAGTCAGAATGACCCGCGTTTGTCGTCGATTTCGCGGCCCCAGTCCCCGGGGTCTGAATGACCCTCGTTCATAGTCGAGCGCCCGGCCTCGCCGTCTTCCCCGGGGTCAGAATGACCCGTGAGCCCTCGGCCTCGTCCACGGGTCGAAACGACCCGAGTCGTTTAGTACGTGTCCAGATTGTAAAGCCCTCTGAGGCGTTTACAAAAAAAAGAAAATAATAATAATAATGTGTATTTGTTATTCTGAGCTGTTCAAAATAAACTGAATTGATTCAAATTGAAATGAGGTGTCACAAGTTATTATGTGCGAATAAGGACACTATGAAAGGGGTGTACTTATACGCTGTATTTATACACAATTTATTCACATCTGCGTAATCCCGCGGTCGGCTTCGTTGGTGCGCTCGCGCTGATCGAAGGCTCTTTAGCCAAGACTCGTGACGTCATTTCGTACGTGTCCAGATTGTAAAGCCCTCTGAGGCGTTTACAAAAAAAAGAAAATAATAATAATAATGTGTATTTGTTATTCTGAACTATTCAAAATAAACTGAATTGATTCAAATTGAAATGAGGTGTCACAAGTTATTATGTGCGAATAAGGACACTATGAAAGGGGTGTACTTATACGCTGTATTTATACACAATTTATTCACATCTGCGTAATCCCGCGGTCGGCTTCGTTGGTGCGCTCGCGCTGATCGAAGGCTCTTTAGCCAAGACTCGTGACGTCATTTCGTACGTGTCCAGATTGTAAAGCCCTCTGAGGCGTTTACAAAAAAAAAAAGAAAATAATAATGTGTATTTGTTATTCTGAGCTATTCAAAATAAACTGAATTGATTCAAATTGAAATGAGGTGTCACAAGTTATTATGTGCGAATAAGGACACTATGAAAGGCCCTCTGAGGCGTTTACAAAAAAAAGAAAATAATAATAGAAATAAAGAAAATCTAGTTTTCAACTCTGTTCAGTCTGAAACGTCGTTTAAGAGCATAAAAATGAGTTACTGCAAATCACGGGCAGTATAGTGATGAAAGCTTCACTTATGAACATATCATACAATTTGAAGTTTAGATGTTCTGAGACACTTTCTTGATGGAAATTTTTTTTTAAAATAATTATTTTAGAAAATCTTGTTTTCAACTCTGTTCAGTCTGAATCTTCGTTTAAAAGCATAAAAATGAGTAAATGCAGCTTACGGGAAGTATAGTGATGAAAGCTTCAGGTATTGATGAACATATCATATAATTTGAATTTCTGATGTTCTCAGAGGCTTTCTTGATGGAAAATATAGAAAAATGAATTCTTTAAGAAAATCAGGTTTTCAACTCTGTTCAGTCTGAAACGTCGTTTAAGAGCATAAAAATGAGTTACTGCAAATCACGGGCAGTATAGTGATGAAAGCTTCACTTATTCATGAACATATCATACTATTTGAAGTTCAGATGTTCTGAGACACTTTCTTGATGGAAATTTGTTTTTTTAAAAGAATTCTTTTAGAAAATCTTGTTTTCAACTCTGTTCAGTCTGATTCGTCGTTTAAGAGCATAAAATTGAGTAAATGCAGCTTACTGGAAGTATAGTGATGAAAGCTTCAGGTATTCATGAACATATCATATAATTTGAATTTCTGATGTTCTCAAAGGCTTTCTTGATGGAAAATATAGAAAAATGAATTCTTTAAGAAAATCAACTTTTCAACTCTGTTCAGTCTGAAACGTCGTTTAAGAGCATAAAAATGGGTAACTGCAGTTTACGGGCAGCATTAAAGCTTCAGGTATTCAGGAAAATATGAACAATTCGTAATTCCGATGTGCTGAGACACTTTCTTGATGGAAAATTAAAATAAAATAGTTCTTTAAGAAAATCAAGTTTTCAACTCTGTTCAGTCTGAAACGTCGTTTAAGAGCATAAAAATGAGTTACTGCAGCTCACGGGCAGTATAGTGATGAAAGCTTCAGGTATTCATGAACATATCATACAATTTGAAGTTCCGATGTCCTGAGACACTTTCTTGATGGAAAATTAAAATAAAATAGTTCTTTAAGAAAATTCAGTTTTCAACTCTGTTCAGTCTGAATCGTCGTTTAAGAGCATAAAAATGAGTAAATGCAGCTTACGGAACGTATAGTAATGAAAGCTTCAGGTATTCATGAACATATCATACAATTTGAAGTTCCGATGTCCTGAGACACTTTCTTGATGGAAAATTAAAATAAAATAGTTCTTTAAGAAAATTCAGTTTTCAACTCTGTTCAGTCTGAAACGTCGTTTAAGAGCATAAAAATGGGTAACTGCAGCTTACGGGCAGTATAGTGATGAAAGCTTCAGGTTTCATAAACATATTACACAATTTGATGTTCCGATGTTCTGAAACACTTGATGGAAAATATTTAAAAAAAATGAATTCTTTAAGAAAATCTAGTTTTCAACACTGTTCAGTCTGAAACGTCGTTTAAGAGCATAAAAATGAGTTACTGCTGCTCACGGGCAGTATAGTGATGAAAGCTTCAGGTATTCATGAACATATCATACAATTTGAAGTTCCGATGTCCTGAGACACTTTCTTGATGGAATTTTTTTTTTAAAAGAATTCTTTTGGAAAATCTTGTTTTCAACTCTGTTCTGTCTGAATCGTCGTTTAAGAGCATAAAAATGAGTAAATGCAGCTTACGGAACGTATAGTAATGAAAGCTTTAGGTATTCATGAACATATCATATAATTTGAAGTTCCGATGTTCTAAGAGGCTTTCTTGATGGAAAATATAAAAAAATGAATTCTTTAAGAAAATCAAGTTTTCAACTCTGTTCAGTCTAAAACGTTGTTTCACAGTATAAAAACGAGTAAATGCAACTTACCGACAGTATAGTGACGAAAGCTTCAGGTATTCGTGAACATATCATACAATATTTAAGTTCCGATGTTCTAAGATGGAAAACATAAAAAAATGAATTCTTTAAGAAAATCTAGTTTTCAACACTGTTCAGTGTGAAACGTCGATTAAGAACATACAAATGAGTAAATGCAGATTACAGGCAGAGGTGTCAAGTAACGAAGTACAAATACTTCGTTACTTTACTTAAGTAGGAATTTTGAGTATCTATACTTTACTGGAGTATTTTTTTTCAGACTACTTTTTACTTCTACTCCTTACTTTTTCAGGCAAATATCTGTACTTTCTACTCCCTACTTTTTAAAAAATAGCCTCGTTACTATTTCATTTTGGTTTGTTTTTCATTCCGGTTAGCCAGATAAATCGCGCCATCCGAATAGAGTGAATTTGATTGTGGTTGGAAGAGAAGTATATACCTTTCCGACACCCTATTGTTTTTTTACGATGCACCTGAACATGACACGAATCAACCGTTACAATCACGTCACTCTCAAGCAAGGACAGCAGAGAAGCCGATTGCAAATATGTCCGTCTCGGAGAACGCGCGATGAGAAATACGCGCCACCGAATATCTGTTATGCCGGGAGGGACAGTCACGTTCAATGCGTGAGACTTGAGAGCCCCGATACTTCCGTCTCTCTGCTCCTCTCTGCCGGCGGTTGAAGTTCCGATGTTCTAAGATGGAAAATATTTAAAAAAAATGAATTCTTTAAGAAAATCTAGTTTTCAACACTGTTCAGTGTGAAACGTCGATTAAGAACATACAAATGAGTAAATGCAGATTACGGGCAGAGGTGTCAAGTAACGAAGTACAAATACTTCGTTAATTTACTTAAGTAGGAATTTTGAGTATCTATACTTTACTGGAGTATTTTTTTTCAGACTACTTTTTACTTCTACTCCTTACTTTTTCACGCAAATATCTGTACTTTCTACTCCCTACTTTTTAAAAAATAGCCTCGTTACTATTTCATTTTAGTTTGTTTTTCATTCCGGTTAGCCAGATAAATCGCGCCATCCGAATAGAGTGAATTTGATTGTGGTTGGAAGAGAAGTATATACCTTTCCGACACCCTATTGTTTTTTTACGCGATGCACCTGAACATGACACGAATCAACCGTTACAATCACGTCACTCTCAAGCAAGGACAGCAGAGAAGCCGATTGCAAATATGTCCGTCTCGGAGAACGCGCGACGAGAAATACGCGCCGCCGAATATCTGTTGTGCCGGGAGGGACAGTCACGTTCAATGCGTGAGACTTGAGAGCCCCGATATTTCCGTCTCTCTGCTCCTCTCTGCCGGCGGTTCCCCGGTCGCGCGAGTTTCTCCAGCGACTGTCTCTTTGGGGTAAATAGGATGTCTATACAGCTGATAGGTTTACAGATGCGCTCCATAGCGGGGAGTTTAAAAAGGAACCAACGCGCCTATGACGTTTTTTTGGCTGGTATGGACTTTTTTCAACATACATATTACAATACTTATAACTAGTTATTATCATGTCTTCCGCTCCATGAAATGCATGTTAATGCTCAGTAGTACACATATGGTACTTTAATGTATTGCATTGTAATAAAATGTGATCATTTTCAATGGGCATATATATATGCAGCTGAAACAGGTAGCCTAGTGCATCCCACATTTTTCAATATACCATTTTAATACAATATTATGGCCTTGAGAAAAATGATTGTTTTGGGGGGAGGTGGGGTAGTGCACTATAGGCCCCTGAGACGCGGCTTAAGAAATCGTACTGAATGGGAAAAAGAAATTCCCCTTACATTACTTTTACTGTTTTACTTTTAAGTAGTTTTGAAACCCAGTACTTTTATACTTTTACTTAAGTAAAAAGCTTGAGTTGATACTTCTACTTTTACCAAAGTATTTCTATATCCTAGTATCTATACTTCTACTTAACTCTCCTGTTGCCTTCTGGGTCAAAAAGACCCACGTTCGAGTGTTTATGTATTTGTGTGTATCGCGGTCTAAGGGTCACAAAATGATCCACGACCAGTGTATACGTATGCATGCATGCATGTACGTATGAATCACTCAAGCCCGTCGTCCTCGGGTTAAAACGACTCGCGTCTTTCCACCGAGCCCTCGCCGTCGCCCTGGGGTCTGTTCGACCCTCGAGTTTGAGCGAGCCCACGGCCTAGTCCCCCGGGTCAAACTGACCCGTGTTTATCGCCGAGCTCCCGGCCCCGTCCCCAGGGTCAGAATGTGCGAATAAGGACACTATGAAAGGGGTGTACTTATAAGCTGTATTTATACACAATTTATTCACATCTGCGTAATCGCGCGGTCGGCTTCGTTGGTGCGCTCGCGCTGATCGAAGGTTCTTTAGCCAAGACGCGAGACGTCATTTCGTACGTGTCCAGAGTGTAAAGCCCTCTGAGAAGTTTACAAAAAAAAGAAAATAATAATGATAATGTGTATTTGTTATTCTGAGCTATTCAAAATAAACTGAATTGATTCAAATTGAAATGAGGTGTCACAAGTTGTTATGTGCGAATAAGGACACTATGAAAGGGGTGTACTTATATGCTTGGTGTGCTCGCGCTGATCTAAGGCTCTTTAGCAAAGACAGATTGACCCCGTAGGACATGGGGTGTGCGAGGAATGAGTGAGGACAACACGAGGGTTAAAAAAAAGAATTACTTATGAAAATCTAGTTTTCAACTTTGTTCGGTCTGAAACGTAGTTTTAGAGAATAAAAATGAGTAAATGCAGCTTACGGGCAATGATGAAAGCTTCAGGTATTCATGAAAACGTCATACAATTTATAGTTCCGATGTTCTGCGACACTTTCTTGATGGAAAAGTTAAAAAAAAGAATTCCTTCTGAAAATCTAGTTTTCAACTCTGATCGGTCTGAAACGTTGTTTTAGAGCATACAAATGAGTAAATGCATCTTACGGGCAGTATAGTGATGAAAGCCTCAGGTATTCATGAAAACGTCATACAATTTATAGTTCCGATGTTCTAAGACACTTTCTTGATGGAAAAGTAAAAAAAAAAGAATTCCTTATGAAAATCTAGTTTTCAACTCTGATCGGTCTGAAACGTTGTTTTAGAGCATACAAATGAGTAAATGCAGCTTACGGGCAGTATAGTGATGAAAGCTTCAGGTATTCATGAAAACGTCATACAATTTATTGTTCCAATGTTCTAAGACACTTTCTTGATGGCAAAGTTAAAAAAAAAAGAATTCCTTATGAAAATCTAGTTTTCAACTCTGTTCGGTCTGAAACGTCGTTTTAGAGCATAAAAATGAGTAAATGCAGCTTACGGGCAGTATAGTGATGAAAGCCTCAGGTATTCATGAAAACGTCATACAATTTATAGTTCCGATGTTCTAAGACACTTTCTTGATGGAAAAGTTAAAAAAAAGAATTCCTTATGAAAATCTAGTTTTCCACTCTGTTCGGTCTGAAACGTCGTTTTAGGGCATAAAAATGAGTAAATGCAGCTTACGGGCAGTATAGTGATGAAAGCTTCAGGTATTCATGAAAACGTCATACAATTTGTAGTTCCGATGTTCTCAGACAATTTCTTGATGGAAAATTAACCCTCGTGTGGCCTCACCGATCCGTACACACCCCGTGTCCTGCGGGTCAAACTGTCCAATTTCCTTTCATCTGGAGCCTTCGATGCGTGGGCGCTCACACCACTTGCAAACAGCAGAGTGTTGATAATGCACTCGGGTCATTTTGACCCAAGGACAACAGCAGGGGCTCGGTGACACACAAGGGTCATTTAGACCCAAGGAGAACGGCGGAGTGTTGATGATACACGAGGGTCATTTCGACCCGAGGACAACGGCAGGGGCATGGTGATACTAAAGGGTCATTTTGACCCAAGGACAACGGCAGGGGCATGGTGATACTCAAGGGTCATTTTGACCCAAGGACAACGGCAGGGGCTTGGTGATACTCAAGGGTCTTTTCGACCCCAAGACAACGGCAAAGCGGTTCCAACTGTAGCACCCCCGAGCACGAAGGACCTTGGGAAGGCACTTCTCTGAATCAGTTCGGGGAGACTTGAAAGTTTGCTGCAACCCGACTATCCTATCCTATCCTCGTGCCCGCAGGATGTCGGGAAGGCACTTTTCTAAATCGGCCAATTTGTTTTCGCTTCTTCGGCTCGTGCAGCTTTCGCGAAAAGTCGAAAGCACTCGAGTTTGCCGCGCTCCCACTGATACGGCCGTCGCGGTTCCGACGATCCCGGCGCCGAGCTCGCGGGACCTCAGGAAGGCACTTTTCTAAATCGGCCATTTTTTTTTGGCTTCTTCGGTTCCTGCAGCTTTCGCGAAAAGTCAGAAGCACTTGATTTTGCTGCGCTCCCACTGATACGGCCGTCGCGGTTCCGACGATCCCGTCGCCTAGCTCGAGGGACCTCGGGAAGGCACTTTTATAAATCGTCCATTTTTTTTTCGCTTCTTCAGCTCCTGCAGCTTTCGCGGAAACTCGGAAGCACTCGAGTTTGCCACCCTCCCACTGATACGGCCGTTGCGGTTCCGACGATCCCGTCGCCGAGCTCGCGGGACCTCGGCAAGGCAGTTTTCGAAATCGGCCATTTTGTTTTTTCTTCTTCGGCTCATGTAGCTTTCACAGAAAGTCGGAAGCACTCGAGTTTGCCGCACTCCCACTAATACGGCCGTCGCGGTTCCGACGAACCCGTCGCCGATCTCGCGCGACCTCGGGAAGGCCGTTTTTGAAATCGGCCATTTTGTTTTCGCTTCTTCGGCTCGTGTAGCTTTCGCAAAAAGTCGGAAGCACTCGAGTTTGCTGCGCTCCCACTAACACGGCCGTCGCGGTTCCGACGATCCCGTCGCCGTGCTCGCGGGTCCTCGGGAAGGCACTTTTCTAAATCGGCCATTTTGTTTTCGCTACTTCGGCTCCTGCAGCTTTCGCGAAAAGTCGGAAGCACTCGAGTTTGCCGCGCTCCCACTAATACGGCCGTCGCGGTTCCGACGGTCCCGTCGCTGAGCTCGCGCGACCTCAGGAAGGAACTTTTCTATATCGGCCATTATGTTTTCGCTTGTTCGGCTCGTGTAGCTTTCGCAAAAAGTCGGAAGCACTCGAGTTTGCTGCGGTCCCACTAATACGGCCGTCGTGGTTTCAACGACCCCGTCGCCGATCTCGCGCGACCTCGGGAAGGCAGTTTTTGAAATCGGCCATTTTGTTTTCGCTTCTTCGACTCCTGCAGCTTTCGCGAAAAGTCAGAAGCACTCGAGTTTGCCGCACTCCCACTAATACGGCCGTCGCGGTTCCGACGACCCCGTCGCCGATCTCGCGCGACCTCGGAAAGGCAGTTTTTGAAATCGGCCATTTTGTTTTCGCTTCTTCGGCTCGTGCAGTTTTCGCGAAAAGTCGGGAGCACTCGAGTTTGCCGCGCTCCCACTAATACGGCCGTCGCGGTTCCCGACGGTCCCGTCGCCGAGCTCGTGCGACCTCGGATAGGCAGTTTTCGAAATCGGCCATTTTGTTTTTTCTTCTTCGGCTCGTGTAGCTTTCACAGAAAGTCGAAGGGACTCGAGTTTTCTGCCTCCCACTAATACGGCCGTCGCGGTTCCGACGGTCCTGTCCCCGAGCTCGCGGGACCTCGGGAAGTCACTTTTCTAAATCGGCCATTTTGTTTTTTCTTCTTCGGCTAGTGTAGCTTTCACAGAAAGTCGGAAGCACTCGAGTTTGCCGTGCTCCCACTGATACGGCCGTCGCGGTTCCGACGACCCCGTCGCCGATCTCGCGCGACCTCGGGAAGGCAGTTTTTGAAATCGGCCATTTTGTTTTCGCTTCTTCGGCTCGTGTAGCTTTTACAGATAGTCGGAAGGACTTGAATTTTCTCCCTCCCACTAACACGGCCATCGCGGTTCCAACTGTCCCTTCCACGAGCTCTTTGGACCTCGGGAAGTCACTTTTCTAAATCGGCCATTTTGTTTTTTGCTTCTTCGGCTAGTGTAGCGTTCACAAAAAGTCGGAAGGACTCGAGTTTTCTGCCTCCCACTAACACGGCCGTCGCGGTTCCAACGGTCCCGTCCACGAGCTCGCGGGACCTCGGGAAGTCACTCTTCTAAATCGGCCATTTTGTTTTCGCTTCTTCGGCTCCTGTAGCTTTTACAGAAAGTCGGAAGGACTCGAGTTTTCTGCCTCCCACTAACACGGCCGTCGCGGTTCCAACGGTCCCGTCCACGAGCTCGCGGGACCTCGGGAAGTCACTCTTCTAAATCGGCCATTTTGTTTTCGCTTCTTCGGCTCCTGTAGCTTTTACAGAAAGTCGGAAGGACTCGAGTTTTCTGCCTCCCACTAACACGGCCGTCGCGGTTCCAACTGTCCCGTCCACGAGCTCTTTGGACCTTGGGAAGTCACTTTTCTAAATCGGCCATTTTGTTTTTTGGCTTCTTCGGCTAGTGTAGCTTTCGCGAAAAGTCGGAAGCACTCGAGTTTGCCACCCTCCCACTGATACGGCCATCGGGGTTCCGACAGTCCCGTCGCCGAACTCGGGGGACCTCGGGAAGGAACTTTTATAAATCGGCCATTTTGTTTTCGCTTCTTCAGCTCCTGCAGCTTTCGCGGAAACTCGGAAGCACTCGAGTTTGCCACCCTCCCACTGATACGGCCGTTGCGGTTCCGACGATCCCGTCGCCGAGCTCGCGGGACCTCGGAAAGGCAGTTTTCGAAATCGGCCATTTTGTTTTTTCTTCTTCGGCTCGTGTAGCTTTCACAGAAAGTCGGAAGCACTCGAGTTTGCCGTGCTCCCACTGATACGGCCGTCGCGGTTCCGACGACCCCGTCGCGGATCTCGCGCGACCTCGGGAAGGCAGTTTTTGAAATCGGCCATTTTGTTTTCGCTTATTCGGCTCGTGCAGCTTTCGCGAAAAGTCAGAAGCACTCGAGTTTGCCGCACTCCCACTAATACGGCCGTCGCGGTTCCGACGAACCCGTCGCCGATCTCGCGCGACCTCGGGAAGGCAGTTTTTGAAATCTGCCATTTTGTTTTCGCTTCTTCGGCTCGTGTAGCTTTCGCAAAAAGTCGGAAGCACTCCAGTTTGCCGCGCTCCCACTAATACGGCCGTCGCGGTTCCGACGGTCCCGTCGCTGAGCTCGCGCGACCTCGGGAAGGCACTTTTCTAAATCGGCCATTATGTTTTCGCTTGTTCGGCTCGTGTAGCTTTCGCAAAAAGTCGGAAGCACTCGAGTTTGCTGCGCTCCCACTAATACGGCCGTCGCGGTTCCGGCGGTCCCGTCCCCGAGCTCGCGAGACCTCGGGAAGTCACTTTTCTAAATCGGCCATTTTGTTTTCGCTACTTCGGCTCGTACAGCTTTCGCTAAAAGTCGGGAGCACTCGAGTTTGCCGCACTCCCACTAATACGGCCGTCGCGGTTCCAACGACCCCGTCGCCGATCTCGCGCGACCTCGGGAAGGCAGTTTTTGAAATCGGCCATTTTGTTTTCGCTACTTCGGCTCGTGCAGCTTTCGCGAAAAGTCGGGAGCACTCGAGTTTGCCGCACTCCCACTAATACGGCCGTCGCGATTCCAACGACCCCGTCGCCGATCTCGCGCGACCTCGGGAAGGCAGTTTTTGAAATCGGCCATTTTGTTTTCGCTACTTCGGCTCGTGCAGCTTTCGCGAAAAGTCGGGAGCACTCGAGTTTGCCGCACTCCCACTAATACGGCCGTCGCGATTCTAACGACCCCGTCGCCGATCTCGCGCGACCTCGGGAAGGCAGTTTTTGAAATCGGCCATTTTGTTTTCGCTACTTCGGCTCGTGCAGCTTTCGCGAAAAGTCGGGAGCACTCGAGTTTGCCGCACTCCCACTAATACGGCCGTTGCGGTTCCAACGACCCCGTCGCCGATCTCGCGCGACCTCGGGAAGGCAGTTTTTGAAATCGGCCATTTTGTTTTCGCTTCTTCGGCTCCTGCAGCTTTCGCGAAAAGTCAGAAGCACTCCAGTTTGCCGCACTCCCACTAATACGGCCGTCGCGGCTCCGACGACCCCATCGCCGATCTCGCGCGACCTCGGGAAGGCAGTTTTTGAAATCGGCCATTTTGTTTTCGCTTCTTCGGCTCGTGCAGCTTTTTCGAAAAGACGGGAGCACTCGAGTTTGCCGCACTCCCACTAATACGGCCGTCGCGGTTCCGACGAACCCGTCGCCGTGCTCGCGGGACCTCGGGAAGGCAGTTTTTGAAATCGGCCATTTTGTTTTCGCTTCTTCGGCTCGTGTAGCTTTTACAGATAGTCGGAAGGACTTGAATTTTCTCCCTCCCACTAACACGGCCATCGCGGTTCCAACTGTCCCGTCCACGAGCTCTTTGGACCTCGGGAAGTCACTTTTCTAAATCGGCCATTTTGTTTTTTTGCTTCTTCGGCTAGTGTAGCTTTCACAAAAAGTCGGAAGGACTCGAGTTTTCTGCCTCCAACTAACATGGCCGTCGCGGTTCCAACGGTCCCGTCCACGAGCTCTTTGGACCTCGGGAAGTCACTTTTCTAAATCGGCCATTTTGTTTTTTGGCTTCTTCGGCTAGTGTAGCTTTCACAGAAAGTCGGAAGGACTCGAGTTTTCTGCCTCACACAAACACGGCCGTCGCGGTTCCAACGGTCCCGTCCACGAGCTCTTTGGACCTTGGGAAGTCACTTTTCTAAATCCGCCATTTTTTTTTTTTTGGCTTCTTCGGCTAGTGTAGCTTTAAAAGAAGGTCGGAGGCACTCGAGATTGCAACCTCCCGCTAATATGGCCGTTGCGATTCAAACGGTACCATCCGCTAGCTTGTCGGACCAAAAGACACACCTTGATCCGAGGACAAGGGGAGGATGTGGAATTACATGAAATTGTGTTTGTGTGTGCCATTGCTTGTAACACTGGGGGTTATAAAAAATAAAACAATATACTACAACTGTCAGGTATTCATGAAAACATCATACAATTTATAGTTCTGATGTTCTGAGACTTTCTTGATGGAAAAGTTTAAAAAAAAAGAATTCCTTATGAAAATCTAGTTTTCAACTCTGTTCGGTCTGAAACGTTGTTTAAGAGCATAAAAATGAGTAAATGCAGCTTACGGGCAGTATAGTGATGAAAGCTTCAGGTATTCATGAAAACGTCATACAATTTATAGTTCCTATGTTCTGAGACACTCTCTTGATGGAAAAGTTAAAAAAAAAAGAAAAAAGAATTCCTTATGAAAATCTAGTCTTCAACTCGGTTTGGTATTAAACATCGATTAAGAGCATAATAATGAGTAAATGCAGCATACGGGCAGTATAGTGATGAAAGCTTCAGGTATTCATGAAAACGTCATACAATTTGTAGATCCGATGTTCTGAGACACTTTCTTGATGGAAAAGTTAAAAAAAAGAATTCCTTATGAAAATCTATTTTTCAACTCTGTTCAGTCTGAAACGTCGTTTTAGAGCATAAAAATGAGTAAATGCAGCTTACGGGCAGTATAGTGATGAAAGCTTCAGGTATTCATGAAAACGTCATACAATTTATAGTTCCGATGTTCTGAGACAATTTCTTGATGAAAATTACAAAAAAGATGAATTCCTTATGAAGATCTAGTTTTCAACTTTGTTCAGTCTGAAACGTCGTTTTCGAGCATAAAAATGAGTAAATGCAGCTTTCAGGCAGTAGTGATGAAACCATCCGGTATTCATTAACACATCAGACAACTTGTAGTAGGTCTAGTGTTCTGAGACACTTTCTTGATCGAAAATGGAAAAAAATGAATTCTTCAAAGAAAATCAAGTTTTCAACTCTGTTCAGCCTTAAACATCGGTTAAGGGCATAACAATGAGGAAATAAAGCTCTCAGGCAGTATAGTGATGAAAGCATCAGGTATTCATGAAAATATGCTTTACGTTTACTCAGTGTGGTTTCACGTGGGTATGGATTAACATTAATTGGGTGTGGCTTCACGTTCATGGGGTGTGGCTTCATGTTAAAGCAGTATGGCCTATTTTGGGGCGTGGCTTCTCATTAATTGGGTGTGGCTTTATGTTAAGGAGTGTGGCTTCAATTTAATGGTGTGTGGCTTTAAATTAAAGAGGTTTGGCATCAAATTAAAGGGGTGTGGCTTTTAGTGAAAGGGGTGTGTCTTCGCATTAAATGTGTGTGGCTTTACTTTAATGGATGTGGCTTCACATTAACGGGGTGTGGTTTCACGATATTGGGGTGGGGCGTTACAATTACTGGGCGTGGCTTCACATTACTTGTTTGTGACTTCACGTTAACAGGGGTGGCTTCATGTTAACTGTGTGTGGCTTCAGGTTAATGGGGTGTGGCTTTCACATTAATGGGTTTTGGCTTCACGTTGAAGGGGTGTGGCTAGACATTAAATGGGTGTGGCTTCACGTTAACGTGGTGTGCCTTCACATTGAAGGGGTGTGGCTTCACAATAAATGGATGTGGCTTCAAGAGAATGGCTTGTGGCTTTATGCTGAAGGCGTGTGGCTTCACGTTAACGGGGTGTGGCTACAGGGTAACAGGGCATTAAATGGGTGTGGCTTCACAATACAGCTTCATGTTAACAAGGATGTGGCTTCACTTCGAGGAGTGTGGTTTCAAATTAAAGGAAAGTGGCATCACATGACTTTACGTAAAAGGGGTGTGGCTTAACATTAACGGGGTGTGGCTTCACGTTGGATGGCTGTGGCTTTACATTAACGGGGTGTGGCTTTACGTTAATGGGGTGGCTTCACGTTATATGGCTATTGCCTAACGTTAATGGGGTGTGGCTTTACATTAATGGGTTGTGGCATCAAATCAAAGGATTCTTGTATCACATTAAATGGGTGTGACTTTACGTGAAGAGGGTGTGGCTTCACAATAACCGGGTGTGGCTTAACATTAACAGGGTGAGGCTTCAAATTAACAGGTGTGGCTTCACATTAAAGGGGTGTGGCTTCAAATTAAAGGGAACTGGCTTCACATGACTCCATGTAAAAGGGGTGTGGCTTCACATTAACTGTGTGTTGCTTCAAGTTGACAGGGTATGGATTCAAGTGAATGTGGTCTAGCTTCATGTTAACGGTGTGTGGTTTCACGTTCAGGGTATGGATTAACGTTAGTTGGGTGTGGCTTAACGTTAATGGGGGCGTGGCTTAGCGTTAAAGGGGTGTGGTCTATTGTTAACTGGGCCTGGCTTCACATTAATCGGGTGTGGCTTTATGTTAATGGCGTGTGGCTTCAGGTTAACAGGGTGTAAAATAGATGTGGCATCACAATAGGGCTTCATGTTAACAAGGATGTGGCTTCACTTTACCGGGGCGTGGCTTCAAATTAAAGGGGTCTGGCATCAAATTAAAGAGGTGTGACTTTACTTTAGGGGTGTGTCTTCACATTAAATGTGTGTGGCTTCACGTTAAAGGGGTATGGCCTAACGTTAACGGGGTGTGGATTCACATTAATGGGGTGTGGCATCAAATTAAAGGATTCCTTTATCACATTAAATGGGTGTGAAGTGGGTGTGGCTTCACAATAACACTGTGTGGTTTCACATAAATGGGGTGTGGCTTCATGTTAACGTGGCTTCAGGTTAACAGGGTGTGAAATGGGTGTGGCTTCACAATAAGGCTTCATGTTAACAAGGATGTGGCTTCACTTTAACGGGTGTGGCTTCAAGTTAACGGGGTGTGGCTTCACATTAAATGGTTGTGGCTTCACATTAAATGGTTGTGGCTTCACATTACTTGTGTCTGACTTCAGTTAACAGGGGTGGCTTCACATTATTGGGGTGTGGCATCACTTTAAAGGGGTGTGTCTTTATGTTAATGGAGATAGGCTTAAAGTTGAAGGGGTGTGGCTTCAAATTAATGTTGTATGGCATCACAAAAAAGCATCATGTTAACAATGGTGTGGCTCGAAATTAAAGGAGTCTGCCATCACATTAAAGGGGTGTGACTTTACGTGGACGGGTTGTGACTTCAAGTTATTGAGGTGTGGCTTCACATTAAATGGGTGTGGCTTCACGTTAAGAGGATGTGGCTTTACATTAATAGGGGAGTGGCTTTACGTTAATTGGGTGTGGCATCACATTAACTGGGTATGTTTCACGATATCAAGGTGGGGCGTTAAATTTACTGGCCGTGGCTTCACATTACTTGTTTGTGACTTCACATTAACAGGGGTGGCTTCATGTTAACGGTGTGTGGCTTCAGGTAAACGGACTGTGGCTTCAATTTAATGAGGTATGCCATCACATTAATGGGTTTTGGCTTCACGTTGAAGGGGTGTGGCTTCATGTTAAATGGATGTGGCTTCATGTGATTGGGTTGTGAGTTCACGCTGAAGGGGTGTGGCTTCACATTACCTGGGTGTGGCATCACGTTGAAGGGGTATAGCTTCAGGTTAACTGGGTGTGGCTTCACATTAATTTGGTGAAGCTTTACATTAACGGGGTGTGGCAACACGTTAAAGTGGTGTGGCTTTACATTAACAGGTTGTGGATTTACGTTACTCGGGTGTGGCTTCACGTCAACGGGGTGTAGGTTCACGTTAAATGGATGTGGCGTCACGTTAACGGTGCGTGGCTTCACATTAACGGGGTTTGGCTTCACCTTAATGGTGTGTGCCTTCATGTCAAAGGAGTGTTGCTTAACGTTAATCGGGTGTAGCTTCACGTTAACGGGGTGTGGCTTCAGTTTAACGTTAATGGGGTGTGGCTTTATGATGAAAGGGTTTGGCTTCATATTGAAGAGGTGTGGCAACACGTTGAAGGGGTGTGGCTTTACATTCACAGGGTTAGCATTCACACTAATGGAGTGTGGCTTCACGTCAAGGGGGCGTTGCTTCACATTAAATGGATTTGGCTTCATGTTAACTGTGTGTGGCTTCACATTAATGGGGTGTGGCTTCCCATTCACGGGGTTTGGCTTCAAGTTAATGTCATGTGGTTTCACAATATAGCTTCACGTTAACAAGGGTGTGGCTTTACTTTAACAGGGTCTGGCTTCAAATTAATGGAGTCTGGCATCACATTAAAGGGGTGTGACTTTACGTGAAAGGGGTGTGGCTTGAAGTTAACAGGGTGTGGCTTCACGTTAAAAGGGGTTTGGCTTCCCGAGTCAGAATGACCCGCGTTTGTCGTCGATTTCGAGGCCCCAGTCCCCGGGGTCTGAATGACCCTCGTTCATAGTCGAGCGCCCGGCCTCGCCGTCTTCCCCGGGGTCAGAATGACCCGTGAGCCCTCGGCCTCGTCCACGGGTCGAAACGACCCGAGTCGTTTAGTACGTGTCCAGATTGTAAAGCCCTCTGAGGCGTTTACAAAAAAAAGAAAATAATAATAAGTATTTGTTATTCTGAGCTGTTCAAAATAAACTGAATTGATTCAAATTGAAATGAGGTGTCACAAGTTATTATGTGCGAATAAGGACACTATGAAAGGGGTGTACTTATACGCTGTATTTATACACAATTTATTCACATCTGCGTAATCCCGCGGTCGGCTTCGTTGGTGCGCTCGCGCTGATCGAAGGCTCTTTAGCCAAGACTCGTGACGTCATTTCGTACGTGTCCAGATTGTAAAGCCCTCTGAGGCGTTTACAAAAAAAAGAAAATAATAATAATAATGTGTATTTGTTATTCTGAACTATTCAAAATAAACTGAATTGATTCAAATTGAAATGAGGTGTCACAAGTTATTATGTGCGAATAAGGACACTATGAAAGGGGTGTACTTATACGCTGTATTTATACACAATTTATTCACATCTGCGTAATCCCGCGGTCGGCTTCGTTGGTGCGCTCGCGCTGATCGAAGGCTCTTTAGCCAAGACTCGTGACGTCATTTCGTACGTGTCCAGATTGTAAAGCCCTCTTAGGCGTTTACAAAAAAAAAAAGAAAATAATAATGTGTATTTGTTATTCTGAGCTATTCAAAATAAACTGAATTGATTCAAATTGAAATGAGGTGTCACAAGTTATTATGTGCGAATAAGGACACTATGAAAGGCCCTCTGAGGCGTTTACAAAAAAAAGAAAATAATAATAGAAATAAAGAAAATCTAGTTTTCAACTCTGTTCAGTCTGAAACGTCGTTTAAGAGCATAAAAATGAGTTACTGCAAATCACGGGCAGTATAGTGATGAAAGCTTCACTTATGAACATATCATACAATTTGAAGTTTAGATGTTCTGAGACACTTTCTTGATGGAAATTTTTTTTTAAAATAATTATTTTAGAAAATCTTGTTTTCAACTCTGTTCAGTCTGAATCTTCGTTTAAAAGCATAAAAATGAGTAAATGCAGCTTACGGGAAGTATAGTGATGAAAGCTTCAGGTATTGATGAACATATCATATAATTTGAATTTCTGATGTTCTCAGAGGCTTTCTTGATGGAAAATATAGAAAAATGAATTCTTTAAGAAAATCAGGTTTTTAACTCTGTTCAGTCTGAAACGTCGTTTAAGAGCATAAAAATGAGTTACTGCAAATCACGGGCAGTATAGTGATGAAAGCTTCACTTATTCATGAACATATCATACTATTTGAAGTTCAGATGTTCTGAGACACTTTCTTGATGGAAATTTGTTTTTTTAAAAGAATTCTTTTAGAAAATCTTGTTTTCAACTCTGTTCAGTCTGATTCGTCGTTTAAGAGCATAAAATTGAGTAAATGCAGCTTACGGGAAGTATAGTGATGAAAGCTTCAGGTATTCATGAACATATCATATAATTTGAATTTCTGATGTTCTCAAAGGCTTTCTTGATGGAAAATATCGAAAAATGAATTCTTTAAGAAAATCAACTTTTCAACTCTGTTCAGTCTGAAACGTCGTTTAAGAGCATAAAAATGGGTAACTGCAGTTTACGGGCAGCATTAAAGCTTCAGGTATTCAGGAAAATATGAACAATTCGTAATTCCGATGTGCTGAGACACTTTCTTGATGGAAAATTAAAATAAAATAGTTCTTTAAGAAAATTCAGTTTTCAACTCTGGTCAGTCTGAAACGTCGTTTAAGATCATAAAAATGGGTAACTGCAGCTTATGGGCAGTATAGTGATGAAAGCTTCAGGTTTCATAAACATATTACACAATTTGATGTTCCGATGTTCTGAAACACTTTCTTGATGGAAAATATTTAAAAAAAAATGAATTCTTTAAGAAAATCTAGTTTTCAACTCTGTTCAGTCTGAAACGTCGTTTAAGAGCATAAAATTGAGTAAATGCAGCTTACGGGAAGTATAGTGATGAAAGCTTCAGGTATTCATGAACATATCATACAATTTGAAGTTCCGATGTCCTGAGACACTTTCTTGATGGAATTTTTTTTTTTAAAGAATTCTTTTAGAAAATCTTGTTTTCAACTCTATTCAGTCTGAATCGTCGTTTAAGAGCATAAAAATGAGTAAATGCAGCTTACGGGAAGTATAGTAATAAAAGCTTCAGGTATTCATGAACATATCATATAATTTGAAGTTCCGATGTTCTAAGAGGCTTTCTTGATGGAAAATATAAAAAAATGAATTCTTTAAGAAAATCAAGTTTTCAACTCTGTTCAGTCTGAAACGTCGTTTAAGAGCATAAAAATGAGTTACTACAGCTCACGGGCAGTATAGTGATGAAAGCTTCAGGTATTCATGAACATATCATACAATTTGAAGTTCCGATGTCCTGAGACACTTTCTTGATGGAAAATTAAAATAAAATAGTTCTTTAAGAAAATTCAGTTTTCAACTCTGTTCAGTCTGAATCGTCGTTTAAGAGCATAAAAATGAGTAAATGCAGCTTACGGAACGTATAGTAATGAAAGCTTCAGGTATTCATGAACATATCATACAATTTGAAGTTCCGATGTCCTGAGACACTTTCTTGATGGAAAATTAAAATAAAATAGTTCTTTAAGAAAATTCAGTTTTCAACTCTGTTCAGTCTGAAACGTCGTTTAAGAGCATAAAAATGGGTAACTGCAGCTTACGGGCAGTATAGTGATGAAAGCTTCAGGTTTCATAAACATATTACACAATTTGATGTTCCGATGTTCTGAAACACTTGATGGAAAATATTTAAAAAAAATGAATTCTTTAAGAAAATCTAGTTTTCAACACTGTTCAGTCTGAAACGTCGTTTAAGAGCATAAAAATGAGTTACTGCTGCTCACGGGCAGTATAGTGATGAAAGCTTCAGGTATTCATGAACATATCATACAATTTGAAGTTCCGATGTCCTGAGACACTTTCTTGATGGAATTTTTTTTTTAAAAGAATTCTTTTGGAAAATCTTGTTTTCAACTCTGTTCTGTCTGAATCGTCGTTTAAGAGCATAAAAATGAGTAAATGCAGCTTACGGAACGTATAGTAATGAAAGCTTTAGGTATTCATGAACATATCATATAATTTGAAGTTCCGATGTTCTAAGAGGCTTTCTTGATGGAAAATATAAAAAAATGAATTCTTTAAGAAAATCAAGTTTTCAACTCTGTTCAGTCTAAAACGTTGTTTCACAGTATAAAAACGAGTAAATGCAACTTACCGACAGTATAGTGACGAAAGCTTCAGGTATTCGTGAACATATCATACAATATTTAAGTTCCGATGTTCTAAGATGGAAAACATAAAAAAATGAATTCTTTAAGAAAATCTAGTTTTCAACACTGTTCAGTGTGAAACGTCGATTAAGAACATACAAATGAGTAAATGCAGATTACAGGCAGAGGTGTCAAGTAACGAAGTACAAATACTTCGTTACTTTACTTAAGTAGGAATTTTGAGTATCTATACTTTACTGGAGTATTTTTTTTCAGACTACTTTTTACTTCTACTCCTTACTTTTTCAGGCAAATATCTGTACTTTCTACTCCCTACTTTTTAAAAAATAGCCTCGTTACTATTTCATTTTGGTTTGTTTTTCATTCCGGTTAGCCAGATAAATCGCGCCATCCGAATAGAGTGAATTTGATTGTGGTTGGAAGAGAAGTATATACCTTTCCGACACCCTATTGTTTTTTTACGATGCACCTGAACATGACATGAATCAACCGTTACAATCACGTCACTCTCAAGCAAGGACAGCAGAGAAGCCGATTGCAAATATGTCCGTCTCGGAGAACGCGCGATGAGAAATACGCGCCACCGAATATCTGTTATGCCGGGAGGGACAGTCACGTTCAATGCGTGAGACTTGAGAGCCCCGATACTTCCGTCTCTCTGCTCCTCTCTGCCGGCGGTTGAAGTTCCGATGTTCTAAGATGGAAAATATTTAAAAAAAATGAATTCTTTAAGAAAATCTAGTTTTCAACACTGTTCAGTGTGAAACGTCGATTAAGAACATACAAATGAGTAAATGCAGATTACGGGCAGAGGTGTCAAGTAACGAAGTACAAATACTTCGTTAATTTACTTAAGTAGGAATTTTGAGTATCTATACTTTACTGGAGTATTTTTTTTCAGACTACTTTTTACTTCTACTCCTTACTTTTTCACGCAAATATCTGTACTTTCTACTCCCTACTTTTTAAAAAATAGCCTCGTTACTATTTCATTTTAGTTTGTTTTTCATTCCGGTTAGCCAGATAAATCGCGCCATCCGAATAGAGTGAATTTGATTGTGGTTGGAAGAGAAGTATATACCTTTCCGACACCCTATTGTTTTTTTACGCGATGCACCTGAACATGACACGAATCAACCGTTACAATCACGTCACTCTCAAGCAAGGACAGCAGAGAAGCCGATTGCAAATATGTCCGTCTCGGAGAACGCGCGACGAGAAATACGCGCCGCCGAATATCTGTTGTGCCGGGAGGGACAGTCACGTTCAATGCGTGAGACTTGAGAGCCCCGATATTTCCGTCTCTCTGCTCCTCTCTGCCGGCGGTTCCCCGGTCGCGCGAGTTTCTCCAGCGACTGTCTCTTTGGGGTAAATAGGATGTCTATACAGCTGATAGGTTTACAGATGCGCTCCATAGCGGGGAGTTTAAAAAGGAACCAACGCGCCTATGACGTTTTTTTGGCTGGTATGGACTTTTTTCAACATACATATTACAATACTTATAACTAGTTATTATCATGTCTTCCGCTCCATGAAATGCATGTTAATGCTCAGTAGTACACATATGGTACTTTAATGTATTGCATTGTAATAAAATGTGATCATTTTCAATGGGCATATATATATGCAGCTGAAACAGGTAGCCTAGTGCATCCCACATTTTTCAATATACCATTTTAATACAACATTATGGCCTTGAGAAAAATGATTGTTTTGGGGGGAGGTGGGGTAGTGCACTATAGGCCCCTGAGACGCGGCTTAAGAAATCGTACTGAATGGGAAAAAGAAATTCCCCTTACATTACTTTTACTGTTTTACTTTTAAGTAGTTTTGAAACCCAGTACTTTTATACTTTTACTTAAGTAAAAAGCTTGAGTTGATACTTCTACTTTTACCAAAGTATTTCTATATCCTAGTATCTATACTTCTACTTAACTCTCCTGTTGCCTTCTGGGTCAAAAAGACCCACGTTCGAGTGTTTATGTATTTGTGTGTATCGCGGTCTAAGGGTCACAAAATGATCCACGACCAGTGTATACGTATGCATGCATGCATGTACGTATGAATCACTCAAGCCCGTCGTCCTCGGGTTAAAACGACTCGCGTCTTTCCACCGAGCCCTCGCCGTCGCCCTGGGGTCTGTTCGACCCTCGAGTTTGAGCGAGCCCTCGGCCTAGTCCCCCGGGTCAAACTGACCCGTGTTTATCGCCGAGCTCCCGGCCCCGTCCCCAGGGTCAGAATGTGCGAATAAGGACACTATGAAAGGGGTGTACTTATAAGCTGTATTTATACACAATTTATTCACATCTGCGTAATCGCGCGGTCGGCTTCGTTGGTGCGCTCGCGCTGATCGAAGGTTCTTTAGCCAAGACGCGAGACGTCATTTCGTACGTGTCCAGAGTGTAAAGCCCTCTGAGAAGTTTACAAAAAAAAGAAAATAATAATGATAATGTGTATTTGTTATTCTGAGCTATTCAAAATAAACTGAATTGATTCAAATTGAAATGAGGTGTCACAAGTTGTTATGTGCGAATAAGGACACTATGAAAGGGGTGTACTTATATGCTTGGTGTGCTCGCGCTGATCGAAGGCTCTTTAGCAAAGACAGATTGACCCCGTAGGACATGGGGTGTGCGAGGAATGAGTGAGGACAACACGAGGGTTAAAAAAAAGAATTACTTATGAAAATCTAGTTTTCAACTTTGTTCGGTCTGAAACGTAGTTTTAGAGAATAAAAATGAGTAAATGCAGCTTACGGGCAATGATGAAAGCTTCAGGTATTCATGAAAACGTCATACAATTTATAGTTCCGATGTTCTGCGACACTTTCTTGATGGAAAAGTTAAAAAAAAAGAATTCCTTCTGAAAATCTAGTTTTCAACTCTGATCGGTCTGAAACGTTGTTTTAGAGCATAAAAATGAGTAAATGCATCTTACGGGCAGTATAGTGATGAAAGCCTCAGGTATTCATGAAAACGTCATACAATTTATAGTTCCGATGTTCTAAGACACTTTCTTGATGGAAAAGTAAAAAAAAAAGAATTCCTTATGAAAATCTAGTTTTCAACTCTGATCGGTCTGAAACGTTGTTTTAGAGCATACAAATGAGTAAATGCAGCTTACGGGCAGTATAGTGATGAAAGCTTCAGGTATTCATGAAAACGTCATACAATTTATTGTTCCAATGTTCTAAGACACTTTCTTGATGGCAAAGTTAAAAAAAAAAGAATTCCTTATGAAAATCTAGTTTTCAACTCTGTTCGGTCTGAAACGTCGTTTTAGAGCATAAAAATGAGTAAATGCAGCTTACGGGCAGTATAGTGATGAAAGCCTCAGGTATTCATGAAAACGTCATACAATTTATAGTTCCGATGTTCTAAGACACTTTCTTGATGGAAAAGTTAAAAAAAAAGAATTCCTTATGAAAATCTAGTTTTCCACTCTGTTCGGTCTGAAACGTCGTTTTAGGGCATAAAAATGAGTAAATGCAGCTTACGGGCAGTATAGTGATGAAAGCTTCAGGTATTCATGAAAACGTCATACAATTTGTAGTTCCGATGTTCTCAGACAATTTCTTGATGGAAAATTAACCCTCGTGTGGCCTCACCGATCCGTACACACCCCGTGTCCTGCGGGTCAAACTGTCCAATTTCCTTTCATCTGGAGCCTTCGATGCGTGGGCGCTCACACCACTTGCAAACAGCAGAGTGTTGATAATGCACTCGGGTCATTTTGACCCAAGGACAACAGCAGGGGCTCGGTGACACACAAGGGTCATTTAGACCCAAGGAGAACGGCGGAGTGTTGATGATACACGAGGGTCATTTCGACCCGAGGACAACGGCAGGGGCATGGTGATACTAAAGGGTCATTTTGACCCAAGGACAACGGCAGGGGCATGGTGATACTCAAGGGTCATTTTGACCCAAGGACAACGGCAGGGGCTTGGTGATACTCAAGGGTCTTTTCGACCCCAAGACAACGGCAAAGCGGTTCCAACTGTAGCACCCCCGAGCACGAAGGACCTTGGGAAGGCACTTCTCTGAATCAGTTCGGGGAGACTTGAAAGTTTGCTGCAACCCGACTATCCTATCCTATCCTCGTGCCCGCAGGATGTCGGGAAGGCACTTTTCTAAATCGGCCATTTTGTTTTCGCTTCTTCGGCTCGTGCAGCTTTCGCGAAAAGTCGAAAGCACTCGAGTTTGCCGCGCTCCCACTGATACGGCCGTCGCGGTTCCGACGATCCCGGCGCCGAGCTCGCGGGACCTCAGGAAGGCACTTTTCTAAATCGGCCATTTTTTTTTCGCTTCTTCGGTTCCTGCAGCTTTCGCGAAAAGTCAGAAGCACTTGATTTTGCTGCGCTCCCACTGATACGGCCGTCGCGGTTCCGACGATCCCGTCGCCTAGCTCGAGGGACCTCGGGAAGGCACTTTTATAAATCGTCCATTTTTTTTTCGCTTCTTCAGCTCCTGCAGCTTTCGCGGAAACTCGGAAGCACTCGAGTTTGCCACCCTCCCACTGATACGGCCGTTGCGGTTCCGACGATCCCGTCGCCGAGCTCGCGGGACCTCGGCAAGGCAGTTTTCGAAATCGGCCATTTTGTTTTTTCTTCTTCGGCTCGTGTAGCTTTCACAGAAAGTCGGAAGCACTCGAGTTTGCCGCACTCCCACTAATACGGCCGTCGCGGTTCCGACGAACCCGTCGCCGATCTCGCGCGACCTCGGGAAGGCCGTTTTTGAAATCGGCCATTTTGTTTTCGCTTCTTCGGCTCGTGTAGCTTTCGCAAAAAGTCGGAAGCACTCGAGTTTGCTGCGCTCCCACTAACACGGCCGTCGCGGTTCCGACGATCCCGTCGCCGTGCTCGCGGGTCCTCGGGAAGGCACTTTTCTAAATCGGCCATTTTGTTTTCGCTACTTCGGCTCCTGCAGCTTTCGCGAAAAGTCGGAAGCACTCGAGTTTGCCGCGCTCCCACTAATACGGCCGTCGCGGTTCCGACGGTCCCGTCGCTGAGCTCGCGCGACCTCAGGAAGGAACTTTTCTATATCGGCCATTATGTTTTCGCTTGTTCGGCTCGTGTAGCTTTCGCAAAAAGTCGGAAGCACTCGAGTTTGCTGCGGTCCCACTAATACGGCCGTCGTGGTTTCAACGACCCCGTCGCCGATCTCGCGCGACCTCGGGAAGGCAGTTTTTGAAATCGGCCATTTTGTTTTCGCTTCTTCGACTCCTGCAGCTTTCGCGAAAAGTCAGAAGCACTCGAGTTTGCCGCACTCCCACTAATACGGCCGTCGCGGTTCCGACGACCCCGTCGCCGATCTCGCGCGACCTCGGAAAGGCAGTTTTTGAAATCGGCCATTTTGTTTTCGCTTCTTCGGCTCGTGCAGTTTTCGCGAAAAGTCGGGAGCACTCGAGTTTGCCGCGCTCCCACTAATACGGCCGTCGCGGTTCCCGACGGTCCCGTCGCCGAGCTCGTGCGACCTCGGATAGGCAGTTTTCGAAATCGGCCATTTTGTTTTTTCTTCTTCGGCTCGTGTAGCTTTCACAGAAAGTCGAAGGGACTCGAGTTTTCTGCCTCCCACTAATACGGCCGTCGCGGTTCCGACGGTCCTGTCCCCGAGCTCGCGGGACCTCGGGAAGTCACTTTTCTAAATCGGCCATTTTGTTTTTTCTTCTTCGGCTAGTGTAGCTTTCACAGAAAGTCGGAAGCACTCGAGTTTGCCGTGCTCCCACTGATACGGCCGTCGCGGTTCCGACGACCCCGTCGCCGATCTCGCGCGACCTCGGGAAGGCAGTTTTTGAAATCGGCCATTTTGTTTTCGCTTCTGCGGCTCGTGCAGCTTTCGCGAAAAGTCGGAAGCACTCGTGTTTGCCGCACTCCCACTAATACGGCCGTCGCGGTTCCGACGAACCCGTCGCCGTGCTCGCGGGACCTCGGGAAGGCAGTTTTTGAAATCGGCCATTTTGTTTTCGTTTCTTCGGCTCGTGTAGCTTTTACAGATAGTCGGAAGGACTTGAATTTTCTCCCTCCCACTAACACGGCCATCGCGGTTCCAACTGTCCCATCCACGAGCTCTTTGGACCTCGGGAAGTCACTTTTCTAAATCGGCCATTTTGTTTTTTGCTTCTTCGGCTAGTGTAGCGTTCACAAAAAGTCGGAAGGACTCGAGTTTTCTGCCTCCCACTAACACGGCCGTCGCGGTTCCAACGGTCCCGTCCACGAGCTCGCGGGACCTCGGGAAGTCACTCTTCTAAATCGGCCATTTTGTTTTCGCTTCTTCGGCTACTGTAGCTTTTACAGAAAGTCGGAAGGACTCGAGTTTTCTGCCTCCCACTAACACGGCCGTCGCAGTTCCAACGGTCCCGTCCACGAGCTCGCGGGACCTCGGGAAGTCACTCTTCTAAATCGGCCATTTTGTTTTCGCTTCTTCGGCTCCTGTAGCTTTTACAGAAAGTCGGAAGGACTCGAGTTTTCTGCCTCCCACTAACACGGCCGTCGCGGTTCCAACTGTCCCGTCCACGAGCTCTTTGGACCTCGGGAAGTCACTTTTCTAAATCGGCCATTTTGTTTTTTGGCTTCTTCGGCTAGTGTAGCTTTCGCGAAAAGTCGGAAGCACTCGAGTTTGCCACCCTCCCACTGATACGGCCATCGGGGTTCCGACAGTCCCGTCGCCGAACTCGGGGGACCTCGGGAAGGAACTTTTATAAATCGGCCATTTTGTTTTCGCTTCTTCAGCTCCTGCAGCTTTCGCGGATACTCGGAAGCACTCGAGTTTGCCACCCTCCCACTGATACGGCCGTTGCGGTTCCGACGATCCCGTCGCCGAGCTCGCGGGACCTCGGAAAGGCAGTTTTCGAAATCGGCCATTTTGTTTTTTCTTCTTCGGCTCGTGTAGCTTTCACAGAAAGTCGGAAGCACTCGAGTTTGCCGTGCTCCCACTGATACGGCCGTCGCGGTTCCGACGACCCCGTCGCGGATCTCGCGCGACCTCGGGAAGGCAGTTTTTGAAATCGGCCATTTTGTTTTCGCTTATTCGGCTCGTGCAGCTTTCGCGAAAAGTCAGAAGCACTCGAGTTTGCCGCACTCCCACTAATACGGCCGTCGCGGTTCCGACGAACCCGTCGCCGATCTCGCGCGACCTCGGGAAGGCAGTTTTTGAAATCTGCCATTTTGTTTTCGCTTCTTCGGCTCGTGTAGCTTTCGCAAAAAGTCGGAAGCACTCCAGTTTGCCGCGCTCCCACTAATACGGCCGTCGCGGTTCCGGCGGTCCCGTCCCCGAGCTCGCGAGACCTCGGGAAGTCACTTTTCTAAATCGGCCATTTTGTTTTCGCTACTTCGGCTCGTACAGCTTTCGCGAAAAGTCGGGAGCACTCGAGTTTGCCGCACTCCCACTAATACGGCCGTCGCGGTTCCAACGACCCCGTCGCCGATCTCGCGCGACCTCGGGAAGGCAGTTTTTGAAATCGGCCATTTTGTTTTCGCTACTTCGGCTCGTGCAGCTTTCGCGAAAAGTCGGGAGCACTCGAGTTTGCCGCACTCCCACTAATACGGCCGTCGCGATTCCAACGACCCCGTCGCCGATCTCGCGCGACCTCGGGAAGGCAGTTTTTGAAATCGGCCATTTTGTTTTCGCTACTTCGGCTCGTGCAGCTTTCGCGAAAAGTCGGGAGCACTCGAGTTTGCCGCACTCCCACTAATACGGCCGTCGCGATTCCAACGACCCCGTCGCCGATCTCGCGCGACCTCGGGAAGGCAGTTTTTGAAATCGGCCATTTTGTTTTCGCTACTTCGGCTCGTGCAGCTTTCGCGAAAAGTCGGGAGCACTCGAGTTTGCCGCACTCCCACTAATACGGCCGTTGCGGTTCCAACGACCCCGTCGCCGATCTCGCGCGACCTCGGGAAGGCAGTTTTTGAAATCGGCCATTTTGTTTTCGCTTCTTCGGCTCGTGCAGCTTTTTCGAAAAGACGGGAGCACTCGAGTTTGCCGCACTCCCACTAATACGGCCGTCGCGGTTCCGACGGACCCGTCGCCGTGCTCGCGGGACCTCGGGAAGGCAGTTTTTGAAATCGGCCATTTTGTTTTCGCTTCTTCGGCTCGTGTAGCTTTTACAGATAGTCGGAAGGACTTGAATTTTCTCCCTCCCACTAACACGGCCATCGCGGTTCCAACTGTCCCGTCCACGAGCTCTTTGGACCTCGGGAAGTCACTTTTCTAAATCGGCCATTTTGTTTTTTTGCTTCTTCGGCTAGTGTAGCTTTCACAAAAAGTCGGAAGGACTCGAGTTTTCTGCCTCCCACTAACATGGCCGTCGCGGTTCCAACGGTCCCGTCCACGAGCTCTTTGGACCTCGGGAAGTCACTTTTCTAAATCGGCCATTTTGTTTTTTGGCTTCTTCGGCTAGTGTAGCTTTCACAGAAAGTCGGAAGGACTCGAGTTTTCTGCCTCACACAAACACGGCCGTCGCGGTTCCAACGGTCCCGTCCACGAGCTCTTTGGACCTTGGGAAGTCACTTTTCTAAATCCGCCATTTTTTTTTTTTTGGCTTCTTCGGCTAGTGTAGCTTTAAAAGAAGGTCGGAGGCACTCGAGATTGCAACCTCCCGCTAATATGGCCGTTGCGATTCAAACGGTACCATCCGCTAGCTTGTCGGACCAAAAGACACACCTTGATCCGAGGACAAGGGGAGGATGTGGAATTACATGAAATTGTGTTTGTGTGTGCCATTGCTTGTAACACTGGGGGTTATAACTATACAAAATAAAACAATATACTACAACTGTCAGGTATTCATGAAAACATCATACAATTTATAGTTCTGATGTTCTGAGACTTTCTTGATGGAAAAGTTTAAAAAAAAGAATTCCTTATGAAAATCTAGTTTTCAACTCTGTTCGGTCTGAAACGTTGTTTAAGAGCATAAAAATGAGTAAATGCAGCTTACGGGCAGTATAGTGATGAAAGCTTCAGGTATTCATGAAAACGTCATACAATTTATAGTTCCTATGTTCTGAGACACTCTCTTGATGGAAAAGTTAAAAAAAAAAGAAAAAAGAATTCCTTATGAAAATCTAGTCTTCAACTCGGTTTGGTATTAAACATCGATTAAGAGCATAATAATGAGTAAATGCAGCATACGGGCAGTATAGTGATGAAAGCTTCAGGTATTCATGAAAACGTCATACAATTTGTAGATCCGATGTTCTGAGACACTTTCTTGATGGAAAAGTTAAAAAAAGAATTCCTTATGAAAATCTATTTTTCAACTCTGTTCAGTCTGAAACGTCGTTTTAGAGCATAAAAATGAGTAAATGCAGCTTACGGGCAGTATAGTGATGAAAGCTTCAGGTATTCATGAAAACGTCATACAATTTATAGTTCCGATGTTCTGAGACAATTTCTTGATGAAAATTACAAAAAAGATGAATTCCTTATGAAGATCTAGTTTTCAACTTTGTTCAGTCTGAAACGTCGTTTTCGAGCATAAAAATGAGTAAATGCAGCTTTCAGGCAGTAGTGATGAAACCATCCGGTATTCATTAACACATCAGACAACTTGTAGTAGGTCTAGTGTTCTGAGACACTTTCTTGATCGAAAATGGAAAAAAATGAATTCTTCAAAGAAAATCAAGTTTTCAACTCTGTTCAGCCTTAAACATCGGTTAAGGGCATAACAATGAGGAAATAAAGCTCTCAGGCAGTATAGTGATGAAAGCATCAGGTATTCATGAAAATATGCTTTACGTTTACTCAGTGTGGTTTCACGTGGGTATGGATTAACATTAATTGGGTGTGGCTTCACGTTCATGGGGTGTGGCTTCATGTTAAAGCAGTATGGCCTATTTTGGGGCGTGGCTTCTCATTAATTGGGTGTGGCTTTATGTTAAGGAGTGTGGCTTCAATTTAATGGTGTGTGGCTTTAAATTAAAGAGGTTTGGCATCAAATTAAAGGGGTGTGGCTTTTAGTGAAAGGGGTGTGTCTTCGCATTAAATGTGTGTGGCTTTACTTTAACGGATGTGGCTTCACATTAACGGGGTGTGGTTTCACGATATTGGGGTGGGGCGTTACAATTACTGGGCGTGGCTTCACATTACTTGTTTGTGACTTCACGTTAACAGGGGTGGCTTCATGTTAACTGTGTGTGGCTTCAGGTTAATGGGGTGTGGCTTTCACATTAATGGGTTTTGGCTTCACGTTGAAGGGGTGTGGCTAGACATTAAATGGGTGTGGCTTCACGTTAACGTGGTGTGCCTTCACATTGAAGGGGTGTGGCTTCACAATAAATGGATGTGGCTTCAAGAGAATGGCTTGTGGCTTTATGCTGAAGGCGTGTGGCTTCACGTTAACGGGGTGTGGCTACAGGGTAACAGGGCATTAAATGGGTGTGGCTTCACAATACAGCTTCATGTTAACAAGGATGTGGCTTCACTTCGAGGAGTGTGGTTTCAAATTAAAGGAAAGTGGCATCACATGACTTTACGTAAAAGGGGTGTGGCTTAACATTAACGGGGTGTGGCTTCACGTTGGATGGCTGTGGCTTTACATTAACGGGGTGTGGCTTTACGTTAATGGGGTGGCTTCACGTTATATGGCTATTGCCTAACGTTAATGGGGTGTGGCTTTACATTAATGGGTTGTGGCATCAAATCAAAGGATTCTTGTATCACATTAAATGGGTGTGACTTTACGTGAAGAGGGTGTGGCTTCACAATAACCGGGTGTGGCTTAACATTAACAGGGTGAGGCTTCAAATTAACAGGTGTGGCTTCACATTAAAGGGGCGTGGCTTCAAATTAAAGGGAACTGGCTTCACATGACTCCATGTAAAAGGGGTGTGGCTTCACATTAACTGTGTGTTGCTTCAAGTTGACAGGGTATGGATTCAAGTGAATGTGGTCTAGCTTCATGTTAACGGTGTGTGGTTTCACGTTCAGGGTATGGATTAACGTTAGTTGGGTGTGGCTTAACGTTAATGGGGGCGTGGCTTAGCGTTAAAGGGGTGTGGTCTATTGTTAACTGGGCCTGGCTTCACATTAATCGGGTGTGGCTTTATGTTAATGGCGTGTGGCTTCAGGTTAACAGGGTGTAAAATAGATGTGGCATCACAATAGGGCTTCATGTTAACAAGGATGTGGCTTCACTTTACCGGGGCGTGGCTTCAAATTAAAGGGGTCTGGCATCAAATTAAAGAGGTGTGACTTTACTTTAGGGGTGTGTCTTCACATTAAATGTGTGTGGCTTCACGTTAAAGGGGTATGGCCTAACGTTAACGGGGTGTGGATTCACATTAATGGGGTGTGGCATCAAATTAAAGGATTCCTTTATCACATTAAATGGGTGTGAAGTGGGTGTGGCTTCACAATAACACTGTGTGGTTTCACATAAATGGGGTGTGGCTTCATGTTAACGTGGCTTCAGGTTAACAGGGTGTGAAATGGGTGTGGCTTCACAATAAGGCTTCATGTTAACAAGGATGTGGCTTCACTTTAACGGGTGTGGCTTCAAGTTAACGGGGTGTGGCTTCACATTAAATGGTTGTGGCTTCACATTAAATGGTTGTGGCTTCACATTACTTGTGTCTGACTTCAGTTAACAGGGGTGGCTTCACATTATTGGGGTGTGGCATCACTTTAAAGGGGTGTGTCTTTATGTTAATGGAGATAGGCTTAAAGTTGAAGGGGTGTGGCTTCAAATTAATGTTGTATGGCATCACAAAAAAGCATCATGTTAACAATGGTGTGGCTCGAAATTAAAGGAGTCTGCCATCACATTAAAGGGGTGTGACTTTACGTGGACGGGTTGTGACTTCAAGTTATTGAGGTGTGGCTTCACATTAAATGGGTGTGGCTTCACGTTAAGAGGATGTGGCTTTACATTAATAGGGGAGTGGCTTTACGTTAATTGGGTGTGGCATCACATTAACTGGGTATGTTTCACGATATCAAGGTGGGGCGTTAAATTTACTGGCCGTGGCTTCACATTACTTGTTTGTGACTTCACATTAACAGGGGTGGCTTCATGTTAACGGTGTGTGGCTTCAGGTAAACGGACTGTGGCTTCAATTTAATGAGGTATGCCATCACATTAATGGGTTTTGGCTTCACGTTGAAGGGGTGTGGCTTCATGTTAAATGGATGTGGCTTCATGTGATTGGGTTGTGAGTTCACGCTGAAGGGGTGTGGCTTCACATTACCTGGGTGTGGCATCACGTTGAAGGGGTATAGCTTCAGGTTAACTGGGTGTGGCTTCACATTAATTTGGTGAAGCTTTACATTAACGGGGTGTGGCAACACGTTAAAGTGGTGTGGCTTTACATTAACAGGTTGTGGATTTACGTTACTCGGGTGTGGCTTCACGTCAACGGGGTGTAGGTTCACGTTAAATGGATGTGGCGTCACGTTAACGGTGCGTGGCTTCACATTAACGGGGTTTGGCTTCACCTTAATGGTGTGTGCCTTCATGTCAAAGGAGTGTTGCTTAACGTTAATCGGGTGTAGCTTCACGTTAACGGGGTGTGGCTTCAGTTTAACGTTAATGGGGTGTGGCTTTATGATGAAAGGGTTTGGCTTCATATTGAAGAGGTGTGGCAACACGTTGAAGGGGTGTGGCTTTACATTCACAGGGTTAGCATTCACACTAATGGAGTGTGGCTTCACGTCAAGGGGGCGTTGCTTCACATTAAATGGATTTGGCTTCATGTTAACTGTGTGTGGCTTCACATTAATGGGGTGTGGCTTCCCATTCACGGGGTTTGGCTTCAAGTTAATGTCATGTGGTTTCACAATATAGCTTCACGTTAACAAGGGTGTGGCTTTACTTTAACAGGGTCTGGCTTCAAATTAATGGAGTCTGGCATCACATTAAAGGGGTGTGACTTTACGTGAAAGGGGTGTGGCTTGAAGTTAACAGGGTGTGGCTTCACGTTAAAAGGGGTTTGGCTTCCCGAGTCAGAATGACCCGCGTTTGTCGTCGATTTCGCGGCCCCAGTCCCCGGGGTCTGAATGACCCTCGTTCATAGTCGAGCGCCCGGCCTCGCCGTCTTCCCCGGGGTCAGAATGACCCGTGAGCCCTCGGCCTCGTCCACGGGTCGAAACGACCCGAGTCGTTTAGTACGTGTCCAGATTGTAAAGCCCTCTGAGGCGTTTACAAAAAAAAGAAAATAATAATAATAATGTGTATTTGTTATTCTGAGCTGTTCAAAATAAACTGAATTGATTCAAATTGAAATGAGGTGTCACAAGTTATTATGTGCGAATAAGGACACTATGAAAGGGGTGTACTTATACGCTGTATTTATACACAATTTATTCACATCTGCGTAATCCCGCGGTCGGCTTCGTTGGTGCGCTCGCGCTGATCGAAGGCTCTTTAGCCAAGACTCGTGACGTCATTTCGTACGTGTCCAGATTGTAAAGCCCTCTGAGGCGTTTACAAAAAAAAGAAAATAATAATAATAATGTGTATTTGTTATTCTGAACTATTCAAAATAAACTGAATTGATTCAAATTGAAATGAGGTGTCACAAGTTATTATGTGCGAATAAGGACACTATGAAAGGGGTGTACTTATACGCTGTATTTATACACAATTTATTCACATCTGCGTAATCCCGCGGTCGGCTTCGTTGGTGCGCTCGCGCTGATCGAAGGCTCTTTAGCCAAGACTCGTGACGTCATTTCGTACGTGTCCAGATTGTAAAGCCCTCTGAGGCGTTTACAAAAAAAAAGAGAAAATAATAATGTGTATTTGTTATTCTGAGCTATTCAAAATAAACTGAATTGATTCAAATTGAAATGAGGTGTCACAAGTTATTATGTGCGAATAAGGACACTATGAAAGGCCCTCTGAGGCGTTTACAAAAAAAAGAAAATAATAATAGAAATAAAGAAAATCTAGTTTTCAACTCTGTTCAGTCTGAAACGTCGTTTAAGAGCATAAAAATGAGTTACTGCAAATCACGGGCAGTATAGTGATGAAAGCTTCACTTATGAACATATCATACAATTTGAAGTTTAGATGTTCTGAGACACTTTCTTGATGGAGATTTTTTTTTAAAATAATTATTTTAGAAAATCTTGTTTTCAACTCTGTTCAGTCTGAATCTTCGTTTAAGAGCATAAAAATGAGTAAATGCAGCTTACGGGAAGTATAGTGATGAAAGCTTCAGGTATTGATGAACATATCATATAATTTGAATTTCTGATGTTCTCAGAGGCTTTCTTGATGGAAAATATAGAAAAATGAATTCTTTAAGAAAATCAGGTTTTCAACTCTGTTCAGTCTGAAACGTCGTTTAAGAGCATAAAATTGAGTAAATGCAGCTTACGGGAAGTATAGTGATGAAAGCTTCAGGTATTCATGAACATATCATACAATTTGAAGTTCCGATGTCCTGAGACACTTTCTTGATGGATTTTTTTTTTTAAAAGAATTCTTTTAGAAAATCTTGTTTTCAACTCTATTCAGTCTGAATCGTCGTTTAAGAGCATAAAAATGAGTAAATGCAGCTTACGGGAAGTATAGTAATAAAAGCTTCAGGTATTCATGAACATATCATATAATTTGAAGTTCCGATGTTCTAAGAGGCTTTCTTGATGGAAAATATAAAAAAATGAATTCTTTAAGAAAATCAAGTTTTCAACTCTGTTCAGTCTGAAACGTCGTTTAAGAGCATAAAAATGAGTTACTGCAGCTCACGGGCAGTATAGTGATGAAAGCTTCAGGTATTCATGAACATATCATACAATTTGAAGTTCCGATGTCCTGAGACACTTTCTTGATGGAAAATTAAAATAAAATAGTTCTTTAAGAAAATTCAGTTTTCAACTCTGTTCAGTCTGAATCGTCGTTTAAGAGCATAAAAATGAGTAAATGCAGCTTACGGAACGTATAGTAATGAAAGCTTCAGGTATTCATGAACATATCATACAATTTGAAGTTCCGATGTCCTGAGACACTTTCTTGATGGAAAATTAAAATAAAATAGTTCTTTAAGAAAATTCAGTTTTCAACTCTGTTCAGTCTGAAACGTCGTTTAAGAGCATAAAAATGGGTAACTGCAGCTGACGGGCAGTATAGTGATGAAAGCTTCAGGTATTCGTGAACATATCATACAATATTTAAGTTCCGATGTTCTAAGATGGAAAACATAAAAAAATGAATTCTTTAAGAAAATCTAGTTTTCAACACTGTTCAGTGTGAAACGTCGATTAAGAACATACAAATGAGTAAATGCAGATTACAGGCAGAGGTGTCAAGTAACGAAGTACAAATACTTCGTTACTTTACTTAAGTAGGAATTTTGAGTATCTATACTTTACTGGAGTATTTTTTTCAGACTACTTTTTACTTCTACTCCTTACTTTTTCAGGCAAATATCTGTACTTTCTACTCCCTACTTTTTAAAAAATAGCCTCGTTACTATTTCATTTTGGTTTGTTTTTCATTCCGGTTAGCCAGATAAATCGCGCCATCCGAATAGAGTGAATTTGATTGTGGTTGGAAGAGAAGTATATACCTTTCCGACACCCTATTGTTTTTTTACGATGCACCTGAACATGACACGAATCAACCGTTACAATCACGTCACTCTCAAGCAAGGACAGCAGAGAAGCCGATTGCAAATATGTCCGTCTCGGAGAACGCGCGATGAGAAATACGCGCCACCGAATATCTGTTATGCCGGGAGGGACAGTCACGTTCAATGCGTGAGACTTGAGAGCCCCGATATTTCCGTCTCTCTGCTCCTCTCTGCCGGCGGTTGAAGTTCCGATGTTCTAAGATGGAAAATATTTAAAAAAAATGAATTCTTTAAGAAAATCTAGTTTTCAACACTGTTCAGTGTGAAACGTCGATTAAGAACATACAAATGAGTAAATGCAGATTACGGGCAGAGGTGTCAAGTAACGAAGTACAAATACTTCGTTAATTTACTTAAGTAGGAATTTTGAGTATCTATACTTTACTGGAGTATTTTTTTTCAGACTACTTTTTACTTCTACTCCTTACTTTTTCACGCAAATATCTGTACTTTCTACTCCCTACTTTTTAAAAAATAGCCTCGTTACTATTTCATTTTAGTTTGTTTTTCATTCCGGTTAGCCAGATAAATCGCGCCATCCGAATAGAGTGAATTTGATTGTGGTTGGAAGAGAAGTATATACCTTTCCGACACCCTATTGTTTTTTTACGCGATGCACCTGAACATGACACGAATCAACCGTTACAATCACGTCACTCTCAAGCAAGGACAGCAGAGAAGCCGATTGCAAATATGTCCGTCTCGGAGAACGCGCGACGAGAAATACGCGCCGCCGAATATCTGTTGTGCCGGGAGGGACAGTCACGTTCAATGCGTGAGACTTGAGAGCCCCGATATTTCCGTCTCTCTGCTCCTCTCTGCCGGCGGTTCCCCGGTCGCGCGAGTTTCTCCAGCGACTGTCTCTTTGGGGTAAATAGGATGTCTATACAGCTGATAGGTTTACAGATGCGCTCCATAGCGGGGAGTTTAAAAAGGAACCAACGCGCCTATGACGTTTTTTTGGCTGGTATGGACTTTTTTCAACATACATATTACAATACTTATAACTAGTTATTATCATGTCTTCCGCTCCATGAAATGCATGTTAATGCTCAGTAGTACACATATGGTACTTTAATGTATTGCATTGTAATAAAATGTGATCATTTTCAATGGGCATATATATATGCAGCTGAAACAGGTAGCCTAGTGCATCCCACATTTTTCAATATACCATTTTAATACAACATTATGGCCTTGAGAAAAATGATTGTTTTGGGGGGAGGTGGGGTAGTGCACTATAGGCCCCTGAGACGCGGCTTAAGAAATCGTACTGAATGGGAAAAAGAAATTCCCCTTACATTACTTTTACTGTTTTACTTTTAAGTAGTTTTGAAACCCAGTACTTTTATACTTTTACTTAAGTAAAAAGCTTGAGTTGATACTTCTACTTTTACCAAAGTATTTCTATATCCTAGTATCTATACTTCTACTTAACTCTCCTGTTGCCTTCTGGGTCAAAAAGACCCACGTTCGAGTGTTTATGTATTTGTGTGTATCGCGGTCTAAGGGTCACAAAATGATCCACGACCAGTGTATACGTATGCATGCATGCATGTACGTATGAATCACTCAAGCCCGTCGTCCTCGGGTTAAAACGACTCGCGTCTTTCCACCGAGCCCTCGCCGTCGCCCTGGGGTCTGTTCGACCCTCGAGTTTGAGCGAGCCCTCGGCCTAGTCCCCCGGGTCAAACTGACCCGTGTTTATCGCCGAGCTCCCGGCCCCGTCCCCAGGGTCAGAATGTGCGAATAAGGACACTATGAAAGGGGTGTACTTATAAGCTGTATTTATACACAATTTATTCACATCTGCGTAATCGCGCGGTCGGCTTCGTTGGTGCGCTCGCGCTGATCGAAGGTTCTTTAGCCAAGACGCGAGACGTCATTTCGTACGTGTCCAGAGTGTAAAGCCCTCTGAGAAGTTTACAAAAAAAAGAAAATAATAATGATAATGTGTATTTGTTATTCTGAGCTATTCAAAATAAACTGAATTGATTCAAATTGAAATGAGGTGTCACAAGTTGTTATGTGCGAATAAGGACACTATGAAAGGGGTGTACTTATATGCTTGGTGTGCTCGCGCTGATCGAAGGCTCTTTAGCAAAGACAGATTGACCCCGTAGGACATGGGGTGTGCGAGGAATGAGTGAGGACAACACGAGGGTTAAAAAAAAGAATTACTTATGAAAATCTAGTTTTCAACTTTGTTCGGTCTGAAACGTAGTTTTAGAGAATAAAAATGAGTAAATGCAGCTTACGGGCAATGATGAAAGCTTCAGGTATTCATGAAAACGTCATACAATTTATAGTTCCGATGTTCTGCGACACTTTCTTGATGGAAAAGTTAAAAAAAAAGAATTCCTTCTGAAAATCTAGTTTTCAACTCTGATCGGTCTGAAACGTTGTTTTAGAGCATAAAAATGAGTAAATGCATCTTACGGGCAGTATAGTGATGAAAGCCTCAGGTATTCATGAAAACGTCATACAATTTATAGTTCCGATGTTCTAAGACACTTTCTTGATGGAAAAGTAAAAAAAAAAGAATTCCTTATGAAAATCTAGTTTTCCACTCTGTTCAGTCTGAAACGTCGTTTTAGGGCATAAAAATGAGTAAATGCAGCTTACGGGCAGTATAGTGATGAAAGCTTCAGGTATTCATGAAAACGTCATACAATTTGTAGTTCCGATGTTCTCAGACAATTTCTTGATGGAAAATTAACCCTCGTGTGGCCTCACCGATCCGTACACACCCCGTGTCCTGCGGGTCAAACTGTCCAATTTCCTTTCATCTGGAGCCTTCGATGCGTGGGCGCTCACACCACTTGCAAACAGCAGAGTGTTGATAATGCACTCGGGTCATTTTGACCCAAGGACAACAGCAGGGGCTCGGTGACACACAAGGGTCATTTAGACCCAAGGAGAACGGCGGAGTGTTGATGATACACGAGGGTCATTTCGACCCGAGGACAACGGCAGGGGCATGGTGATACTAAAGGGTCATTTTGACCCAAGGACAACGGCAGGGGCATGGTGATACTCAAGGGTCATTTTGACCCAAGGACAACGGCAGGGGCTTGGTGATACTCAAGGGTCTTTTCGACCCCAAGACAACGGCAAAGCGGTTCCAACTGTAGCACCCCCGAGCACGAAGGACCTTGGGAAGGCACTTCTCTGAATCAGTTCGGGGAGACTTGAAAGTTTGCTGCAACCCGACTATCCTATCCTATCCTCGTGCCCGCAGGATGTCGGGAAGGCACTTTTCTAAATCGGCCATTTTGTTTTCGCTTCTTCGGCTCGTGCAGCTTTCGCGAAAAGTCGAAAGCACTCGAGTTTGCCGCGCTCCCACTGATACGGCCGTCGCGGTTCCGACGATCCCGGCGCCGAGCTCGCGGGACCTCAGGAAGGCACTTTTCTAAATCGGCCATTTTTTTTTCGCTTCTTCGGTTCCTGCAGCTTTCGCGAAAAGTCAGAAGCACTTGATTTTGCTGCGCTCCCACTGATACGGCCGTCGCGGTTCCGACGATCCCGTCGCCTAGCTCGAGGGACCTCGGGAAGGCACTTTTATAAATCGTCCATTTTTTTTTCGCTTCTTCAGCTCCTGCAGCTTTCGCGGAAACTCGGAAGCACTCGAGTTTGCCACCCTCCCACTGATACGGCCGTTGCGGTTCCGACGATCCCGTCGCCGAGCTCGCGGGACCTCGGCAAGGCAGTTTTCGAAATCGGCCATTTTGTTTTTTCTTCTTCGGCTCGTGTAGCTTTCACAGAAAGTCGGAAGCACTCGAGTTTGCCGCACTCCCACTAATACGGCCGTCGCGGTTCCGACGAACCCGTCGCCGATCTCGCGCGACCTCGGGAAGGCCGTTTTTGAAATCGGCCATTTTGTTTTCGCTTCTTCGGCTCGTGTAGCTTTCGCAAAAAGTCGGAAGCACTCGAGTTTGCTGCGCTCCCACTAACACGGCCGTCGCGGTTCCGACGATCCCGTCGCCGTGCTCGCGGGTCCTCGGGAAGGCACTTTTCTAAATCGGCCATTTTGTTTTCGCTACTTCGGCTCCTGCAGCTTTCGCGAAAAGTCGGAAGCACTCGAGTTTGCCGCGCTCCCACTAATACGGCCGTCGCGGTTCCGACGGTCCCGTCGCTGAGCTCGCGCGACCTCAGGAAGGAACTTTTCTATATCGGCCATTATGTTTTCGCTTGTTCGGCTCGTGTAGCTTTCGCAAAAAGTCGGAAGCACTCGAGTTTGCTGCGGTCCCACTAATACGGCCGTCGTGGTTTCAACGACCCCGTCGCCGATCTCGCGCGACCTCGGGAAGGCAGTTTTTGAAATCGGCCATTTTGTTTTCGCTTCTTCGACTCCTGCAGCTTTCGCGAAAAGTCAGAAGCACTCGAGTTTGCCGCACTCCCACTAATACGGCCGTCGCGGTTCCGACGACCCCGTCGCCGATCTCGCGCGACCTCGGAAAGGCAGTTTTTGAAATCGGCCATTTTGTTTTCGCTTCTTCGGCTCGTGCAGTTTTCGCGAAAAGTCGGGAGCACTCGAGTTTGCCGCGCTCCCACTAATACGGCCGTCGCGGTTCCCGACGGTCCCGTCGCCGAGCTCGTGCGACCTCGGATAGGCAGTTTTCGAAATCGGCCATTTTGTTTTTTCTTCTTCGGCTCGTGTAGCTTTCACAGAAAGTCGAAGGGACTCGAGTTTTCTGCCTCCCACTAATACGGCCGTCGCGGTTCCGACGGTCCTGTCCCCGAGCTCGCGGGACCTCGGGAAGTCACTTTTCTAAATCGGCCATTTTGTTTTTTCTTCTTCGGCTAGTGTAGCTTTCACAGAAAGTCGGAAGCACTCGAGTTTGCCGTGCTCCCACTGATACGGCCGTCGCGGTTCCGACGACCCCGTCGCCGATCTCGCGCGACCTCGGGAAGGCAGTTTTTGAAATCGGCCATTTTGTTTTCGCTTCTGCGGCTCGTGCAGCTTTCGCGAAAAGTCGGAAGCACTCGAGTTTGCCGCACTCCCACTAATACGGCCGTCGCGGTTCCGACGAACCCGTCGCCGTGCTCGCGGGACCTCGGGAAGGCAGTTTTTGAAATCGGCCATTTTGTTTTCGTTTCTTCGGCTCGTGTAGCTTTTACAGATAGTCGGAAGGACTTGAATTTTCTCCCTCCCACTAACACGGCCATCGCGGTTCCAACTGTCCCATCCACGAGCTCTTTGGACCTCGGGAAGTCACTTTTCTAAATCGGCCATTTTGTTTTTTGCTTCTTCGGCTAGTGTAGCGTTCACAAAAAGTCGGAAGGACTCGAGTTTTCTGCCTCCCACTAACACGGCCGTCGCGGTTCCAACGGTCCCGTCCACGAGCTCGCGGGACCTCGGGAAGTCACTCTTCTAAATCGGCCATTTTGTTTTCGCTTCTTCGGCTACTGTAGCTTTTACAGAAAGTCGGAAGGACTCGAGTTTTCTGCCTCCCACTAACACGGCCGTCGCGGTTCCAACGGTCCCGTCCACGAGCTCGCGGGACCTCGGGAAGTCACTCTTCTAAATCGGCCATTTTGTTTTCGCTTCTTCGGCTCCTGTAGCTTTTACAGAAAGTCGGAAGGACTCGAGTTTTCTGCCTCCCACTAACACGGCCGTCGCGGTTCCAACTGTCCCGTCCACGAGCTCTTTGGACCTCGGGAAGTCACTTTTCTAAATCGGCCATTTTGTTTTTTGGCTTCTTCGGCTAGTGTAGCTTTCGCGAAAAGTCGGAAGCACTCGAGTTTGCCACCCTCCCACTGATACGGCCATCGGGGTTCCGACAGTCCCGTCGCCGAACTCGGGGGACCTCGGGAAGGAACTTTTATAAATCGGCCATTTTGTTTTCGCTTCTTCAGCTCCTGCAGCTTTCGCGGATACTCGGAAGCACTCGAGTTTGCCACCCTCCCACTGATACGGCCGTTGCGGTTCCGACGATCCCGTCGCCGAGCTCGCGGGACCTCGGAAAGGCAGTTTTCGAAATCGGCCATTTTGTTTTTTCTTCTTCGGCTCGTGTAGCTTTCACAGAAAGTCGGAAGCACTCGAGTTTGCCGTGCTCCCACTGATACGGCCGTCGCGGTTCCGACGACCCCGTCGCGGATCTCGCGCGACCTCGGGAAGGCAGTTTTTGAAATCGGCCATTTTGTTTTCGCTTATTCGGCTCGTGCAGCTTTCGCGAAAAGTCAGAAGCACTCGAGTTTGCCGCACTCCCACTAATACGGCCGTCGCGGTTCCGACGAACCCGTCGCCGATCTCGCGCGACCTCGGGAAGGCAGTTTTTGAAATCTGCCATTTTGTTTTCGCTTCTTCGGCTCGTGTAGCTTTCGCAAAAAGTCGGAAGCACTCCAGTTTGCCGCGCTCCCACTAATACGGCCGTCGCGGTTCCGGCGGTCCCGTCCCCGAGCTCGCGAGACCTCGGGAAGTCACTTTTCTAAATCGGCCATTTTGTTTTCGCTACTTCGGCTCGTACAGCTTTCGCGAAAAGTCGGGAGCACTCGAGTTTGCCGCACTCCCACTAATACGGCCGTCGCGGTTCCAACGACCCCGTCGCCGATCTCGCGCGACCTCGGGAAGGCAGTTTTTGAAATCGGCCATTTTGTTTTCGCTACTTCGGCTCGTGCAGCTTTCGCGAAAAGTCGGGAGCACTCGAGTTTGCCGCACTCCCACTAATACGGCCGTCGCGATTCCAACGACCCCGTCGCCGATCTCGCGCGACCTCGGGAAGGCAGTTTTTGAAATCGGCCATTTTGTTTTCGCTACTTCGGCTCGTGCAGCTTTCGCGAAAAGTCGGGAGCACTCGAGTTTGCCGCACTCCCACTAATACGGCCGTCGCGATTCCAACGACCCCGTCGCCGATCTCGCGCGACCTCGGGAAGGCAGTTTTTGAAATCGGCCATTTTGTTTTCGCTACTTCGGCTCGTGCAGCTTTCGCGAAAAGTCGGGAGCACTCGAGTTTGCCGCACTCCCACTAATACGGCCGTTGCGGTTCCAACGACCCCGTCGCCGATCTCGCGCGACCTCGGGAAGGCAGTTTTTGAAATCGGCCATTTTGTTTTCGCTTCTTCGGCTCCTGCAGCTTTCGCGAAAAGTCAGAACCACTCCAGTTTGCCGCACTCCCACTAATACGGCCGTCGCGGCTCCGACGACCCCATCGCCGATCTCGCGCGACCTCGGGAAGGCAGTTTTTGAAATCGGCCATTTTGTTTTCGCTTCTTCGGCTCGTGCAGCTTTTTCGAAAAGACGGGAGCACTCGAGTTTGCCGCACTCCCACTAATACGGCCGTCGCGGTTCCGACGGACCCGTCGCCGTGCTCGCGGGACCTCGGGAAGTCACTTTTTGAAATCGGCCATTTTGTTTTCGCTTCTTCGGCTCGTGTAGCTTTCACAAAAAGTCGGAAGGACTCGAGTTTTCTGCCTCCCACTAACATGGCCGTCGCGGTTCCAACGGTCCCGTCCACGAGCTCTTTGGACCTCGGGAAGTCACTTTTCTAAATCGGCCATTTTGTTTTTTGGCTTCTTCGGCTAGTGTAGCTTTCACAGAAAGTCGGAAGGACTCGAGTTTTCTGCCTCACACAAACACGGCCGTCGCGGTTCCAACGGTCCCGTCCACGAGCTCTTTGGACCTTGGGAAGTCACTTTTCTAAATCCGCCATTTTTTTTTTTTTGGCTTCTTCGGCTAGTGTAGCTTTAAAAGAAGGTCGGAGGCACTCGAGATTGCAACCTCCCGCTAATATGGCCGTTGCGATTCAAACGGTACCATCCGCTAGCTTGTCGGACCAAAAGACACACCTTGATCCGAGGACAAGGGGAGGATGTGGAATTACATGAAATTGTGTTTGTGTGTGCCATTGCTTGTAACACTGGGGGTTATAACTATACAAAATAAAACAATATACTACAACTGTCAGGTATTCATGAAAACATCATACAATTTATAGTTCTGATGTTCTGAGACTTTCTTGATGGAAAAGTTTAAAAAAAAGAATTCCTTATGAAAATCTAGTTTTCAACTCTGTTCGGTCTGAAACGTTGTTTAAGAGCATAAAAATGAGTAAATGCAGCTTACGGGCAGTATAGTGATGAAAGCTTCAGGTATTCATGAAAACGTCATACAATTTATAGTTCCTATGTTCTGAGACACTCTCTTGATGGAAAAGTTAAAAAAAAAAGAAAAAAGAATTCCTTATGAAAATCTAGTCTTCAACTCGGTTTGGTATTAAACATCGATTAAGAGCATAATAATGAGTAAATGCAGCATACGGGCAGTATAGTGATGAAAGCTTCAGGTATTCATGAAAACGTCATACAATTTGTAGATCCGATGTTCTGAGACACTTTCTTGATGGAAAAGTTAAAAAAAGAATTCCTTATGAAAATCTATTTTTCAACTCTGTTCAGTCTGAAACGTCGTTTTAGAGCATAAAAATGAGTAAATGCAGCTTACGGGCAGTATAGTGATGAAAGCTTCAGGTATTCATGAAAACGTCATACAATTTATAGTTCCGATGTTCTGAGACAATTTCTTGATGAAAATTACAAAAAAGATGAATTCCTTATGAAGATCTAGTTTTCAACTTTGTTCAGTCTGAAACGTCGTTTTCGAGCATAAAAATGAGTAAATGCAGCTTTCAGGCAGTAGTGATGAAACCATCCGGTATTCATTAACACATCAGACAACTTGTAGTAGGTCTAGTGTTCTGAGACACTTTCTTGATCGAAAATGGAAAAAAATGAATTCTTCAAAGAAAATCAAGTTTTCAACTCTGTTCAGCCTTAAACATCGGTTAAGGGCATAACAATGAGGAAATAAAGCTCTCAGGCAGTATAGTGATGAAAGCATCAGGTATTCATGAAAATATGCTTTACGTTTACTCAGTGTGGTTTCACGTGGGTATGGATTAACATTAATTGGGTGTGGCTTCACGTTCATGGGGTGTGGCTTCATGTTAAAGCAGTATGGCCTATTTTGGGGCGTGGCTTCTCATTAATTGGGTGTGGCTTTATGTTAAGGAGTGTGGCTTCAATTTAATGGTGTGTGGCTTTAAATTAAAGAGGTTTGGCATCAAATTAAAGGGGTGTGGCTTTTAGTGAAAGGGGTGTGTCTTCGCATTAAATGTGTGTGGCTTTACTTTAACGGATGTGGCTTCACATTAACGGGGTGTGGTTTCACGATATTGGGGTGGGGCGTTACAATTACTGGGCGTGGCTTCACATTACTTGTTTGTGACTTCACGTTAACAGGGGTGGCTTCATGTTAACTGTGTGTGGCTTCAGGTTAATGGGGTGTGGCTTTCACATTAATGGGTTTTGGCTTCACGTTGAAGGGGTGTGGCTAGACATTAAATGGGTGTGGCTTCACGTTAACGTGGTGTGCCTTCACATTGAAGGGGTGTGGCTTCACAATAAATGGATGTGGCTTCAAGAGAATGGCTTGTGGCTTTATGCTGAAGGCGTGTGGCTTCACGTTAACGGGGTGTGGCTACAGGGTAACAGGGCATTAAATGGGTGTGGCTTCACAATACAGCTTCATGTTAACAAGGATGTGGCTTCACTTCGAGGAGTGTGGTTTCAAATTAAAGGAAAGTGGCATCACATGACTTTACGTAAAAGGGGTGTGGCTTAACATTAACGGGGTGTGGCTTCACGTTGGATGGCTGTGGCTTTACATTAACGGGGTGTGGCTTTACGTTAATGGGGTGGCTTCACGTTATATGGCTATTGCCTAACGTTAATGGGGTGTGGCTTTACATTAATGGGTTGTGGCATCAAATCAAAGGATTCTTGTATCACATTAAATGGGTGTGACTTTACGTGAAGAGGGTGTGGCTTCACAATAACCGGGTGTGGCTTAACATTAACAGGGTGAGGCTTCAAATTAACAGGTGTGGCTTCACATTAAAGGGGCGTGGCTTCAAATTAAAGGGAACTGGCTTCACATGACTCCATGTAAAAGGGGTGTGGCTTCACATTAACTGTGTGTTGCTTCAAGTTGACAGGGTATGGATTCAAGTGAATGTGGTCTAGCTTCATGTTAACGGTGTGTGGTTTCACGTTCAGGGTATGGATTAACGTTAGTTGGGTGTGGCTTAACGTTAATGGGGGCGTGGCTTAGCGTTAAAGGGGTGTGGTCTATTGTTAACTGGGCCTGGCTTCACATTAATCGGGTGTGGCTTTATGTTAATGGCGTGTGGCTTCAGGTTAACAGGGTGTAAAATAGATGTGGCATCACAATAGGGCTTCATGTTAACAAGGATGTGGCTTCACTTTACCGGGGCGTGGCTTCAAATTAAAGGGGTCTGGCATCAAATTAAAGAGGTGTGACTTTACTTTAGGGGTGTGTCTTCACATTAAATGTGTGTGGCTTCACGTTAAAGGGGTATGGCCTAACGTTAACGGGGTGTGGATTCACATTAATGGGGTGTGGCATCAAATTAAAGGATTCCTTTATCACATTAAATGGGTGTGAAGTGGGTGTGGCTTCACAATAACACTGTGTGGTTTCACATAAATGGGGTGTGGCTTCATGTTAACGTGGCTTCAGGTTAACAGGGTGTGAAATGGGTGTGGCTTCACAATAAGGCTTCATGTTAACAAGGATGTGGCTTCACTTTAACGGGTGTGGCTTCAAGTTAACGGGGTGTGGCTTCACATTAAATGGTTGTGGCTTCACATTAAATGGTTGTGGCTTCACATTACTTGTGTCTGACTTCAGTTAACAGGGGTGGCTTCACATTATTGGGGTGTGGCATCACTTTAAAGGGGTGTGTCTTTATGTTAATGGAGATAGGCTTAAAGTTGAAGGGGTGTGGCTTCAAATTAATGTTGTATGGCATCACAAAAAAGCATCATGTTAACAATGGTGTGGCTCGAAATTAAAGGAGTCTGCCATCACATTAAAGGGGTGTGACTTTACGTGGACGGGTTGTGACTTCAAGTTATTGAGGTGTGGCTTCACATTAAATGGGTGTGGCTTCACGTTAAGAGGATGTGGCTTTACATTAATAGGGGAGTGGCTTTACGTTAATTGGGTGTGGCATCACATTAACTGGGTATGTTTCACGATATCAAGGTGGGGCGTTAAATTTACTGGCCGTGGCTTCACATTACTTGTTTGTGACTTCACATTAACAGGGGTGGCTTCATGTTAACGGTGTGTGGCTTCAGGTAAACGGACTGTGGCTTCAATTTAATGAGGTATGCCATCACATTAATGGGTTTTGGCTTCACGTTGAAGGGGTGTGGCTTCATGTTAAATGGATGTGGCTTCATGTGATTGGGTTGTGAGTTCACGCTGAAGGGGTGTGGCTTCACATTACCTGGGTGTGGCATCACGTTGAAGGGGTATAGCTTCAGGTTAACTGGGTGTGGCTTCACATTAATTTGGTGAAGCTTTACATTAACGGGGTGTGGCAACACGTTAAAGTGGTGTGGCTTTACATTAACAGGTTGTGGATTTACGTTACTCGGGTGTGGCTTCACGTCAACGGGGTGTAGGTTCACGTTAAATGGATGTGGCGTCACGTTAACGGTGCGTGGCTTCACATTAACGGGGTTTGGCTTCACCTTAATGGTGTGTGCCTTCATGTCAAAGGAGTGTTGCTTAACGTTAATCGGGTGTAGCTTCACGTTAACGGGGTGTGGCTTCAGTTTAACGTTAATGGGGTGTGGCTTTATGATGAAAGGGTTTGGCTTCATATTGAAGAGGTGTGGCAACACGTTGAAGGGGTGTGGCTTTACATTCACAGGGTTAGCATTCACACTAATGGAGTGTGGCTTCACGTCAAGGGGGCGTTGCTTCACATTAAATGGATTTGGCTTCATGGATTTGGCTTCATGTGTGTGGCTTCACATTAATGGGGTGTGGCTTCCCATTCACGGGGTTTGGCTTCAAGTTAATGTCATGTGGTTTCACAATATAGCTTCACGTTAACAAGGGTGTGGCTTTACTTTAACAGGGTCTGGCTTCAAATTAATGGAGTCTGGCATCACATTAAAGGGGTGTGACTTTACGTGAAAGGGGTGTGGCTTGAAGTTAACAGGGTGTGGCTTCACGTTAAAAGGGGTTTGGCTTCCCGAGTCAGAATGACCCGCGTTTGTCGTCGATTTCGCGGCCCCAGTCCCCGGGGTCTGAATGACCCTCGTTCATAGTCGAGCGCCCGGCCTCGCCGTCTTCCCCGGGGTCAGAATGACCCGTGAGCCCTCGGCCTCGTCCACGGGTCGAAACGACCCGAGTCGTTTAGTACGTGTCCAGATTGTAAAGCCCTCTGAGGCGTTTACAAAAAAAAGAAAATAATAATAATAATGTGTATTTGTTATTCTGAGCTGTTCAAAATAAACTGAATTGATTCAAATTGAAATGAGGTGTCACAAGTTATTATGTGCGAATAAGGACACTATGAAAGGGGTGTACTTATACGCTGTATTTATACACAATTTATTCACATCTGCGTAATCCCGCGGTCGGCTTCGTTGGTGCGCTCGCGCTGATCGAAGGCTCTTTAGCCAAGACTCGTGACGTCATTTCGTACGTGTCCAGATTGTAAAGCCCTCTGAGGCGTTTACAAAAAAAAGAAAATAATAATAATAATGTGTATTTGTTATTCTGAACTATTCAAAATAAACTGAATTGATTCAAATTGAAATGAGGTGTCACAAGTTATTATGTGCGAATAAGGACACTATGAAAGGGGTGTACTTATACGCTGTATTTATACACAATTTATTCACATCTGCGTAATCCCGCGGTCGGCTTCGTTGGTGCGCTCGCGCTGATCGAAGGCTCTTTAGCCAAGACTCGTGACGTCATTTCGTACGTGTCCAGATTGTAAAGCCCTCTGAGGCGTTTACAAAAAAGAAAAGAAAATAATAATGTGTATTTGTTATTCTGAGCTATTCAAAATAAACTGAATTGATTCAAATTGAAATGAGGTGTCACAAGTTATTATGTGCGAATAAGGACACTATGAAAGGCCCTCTGAGGCGTTTACAAAAAAAAGAAAATAATAATAGAAATAAAGAAAATCTAGTTTTCAACTCTGTTCAGTCTGAAACGTCGTTTAAGAGCATAAAAATGAGTTACTGCAAATCACGGGCAGTATAGTGATGAAAGCTTCACTTATGAACATATCATACAATTTGAAGTTTAGATGTTCTGAGACACTTTCTTGATGGAAATTTTTTTTTAAAATAATTATTTTAGAAAATCTTGTTTTCAACTCTGTTCAGTCTGAATCTTCGTTTAAGAGCATAAAAATGAGTAAATGCAGCTTACGGGAAGTATAGTGATGAAAGCTTCAGGTATTGATGAACATATCATATAATTTGAATTTCTGATGTTCTCAGAGGCTTTCTTGATGGAAAATATAGAAAAATGAATTCTTTAAGAAAATCAGGTTTTCAACTCTGTTCAGTCTGAAACGTCGTTTAAGAGCATAAAAATGAGTTACTGCAAATCACGGGCAGTATAGTGATGAAAGCTTCACTTATTCATGAACATATCATACTATTTGAAGTTCAGATGTTCTGAGACACTTTCTTGATGGAAATTTGTTTTTTTAAAAGAATTCTTTTAGAAAATCTTGTTTTCAACTCTGTTCAGTCTGATTCGTCGTTTAAGAGCATAAAATTGAGTAAATGCAGCTTACGGGAAGTATAGTGATGAAAGCTTCAGGTATTCATGAACATATCATATAATTTGAATTTCTGATGTTCTCAAAGGCTTTCTTGATGGAAAATATAGAAAAATGAATTCTTTAAGAAAATCAACTTTTCAACTCTGTTCAGTCTGAAACGTCGTTTAAGAGCATAAAAATGGGTAACTGCAGTTTACGGGCAGCATTAAAGCTTCAGGTATTCAGGAAAATATGAACAATTCGTAATTCCGATGTGCTGAGACACTTTCTTGATGGAAAATTAAAATAAAATAGTTCTTTAAGAAAATTCAGTTTTCAACTCTGGTCAGTCTGAAACGTCGTTTAAGAGCATAAAAATGGGTAACTGCAGCTTATGGGCAGTATAGTGATGAAAGCTTCAGGTTTCATAAACATATTACACAATTTGATGTTCCGATGTTCTGAAACACTTTCTTGATGGAAAATATTTAAAAAAAATGAATTCTTTAAGAAAATCTAGTTTTCAACTCTGTTCAGTCTGAAACGTCGTTTAAGAGCATAAAATTGAGTAAATGCAGCTTACGGGAAGTATAGTGATGAAAGCTTCAGGTATTCATGAACATATCATACAATTTGAAGTTCCGATGTCCTGAGACACTTTCTTGATGGAATTTTTTTTTTAAAAGAATTCTTTTAGAAAATCTTGTTTTCAACTCTATTCAGTCTGAATCGTCGTTTAAGAGCATAAAAATGAGTAAATGCAGCTTACGGGAAGTATAGTAAAAAAAGCTTCAGGTATTCATGAACATATCATATAATTTGAAGTTCCGATGTTCTAAGAGGCTTTCTTGATGGAAAATATAAAAAAATGAATTCTTTAAGAAAATCAAGTTTTCAACTCTGTTCAGTCTGAAACGTCGTTTAAGAGCATAAAAATGAGTTACTGCAGCTCACGGGCAGTATAGTGATGAAAGCTTCAGGTATTCATGAACATATCATACAATTTGAAGTTCCGATGTCCTGAGACACTTTCTTGATGGAAAATTAAAATAAAATAGTTCTTTAAGAAAATTCAGTTTTCAACTCTGTTCAGTCTGAATCGTCGTTTAAGAGCATAAAAATGAGTAAATGCAGCTTACGGAACGTATAGTAATGAAAGCTTCAGGTATTCATGAACATATCATACAATTTGAAGTTCCGATGTCCTGAGACACTTTCTTGATGGAAAATTAAAATAAAATAGTTCTTTAAGAAAATTCAGTTTTCAACTCTGTTCAGTCTGAAACGTCGTTTAAGAGCATAAAAATGGGTAACTGCAGCTTACGGGCAGTATAGTGATGAAAGCTTCAGGTTTCATAAACATATTACACAATTTGATGTTCCGATGTTCTGAAACACTTGATGGAAAATATTTAAAAAAAATGAATTCTTTAAGAAAATCTAGTTTTCAACACTGTTCAGTCTGAAACGTCGTTTAAGAGCATAAAAATGAGTTACTGCTGCTCACGGGCAGTATAGTGATGAAAGCTTCAGGTATTCATGAACATATCATACAATTTGAAGTTCCGATGTCCTGAGACACTTTCTTGATGGAATTTTTTTTTTAAAAGAATTCTTTTGGAAAATCTTGTTTTCAACTCTGTTCTGTCTGAATCGTCGTTTAAGAGCATAAAAATGAGTAAATGCAGCTTACGGAACGTATAGTAATGAAAGCTTTAGGTATTCATGAACATATCATATAATTTGAAGTTCCGATGTTCTAAGAGGCTTTCTTGATGGAAAATATAAAAAAATGAATTCTTTAAGAAAATCAAGTTTTCAACTCTGTTCAGTCTAAAACGTTGTTTCACAGTATAAAAACGAGTAAATGCAACTTACCGACAGTATAGTGACGAAAGCTTCAGGTATTCGTGAACATATCATACAATATTTAAGTTCCGATGTTCTAAGATGGAAAACATAAAAAAATGAATTCTTTAAGAAAATCTAGTTTTCAACACTGTTCAGTGTGAAACGTCGATTAAGAACATACAAATGAGTAAATGCAGATTACGGGCAGAGGTGTCAAGTAACGAAGTACAAATACTTCGTTAATTTACTTAAGTAGGAATTTTGAGTATCTATACTTTACTGGAGTATTTTTTTTCAGACTACTTTTTACTTCTACTCCTTACTTTTTCACGCAAATATCTGTACTTTCTACTCCCTACTTTTTAAAAAATAGCCTCGTTACTATTTCATTTTAGTTTGTTTTTCATTCCGGTTAGCCAGATAAATCGCGCCATCCGAATAGAGTGAATTTGATTGTGGTTGGAAGAGAAGTATATACCTTTCCGACACCCTATTGTTTTTTTACGCGATGCACCTGAACATGACACGAATCAACCGTTACAATCACGTCACTCTCAAGCAAGGACAGCAGAGAAGCCGATTGCAAATATGTCCGTCTCGGAGAACGCGCGACGAGAAATACGCGCCGCCGAATATCTGTTGTGCCGGGAGGGACAGTCACGTTCAATGCGTGAGACTTGAGAGCCCCGATATTTCCGTCTCTCTGCTCCTCTCTGCCGGCGGTTCCCCGGTCGCGCGAGTTTCTCCAGCGACTGTCTCTTTGGGGTAAATAGGATGTCTATACAGCTGATAGGTTTACAGATGCGCTCCATAGCGGGGAGTTTAAAAAGGAACCAACGCGCCTATGACGTTTTTTTGGCTGGTATGGACTTTTTTCAACATACATATTACAATACTTATAACTAGTTATTATCATGTCTTCCGCTCCATGAAATGCATGTTAATGCTCAGTAGTACACATATGGTACTTTAATGTATTGCATTGTAATAAAATGTGATCATTTTCAATGGGCATATATATATGCAGCTGAAACAGGTAGCCTAGTGCATCCCACATTTTTCAATATACCATTTTAATACAACATTATGGCCTTGAGAAAAATGATTGTTTTGGGGGGAGGTGGGGTAGTGCACTATAGGCCCCTGAGACGCGGCTTAAGAAATCGTACTGAATGGGAAAAAGAAATTCCCCTTACATTACTTTTACTGTTTTACTTTTAAGTAGTTTTGAAACCCAGTACTTTTATACTTTTACTTAAGTAAAAAGCTTGAGTTGATACTTCTACTTTTACCAAAGTATTTCTATATCCTAGTATCTATACTTCTACTTAACTCTCCTGTTGCCTTCTGGGTCAAAAAGACCCACGTTCGAGTGTTTATGTATTTGTGTGTATCGCGGTCTAAGGGTCACAAAATGATCCACGACCAGTGTATACGTATGCATGCATGCATGTACGTATGAATCACTCAAGCCCGTCGTCCTCGGGTTAAAACGACTCGCGTCTTTCCACCGAGCCCTCGCCGTCGCCCTGGGGTCTGTTCGACCCTCGAGTTTGAGCGAGCCCTCGGCCTAGTCCCCCGGGTCAAACTGACCCGTGTTTATCGCCGAGCTCCCGGCCCCGTCCCCAGGGTCAGAATGTGCGAATAAGGACACTATGAAAGGGGTGTACTTATAAGCTGTATTTATACACAATTTATTCACATCTGCGTAATCGCGCGGTCGGCTTCGTTGGTGCGCTCGCGCTGATCGAAGGTTCTTTAGCCAAGACGCGAGACGTCATTTCGTACGTGTCCAGAGTGTAAAGCCCTCTGAGAAGTTTACAAAAAAAGAAAATAATAATGATAATGTGTATTTGTTATTCTGAGCTATTCAAAATAAACTGAATTGATTCAAATTGAAATGAGGTGTCACAAGTTGTTATGTGCGAATAAGGACACTATGAAAGGGGTGTACTTATATGCTTGGTGTGCTCGCGCTGATCTAAGGCTCTTTAGCAAAGACAGATTGACCCCGTAGGACATGGGGTGTGCGAGGAATGAGTGAGGACAACACGAGGGTTAAAAAAAAAGAATTACTTATGAAAATCTAGTTTTCAACTTTGTTCGGTCTGAAACGTAGTTTTAGAGAATAAAAATGAGTAAATGCAGCTTACGGGCAATGATGAAAGCTTCAGGTATTCATGAAAACGTCATACAATTTATAGTTCCGATGTTCTGCGACACTTTCTTGATGGAAAAGTTAAAAAAAAGAATTCCTTCTGAAAATCTAGTTTTCAACTCTGATCGGTCTGAAACGTTGTTTTAGAGCATAAAAATGAGTAAATGCATCTTACGGGCAGTATAGTGATGAAAGCCTCAGGTATTCATGAAAACGTCATACAATTTATAGTTCCGATGTTCTAAGACACTTTCTTGATGGAAAAGTAAAAAAAAAAGAATTCCTTATGAAAATCTAGTTTTCAACTCTGATCGGTCTGAAACGTTGTTTTAGAGCATACAAATGAGTAAATGCAGCTTACGGGCAGTATAGTGATGAAAGCTTCAGGTATTCATGAAAACGTCATACAATTTATTGTTCCAATGTTCTAAGACACTTTCTTGATGGCAAAGTTAAAAAAAAAAGAATTCCTTATGAAAATCTAGTTTTCAACTCTGTTCGGTCTGAAACGTCGTTTTAGAGCATAAAAATGAGTAAATGCAGCTTACGGGCAGTATAGTGATGAAAGCCTCAGGTATTCATGAAAACGTCATACAATTTATAGTTCCGATGTTCTAAGACACTTTCTTGATGGAAAAGTTAAAAAAAAAGAATTCCTTATGAAAATCTAGTTTTCCACTCTGTTCGGTCTGAAACGTCGTTTTAGGGCATAAAAATGAGTAAATGCAGCTTACGGGCAGTATAGTGATGAAAGCTTCAGGTATTCATGAAAACGTCATACAATTTGTAGTTCCGATGTTCTCAGACAATTTCTTGATGGAAAATTAACCCTCGTGTGGCCTCACCGATCCGTACACACCCCGTGTCCTGCGGGTCAAACTGTCCAATTTCCTTTCATCTGGAGCCTTCGATGCGTGGGCGCTCACACCACTTGCAAACAGCAGAGTGTTGATAATGCACTCGGGTCATTTTGACCCAAGGACAACAGCAGGGGCTCGGTGACACACAAGGGTCATTTAGACCCAAGGAGAACGGCGGAGTGTTGATGATACACGAGGGTCATTTCGACCCGAGGACAACGGCAGGGGCATGGTGATACTAAAGGGTCATTTTGACCCAAGGACAACGGCAGGGGCATGGTGATACTCAAGGGTCATTTTGACCCAAGGACAACGGCAGGGGCTTGGTGATACTCAAGGGTCTTTTCGACCCCAAGACAACGGCAAAGCGGTTCCAACTGTAGCACCCCCGAGCACGAAGGACCTTGGGAAGGCACTTCTCTGAATCAGTTCGGGGAGACTTGAAAGTTTGCTGCAACCCGACTATCCTATCCTATCCTCGTGCCCGCAGGATGTCGGGAAGGCACTTTTCTAAATCGGCCATTTTGTTTTCGCTTCTTCGGCTCGTGCAGCTTTCGCGAAAAGTCGAAAGCACTCGAGTTTGCCGCGCTCCCACTGATACGGCCGTCGCGGTTCCGACGATCCCGGCGCCGAGCTCGCGGGACCTCAGGAAGGCACTTTTCTAAATCGGCCATTTTTTTTTCGCTTCTTCGGTTCCTGCAGCTTTCGCGAAAAGTCAGAAGCACTTGATTTTGCTGCGCTCCCACTGATACGGCCGTCGCGGTTCCGACGATCCCGTCGCCTAGCTCGAGGGACCTCGGGAAGGCACTTTTATAAATCGTCCATTTTTTTTTCGCTTCTTCAGCTCCTGCAGCTTTCGCGGAAACTCGGAAGCACTCGAGTTTGCCACCCTCCCACTGATACGGCCGTTGCGGTTCCGACGATCCCGTCGCCGAGCTCGCGGGACCTCGGCAAGGCAGTTTTCGAAATCGGCCATTTTGTTTTTTCTTCTTCGGCTCGTGTAGCTTTCACAGAAAGTCGGAAGCACTCGAGTTTGCCGCACTCCCACTAATACGGCCGTCGCGGTTCCGACGAACCCGTCGCCGATCTCGCGCGATCTCGGGAAGGCCGTTTTTGAAATCGGCCATTTTGTTTTCGCTTCTTCGGCTCGTGTAGCTTTCGCAAAAAGTCGGAAGCACTCGAGTTTGCTGCGCTCCCACTAACACGGCCGTCGCGGTTCCGACGATCCCGTCGCCGTGCTCGCGGGTCCTCGGGAAGGCACTTTTCTAAATCGGCCATTTTGTTTTCGCTACTTCGGCTCCTGCAGCTTTCGCGAAAAGTCGGAAGCACTCGAGTTTGCCGCGCTCCCACTAATACGGCCGTCGCGGTTCCGACGGTCCCGTCGCTGAGCTCGCGCGACCTCAGGAAGGAACTTTTCTATATCGGCCATTATGTTTTCGCTTGTTCGGCTCGTGTAGCTTTCGCAAAAAGTCGGAAGCACTCGAGTTTGCTGCGGTCCCACTAATACGGCCGTCGTGGTTTCAACGACCCCGTCGCCGATCTCGCGCGACCTCGGGAAGGCAGTTTTTGAAATCGGCCATTTTGTTTTCGCTTCTTCGACTCCTGCAGCTTTCGCGAAAAGTCAGAAGCACTCGAGTTTGCCGCACTCCCACTAATACGGCCGTGGCGGTTCCGACGACCCCGTCGCCGATCTCGCGCGACCTCGGAAAGGCAGTTTTTGAAATCGGCCATTTTGTTTTCGCTTCTTCGGCTCGTGCAGTTTTCGCGAAAAGTCGGGAGCACTCGAGTTTTCCGCGCTCCCACTAATACGGCCGTCGCGGTTCCCGACGGTCCCGTCGCCGAGCTCGTGCGACCTCGGATAGGCAGTTTTCGAAATCGGCCATTTTGTTTTTTCTTCTTCGGCTCGTGTAGCTTTCACAGAAAGTCGAAGGGACTCGAGTTTTCTGCCTCCCACTAATACGGCCGTCGCGGTTCCGACGGTCCTGTCCCCGAGCTCGCGGGACCTCGGGAAGTCACTTTTCTAAATCGGCCATTTTGTTTTTTCTTCTTCGGCTAGTGTAGCTTTCACAGAAAGTCGGAAGCACTCGAGTTTGCCGTGCTCCCACTGATACGGCCGTCGCGGTTCCGACGACCCCGTCGCCGATCTCGCGCGACCTCGGGAAGGCAGTTTTTGAAATCGGCCATTTTGTTTTCGCTTCTGCGGCTCGTGCAGCTTTCGCGAAAAGTCGGAAGCACTCGAGTTTGCCGCACTCCCACTAATACGGCCGTCGCGGTTCCGACGAACCCGTCGCCGTGCTCGCGGGACCTCGGGAAGGCAGTTTTTGAAATCGGCCATTTTGTTTTCGCTTCTTCGGCTCGTGTAGCTTTTACAGATAGTCGGAAGGACTTGAATTTTCTCCCTCCCACTAACACGGCCATCGCGGTTCCAACTGTCCCATCCACGAGCTCTTTGGACCTCGGGAAGTCACTTTTCTAAATCGGCCATTTTGTTTTTTTCTTCTTCGGCTAGTGTAGCGTTCACAAAAAGTCGGAAGGACTCGAGTTTTCTGCCTCCCACTAACACGGCCGTCACGGTTCCAACGGTCCCGTCCACGAGCTCGCGGGACCTCGGGAAGTCACTCTTCTAAATCGGCCATTTTGTTTTCGCTTCTTCGGCTCCTGTAGCTTTTACAGAAAGTCGGAAGGACTCGAGTTTTCTGCCTCCCACTAACACGGCCGTCGCGGTTCCAACGGTCCCGTCCACGAGCTCGCGGGACCTCGGGAAGTCACTCTTCTAAATCGGCCATTTTGTTTTCGCTTCTTCGGCTCCTGTAGCTTTTACAGAAAGTCGGAAGGACTCGAGTTTTCTGCCTCCCACTAACACGGCCGTCGCGGTTCCAACTGTCCCGTCCACGAGCTCTTTGGACCTCGGGAAGTCACTTTTCTAAATCGGCCATTTTGTTTTTTGGCTTCTTCGGCTAGTGTAGCTTTCGCGAAAAGTCGGAAGCACTCGAGTTTGCCACCCTCCCACTGATACGGCCATCGGGGTTCCGACAGTCCCGTCGCCGAACTCGGGGGACCTCGGGAAGGAACTTTTATAAATCGGCCATTTTGTTTTCGCTTCTTCAGCTCCTGCAGCTTTCGCGGAAACTCGGAAGCACTCGAGTTTGCCACCCTCCCACTGATACGGCCGTTGCGGTTCCGACGATCCCGTCGCCGAGCTCGCGGGACCTCGGAAAGGCAGTTTTCGAAATCGGCCATTTTGTTTTTTCTTCTTCGGCTCGTGTAGCTTTCACAGAAAGTCGGAAGCACTCGAGTTTGCCGTGCTCCCACTGATACGGCCGTCGCGGTTCCGACGACCCCGTCGCGGATCTCGCGCGACCTCGGGAAGGCAGTTTTTGAAATCGGCCATTTTGTTTTCGCTTATTCGGCTCGTGCAGCTTTCGCGAAAAGTCAGAAGCACTCGAGTTTGCCGCACTCCCACTAATACGTCCGTCGCGGTTCCGACGAACCCGTCGCCGATCTCGCGCGACCTCGGGAAGGCAGTTTTTGAAATCTGCCATTTTGTTTTCGCTTCTTCGGCTCGTGTAGCTTTCGCAAAAAGTCGGAAGCACTCCAGTTTGCCGCGCTCCCACTAATACGGCCGTCGCGGTTCCGACGGTCCCGTCGCTGAGCTCGCGCGACCTCGGGAAGGCACTTTTCTAAATCGGCCATTATGTTTTCGCTTGTTCGGCTCGTGTAGCTTTCGCAAAAAGTCGGAAGCACTCGAGTTTGCTGCACTCCCACTAATACGGCCGTCGCGGTTCCGGCGGTCCCGTCCCCGAGCTCGCGAGACCTCGGGAAGTCACTTTTCTAAATCGGCCATTTTGTTTTCGCTACTTCGGCTCGTACAGCTTTCGCGAAAAGTCGGGAGCACTCGAGTTTGCCGCACTCCCACTAATACGGCCGTCGCGGTTCCAACGACCCCGTCGCCGATCTCGCGCGACCTCGGGAAGGCAGTTTTTGAAATCGGCCATTTTGTTTTCGCTACTTCGGCTCGTGCAGCTTTCGCGAAAAGTCGGGAGCACTCGAGTTTGCCGCACTCCCACTAATACGGCCGTCGCGATTCCAACGACCCCGTCGCCGATCTCGCGCGACCTCGGGAAGGCAGTTTTTGAAATCGGCCATTTTGTTTTCGCTACTTCGGCTCGTGCAGCTTTCGCGAAAAGTCGGGAGCACTCGAGTTTGCCGCACTCCCACTAATACGGCCGTTGCGGTTCCAACGACCCCGTCGCCGATCTCGCGCGACCTCGGGAAGGCAGTTTTTGAAATCGGCCATTTTGTTTTCGCTTCTTCGGCTCCTGCAGCTTTCGCGAAAAGTCAGAAGCACTCCAGTTTGCCGCACTCCCACTAATACGGCCGTCGCGGCTCCGACGACCCCATCGCCGATCTCGCGCGACCTCGGGAAGGCAGTTTTTGAAATCGGCCATTTTGTTTTCGCTTCTTCGGCTCGTGCAGCTTTTTCGAAAAGACGGGAGCACTCGAGTTTGCCGCACTCCCACTAATACGGCCGTCGCGGTTCCGACGAACCCGTCGCCGTGCTCGCGGGACCTCGGGAAGGCAGTTTTTGAAATCGGCCATTTTGTTTTCGCTTCTTCGGCTCGTGTAGCTTTTACAGATAGTCGGAAGGACTTGAATTTTCTCCCTCCCACTAACACGGCCATCGCGGTTCCAACTGTCCCGTCCACGAGCTCTTTGGACCTCGGGAAGTCACTTTTCTAAATCGGCCATTTTGTTTTTTTGCTTCTTCGGCTAGTGTAGCTTTCACAAAAAGTCGGAAGGACTCGAGTTTTCTGCCTCCCACTAACATGGCCGTCGCGGTTCCAACGGTCCCGTCCACGAGCTCTTTGGACCTTGGGAAGTCACTTTTCTAAATCCGCCATTTTTTTTTTTTTGGCTTCTTCGGCTAGTGTAGCTTTAAAAGAAGGTCGGAGGCACTCGAGATTGCAACCTCCCGCTAATATGGCCGTTGCGATTCAAACGGTACCATCCGCTAGCTTGTCGGACCAAAAGACACACCTTGATCCGAGGACAAGGGGAGGATGTGGAATTACATGAAATTGTGTTTTTGTGTGCCATTGCTTGTAACACTGGGGGTTATAACTATACAAAATAAAACAATATACTACAACTGTCAGGTATTCATGAAAACATCATACAATTTATAGTTCTGATGTTCTGAGACTTTCTTGATGGAAAAGTTTAAAAAAAAGAATTCCTTATGAAAATCTAGTTTTCAACTCTGTTCGGTCTGAAACGTTGTTTAAGAGCATAAAAATGAGTAAATGCAGCTTACGGGCAGTATAGTGATGAAAGCTTCAGGTATTCATGAAAACGTCATACAATTTATAGTTCCTATGTTCTGAGACACTCTCTTGATGGAAAAGTTAAAAAAAAAAGAAAAAAGAATTCCTTATGAAAATCTAGTCTTCAACTCGGTTTGGTATTAAACATCGATTAAGAGCATAATAATGAGTAAATGCAGCATACGGGCAGTATAGTGATGAAAGCTTCAGGTATTCATGAAAACGTCATACAATTTGTAGATCCGATGTTCTGAGACACTTTCTTGATGGAAAAGTTAAAAAAAAGAATTCCTTATGAAAATCTATTTTTCAACTCTGTTCAGTCTGAAACGTCGTTTTAGAGCATAAAAATGAGTAAATGCAGCTTACGGGCAGTATAGTGATGAAAGCTTCAGGTATTCATGAAAACGTCATACAATTTATAGTTCCGATGTTCTGAGACAATTTCTTGATGAAAATTACAAAAAAGATGAATTCCTTATGAAGATCTAGTTTTCAACTTTGTTCAGTCTGAAACGTCGTTTTCGAGCATAAAAATGAGTAAATGCAGCTTTCAGGCAGTAGTGATGAAACCATCCGGTATTCATTAACACATCAGACAACTTGTAGTAGGTCTAGTGTTCTGAGACACTTTCTTGAACGAAAATGGAAAAAAATGAATTCTTCAAAGAAAATCAAGTTTTCAACTCTGTTCAGCCTTAAACATCGGTTAAGGGCATAACAATGAGGAAATAAAGCTCTCAGGCAGTATAGTGATGAAAGCATCAGGTATTCATGAAAATATGCTTTACGTTTACTCAGTGTGGTTTCACGTGGGTATGGATTAACATTAATTGGGTGTGGCTTCACGTTCATGGGGTGTGGCTTCATGTTAAAGCAGTATGGCCTATTTTGGGGCGTGGCTTCTCATTAATTGGGTGTGGCTTTATGTTAAGGAGTGTGGCTTCAATTTAATGGTGTGTGGCTTTAAATTAAAGAGGTTTGGCATCAAATTAAAGGGGTGTGGCTTTTAGTGAAAGGGGTGTGTCTTCGCATTAAATGTGTGTGGCTTTACTTTAACGGATGTGGCTTCACATTAACGGGGTGTGGTTTCACGATATTGGGGTGGGGCGTTACAATTACTGGGCGTGGCTTCACATTACTTGTTTGTGACTTCACGTTAACAGGGGTGGCTTCATGTTAACTGTGTGTGGCTTCAGGTTAATGGGGTGTGGCTTTCACATTAATGGGTTTTGGCTTCACGTTGAAGGGGTGTGGCTAGACATTAAATGGGTGTGGCTTCACGTTAACGTGGTGTGCCTTCACATTGAAGAGGTGTGGCTTCACAATAAATGGATGTGGCTTCAAGAGAATGGCTTGTGGCTTTATGCTGAAGGCGTGTGGCTTCACGTTAACGGGGTGTGGCTACAGGGTAACAGGGCATTAAATGGGTGTGGCTTCACAATACAGCTTCATGTTAACAAGGATGTGGCTTCACTTCGAGGAGTGTGGTTTCAAATTAAAGGAAAGTGGCATCACATGACTTTACGTAAAAGGGGTGTGGCTTAACATTAACGGGGTGTGGCTTCACGTTGGATGGCTGTGGCTTTACATTAACGGGGTGTGGCTTTACGTTAATGGGGTGGCTTCACGTTATATGGCTATTGCCTAACGTTAATGGGGTGTGGCTTTACATTAATGGGTTGTGGCATCAAATCAAAGGATTCTTGTATCACATTAAATGGGTGTGACTTTACGTGAAGAGGGTGTGGCTTCACAATAACCGGGTGTGGCTTAACATTAACAGGGTGAGGCTTCAAATTAACAGGTGTGGCTTCACATTAAAGGGGTGTGGCTTCAAATTAAAGGGAACTGGCTTCACATGACTCCATGTAAAAGGGGTGTGGCTTCACATTAACTGTGTGTTGCTTCAAGTTGACAGGGTATGGATTCAAGTGAATGTGGTCTAGCTTCATGTTAACGGTGTGTGGTTTCACGTTCAGGGTATGGATTAACGTTAGTTGGGTGTGGCTTAACGTTAATGGGGGCGTGGCTTAGCGTTAAAGGGGTGTGGTCTATTGTTAACTGGGCCTGGCTTCACATTAATCGGGTGTGGCTTTATGTTAATGGCGTGTGGCTTCAGGTTAACAGGGTGTAAAATAGATGTGGCATCACAATAGGGCTTCATGTTAACAAGGATGTGGCTTCACTTTACCGGGGCGTGGCTTCAAATTAAAGGGGTCTGGCATCAAATTAAAGAGGTGTGACTTTACTTTAGGGGTGTGTCTTCACATTAAATGTGTGTGGCTTCACGTTAAAGGGGTATGGCCTAACGTTAACGGGGTGTGGATTCACATTAATGGGGTGTGGCATCAAATTAAAGGATTCCTTTATCACATTAAATGGGTGTGAAGTGGGTGTGGCTTCACAATAACACTGTGTGGTTTCACATAAATGGGGTGTGGCTTCATGTTAACGTGGCTTCAGGTTAACAGGGTGTGAAATGGGTGTGGCTTCATAATAAGGCTTCATGTTAACAAGGATGTGGCTTCACTTTAACGGGTGTGGCTTCAAGTTAACGGGGTGTGGCTTCACATTAAATGGTTGTGGCTTCACATTAAATGGTTGTGGCTTCACATTACTTGTGTCTGACTTCAGTTAACAGGGGTGGCTTCACATTATTGGGGTGTGGCATCACTTTAAAGGGGTGTGTCTTTATGTTAATGGAGATAGGCTTAAAGTTGAAGGGGTGTGGCTTCAAATTAATGTTGTATGGCATCACAAAAAAGCATCATGTTAACAATGGTGTGGCTCGAAATTAAAGGAGTCTGCCATCACATTAAAGGGGTGTGACTTTACGTGGACGGGTTGTGACTTCAAGTTATTGAGGTGTGGCTTCACATTAAATGGGTGTGGCTTCACGTTAAGAGGATGTGGCTTTACATTAATAGGGGAGTGGCTTTACGTTAATTGGGTGTGGCATCACATTAACTGGGTATGTTTCACGATATCAAGGTGGGGCGTTAAATTTACTGGCCGTGGCTTCACATTACTTGTTTGTGACTTCACATTAACAGGGGTGGCTTCATGTTAACGGTGTGTGGCTTCAGGTAAACGGACTGTGGCTTCAATTTAATGAGGTATGCCATCACATTAATGGGTTTTGGCTTCACGTTGAAGGGGTGTGGCTTCATGTTAAATGGATGTGGCTTCATGTGATTGGGTTGTGAGTTCACGCTGAAGGGGTGTGGCTTCACATTACCTGGGTGTGGCATCACGTTGAAGGGGTATAGCTTCAGGTTAACTGGGTGTGGCTTCACATTAATTTGGTGAAGCTTTACATTAACGGGGTGTGGCAACACGTTAAAGTGGTGTGGCTTTACATTAACAGGTTGTGGATTTACGTTACTCGGGTGTGGCTTCACGTCAACGGGGTGTAGGTTCACGTTAAATGGATGTGGCGTCACGTTAACGGTGCGTGGCTTCACATTAACGGGGTTTGGCTTCACCTTAATGGTGTGTGCCTTCATGTCAAAGGAGTGTTGCTTAACGTTAATCGGGTGTAGCTTCACGTTAACGGGGTGTGGCTTCAGTTTAACGTTAATGGGGTGTGGCTTTATGATGAAAGGGTTTGGCTTCATATTGAAGAGGTGTGGCAACACGTTGAAGGGGTGTGGCTTTACATTCACAGGGTTAGCATTCACACTAATGGAGTGTGGCTTCACGTCAAGGGGGCGTTGCTTCACATTAAATGGATTTGGCTTCATGTTAACTGTGTGTGGCTTCACATTAATGGGGTGTGGCTTCCCATTCACGGGGTTTGGCTTCAAGTTAATGTCATGTGGTTTCACAATATAGCTTCACGTTAACAAGGGTGTGGCTTTACTTTAACAGGGTCTGGCTTCAAATTAATGGAGTCTGGCATCACATTAAAGGGGTGTGACTTTACGTGAAAGGGGTGTGGCTTGAAGTTAACAGGGTGTGGCTTCACGTTAAAAGGGGTTTGGCTTCCCGAGTCAGAATGACCCGCGTTTGTCGTCGATTTCGCGGCCCCAGTCCCCGGGGTCTGAATGACCCTCGTTCATAGTCGAGCGCCCGGCCTCGCCGTCTTCCCCGGGGTCAGAATGACCCGTGAGCCCTCGGCCTCGTCCACGGGTCGAAACGACCCGAGTCGTTTAGTACGTGTCCAGATTGTAAAGCCCTCTGAGGCGTTTACAAAAAAAAGAAAATAATAATAAGTATTTGTTATTCTGAGCTGTTCAAAATAAACTGAATTGATTCAAATTGAAATGAGGTGTCACAAGTTATTATGTGCGAATAAGGACACTATGAAAGGGGTGTACTTATACGCTGTATTTATACACAATTTATTCACATCTGCGTAATCCCGCGGTCGGCTTCGTTGGTGCGCTCGCGCTGATCGAAGGCTCTTTAGCCAAGACTCGTGACGTCATTTCGTACGTGTCCAGATTGTAAAGCCCTCTGAGGCGTTTACAAAAAAAAGAAAATAATAATAATAATGTGTATTTGTTATTCTGAACTATTCAAAATAAACTGAATTGATTCAAATTGAAATGAGGTGTCACAAGTTATTATGTGCGAATAAGGACACTATGAAAGGGGTGTACTTATACGCTGTATTTATACACAATTTATTCACATCTGCGTAATCCCGCGGTCGGCTTCGTTGGTGCGCTCGCGCTGATCGAAGGCTCTTTAGCCAAGACTCGTGACGTCATTTCGTACGTGTCCAGATTGTAAAGCCCTCTGAGGCGTTTACAAAAAAAAAAAGAAAATAATAATGTGTATTTGTTATTCTGAGCTATTCAAAATAAACTGAATTGATTCAAATTGAAATGAGGTGTCACAAGTTATTATGTGCGAATAAGGACACTATGAAAGGCCCTCTGAGGCGTTTACAAAAAAAAGAAAATAATAATAGAAATAAAGAAAATCTAGTTTTCAACTCTGTTCAGTCTGAAACGTCGTTTAAGAGCATAAAAATGAGTTACTGCAAATCACGGGCAGTATAGTGATGAAAGCTTCACTTATGAACATATCATACAATTTGAAGTTTAGATGTTCTGAGACACTTTCTTGATGGAAATTTTTTTTTTAAATAATTATTTTAGAAAATCTTGTTTTCAACTCTGTTCAGTCTGAATCTTCGTTTAAGAGCATAAAAATGAGTAAATGCAGCTTACGGGAAGTATAGTGATGAAAGCTTCAGGTATTGATGAACATATCATATAATTTGAATTTCTGATGTTCTCAGAGGCTTTCTTGATGGAAAATATAGAAAAATGAATTCTTTAAGAAAATCAGGTTTTCAACTCTGTTCAGTCTGAAACGTCGTTTAAGAGCATAAAAATGAGTTACTGCAAATCACGGGCAGTATAGTGATGAAAGCTTCACTTATTCATGAACATATCATACTATTTGAAGTTCAGATGTTCTGAGACACTTTCTTGATGGAAATTTGTTTTTTTAAAAGAATTCTTTTAGAAAATCTTGTTTTCAACTCTGTTCAGTCTGATTCGTCGTTTAAGAGCATAAAATTGAGTAAATGCAGCTTACGGGAAGTATAGTGATGAAAGCTTCAGGTATTCATGAACATATCATATAATTTGAATTTCTGATGTTCTCAAAGGCTTTCTTGATGGAAAATATAGAAAAATGAATTCTTTAAGAAAATCAACTTTTCAACTCTGTTCAGTCTGAAACGTCGTTTAAGAGCATAAAAATGGGTAACTGCAGTTTACGGGCAGCATTAAAGCTTCAGGTATTCAGGAAAATATGAACAATTCGTAATTCCGATGTGCTGAGACACTTTCTTGATGGAAAATTAAAATAAAATAGTTCTTTAAGAAAATTCAGTTTTCAACTCTGGTCAGTCTGAAACGTCGTTTAAGAGCATAAAAATGGGTAACTGCAGCTTATGGGCAGTATAGTGATGAAAGCTTCAGGTTTCATAAACATATTACACAATTTGATGTTCCGATGTTCTGAAACACTTTCTTGATGGAAAATATTTAAAAAAAATGAATTCTTTAAGAAAATCTAGTTTTCAACTCTGTTCAGTCTGAAACGTCGTTTAAGAGCATAAAATTGAGTAAATGCAGCTTACGGGAAGTATAGTGATGAAAGCTTCAGGTATTCATGAACATATCATACAATTTGAAGTTCCGATGTCCTGAGACACTTTCTTGATGGAATTTTTTTTTTAAAAGAATTCTTTTAGAAAATCTTGTTTTCAACTCTATTCAGTCTGAATCGTCGTTTAAGAGCATAAAAATGAGTAAATGCAGCTTACGGGAAGTATAGTAATAAAAGCTTCAGGTATTCATGAACATATCATATAATTTGAAGTTCCGATGTTCTAAGAGGCTTTCTTGATGGAAAATATAAAAAAATGAATTCTTTAAGAAAATCAAGTTTTCAACTCTGTTCAGTCTGAAACGTCGTTTAAGAGCATAAAAATGAGTTACTGCAGCTCACGGGCAGTATAGTGATGAAAGCTTCATGTATTCATGAACATATCATACAATTTGAAGTTCCGATGTCCTGAGACACTTTCTTGATGGAAAATTAAAATAAAATAGTTCTTTAAGAAAATTCAGTTTTCAACTCTGTTCAGTCTGAATCGTCGTTTAAGAGCATAAAAATGAGTAAATGCAGCTTACGGAACGTATAGTAATGAAAGCTTCAGGTATTCATGAACATATCATACAATTTGAAGTTCCGATGTCCTGAGACACTTTCTTGATGGAAAATTAAAATAAAATAGTTCTTTAAGAAAATTCAGTTTTCAACTCTGTTCAGTCTGAAACGTCGTTTAAGAGCATAAAAATGGGTAACTGCAGCTGACGGGCAGTATAGTGATGAAAGCTTCAGGTTTCATAAACATATTACACAATTTGATGTTCCGATGTTCTGAAACACTTGATGGAAAATATTTAAAAAAAATGAATTCTTTAAGAAAATCTAGTTTTCAACACTGTTCAGTCTGAAACGTCGTTTAAGAGCATAAAAATGAGTTACTGCTGCTCACGGGCAGTATAGTGATGAAAGCTTCAGGTATTCATGAACATATCATACAATTTGAAGTTCCGATGTCCTGAGACACTTTCTTGATGGAATTTTTTTTTTAAAAGAATTCTTTTGGAAAATCTTGTTTTCAACTCTGTTCTGTCTGAATCGTCGTTTAAGAGCATAAAAATGAGTAAATGCAGCTTACGGAACGTATAGTAATGAAAGCTTTAGGTATTCATGAACATATCATATAATTTGAAGTTCCGATGTTCTAAGAGGCTTTCTTGATGGAAAATATAAAAAAATGAATTCTTTAAGAAAATCAAGTTTTCAACTCTGTTCAGTCTAAAACGTTGTTTCACAGTATAAAAACGAGTAAATGCAACTTACCGACAGTATAGTGACGAAAGCTTCAGGTATTCGTGAACATATCATACAATATTTAAGTTCCGATGTTCTAAGATGGAAAACATAAAAAAATGAATTCTTTAAGAAAATCTAGTTTTCAACACTGTTCAGTGTGAAACGTCGATTAAGAACATACAAATGAGTAAATGCAGATTACAGGCAGAGGTGTCAAGTAACGAAGTACAAATACTTCGTTACTTTACTTAAGTAGGAATTTTGAGTATCTATACTTTACTGGAGTATTTTTTTTCAGACTACTTTTTACTTCTACTCCTTACTTTTTCAGGCAAATATCTGTACTTTCTACTCCCTACTTTTTAAAAAATAGCCTCGTTACTATTTCATTTTGGTTTGTTTTTCATTCCGGTTAGCCAGATAAATCGCGCCATCCGAATAGAGTGAATTTGATTGTGGTTGGAAGAGAAGTATATACCTTTCCGACACCCTATTGTTTTTTTACGATGCACCTGAACATGACACGAATCAACCGTTACAATCACGTCACTCTCAAGCAAGGACAGCAGAGAAGCCGATTGCAAATATGTCCGTCTCGGAGAACGCGCGATGAGAAATACGCGCCACCGAATATCTGTTATGCCGGGAGGGACAGTCACGTTCAATGCGTGAGACTTGAGAGCCCCGATACTTCCGTCTCTCTGCTCCTCTCTGCCGGCGGTTGAAGTTCCGATGTTCTAAGATGGAAAATATAAAAAAAAAATGAATTCTTTAAGAAAATCTAGTTTTCAACACTGTTCAGTGTGAAACGTCGATTAAGAACATACAAATGAGTAAATGCAGATTACGGGCAGAGGTGTCAAGTAACGAAGTACAAATACTTCGTTAATTTACTTAAGTAGGAATTTTGAGTATCTATACTTTACTGGAGTATTTTTTTTCAGACTACTTTTTACTTCTACTCCTTACTTTTTCACGCAAATATCTGTACTTTCTACTCCCTACTTTTTAAAAAATAGCCTCGTTACTATTTCATTTTAGTTTGTTTTTCATTCCGGTTAGCCAGATAAATCGCGCCATCCGAATAGAGTGAATTTGATTGTGGTTGGAAGAGAAGTATATACCTTTCCGACACCCTATTGTTTTTTTACGCGATGCACCTGAACATGACACGAATCAACCGTTACAATCACGTCACTCTCAAGCAAGGACAGCAGAGAAGCCGATTGCAAATATGTCCGTCTCGGAGAACGCGCGACGAGAAATACGCGCCGCCGAATATCTGTTGTGCCGGGAGGGACAGTCACGTTCAATGCGTGAGACTTGAGAGCCCCGATATTTCCGTCTCTCTGCTCCTCTCTGCCGGCGGTTCCCCGGTCGCGCGAGTTTCTCCAGCGACTGTCTCTTTGGGGTAAATAGGATGTCTATACAGCTGATAGGTTTACAGATGCGCTCCATAGCGGGGAGTTTAAAAAGGAACCAACGCGCCTATGACGTTTTTTTGGCTGGTATGGACTTTTTTCAACATACATATTACAATACTTATAACTAGTTATTATCATGTCTTCCGCTCCATGAAATGCATGTTAATGCTCAGTAGTACACATATGGTACTTTAATGTATTGCATTGTAATAAAATGTGATCATTTTCAATGGGCATATATATATGCAGCTGAAACAGGTAGCCTAGTGCATCCCACATTTTTCAATATACCATTTTAATACAACATTATGGCCTTGAGAAAAATGATTGTTTTGGGGGGAGGTGGGGTAGTGCACTATAGGCCCCTGAGACGCGGCTTAAGAAATCGTACTGAATGGGAAAAAGAAATTCCCCTTACATTACTTTTACTGTTTTACTTTTAAGTAGTTTTGAAACCCAGTACTTTTATACTTTTACTTAAGTAAAAAGCTTGAGTTGATACTTCTACTTTTACCAAAGTATTTCTATATCCTAGTATCTATACTTCTACTTAACTCTCCTGTTGCCTTCTGGGTCAAAAAGACCCACGTTCGAGTGTTTATGTATTTGTGTGTATCGCGGTCTAAGGGTCACAAAATGATCCACGACCAGTGTATACGTATGCATGCATGCATGTACGTATGAATCACTCAAGCCCGTCGTCCTCGGGTTAAAACGACTCGCGTCTTTCCACCGAGCCCTCGCCGTCGCCCTGGGGTCTGTTCGACCCTCGAGTTTGAGCGAGCCCTCGGCCTAGTCCCCCGGGTCAAACTGACCCGTGTTTATCGCCGAGCTCCCGGCCCCGTCCCCAGGGTCAGAATGTGCGAATAAGGACACTATGAAAGGGGTGTACTTATAAGCTGTATTTATACACAATTTATTCACATCTGCGTAATCGCGCGTCCGGCTTCGTTGGTGCGCTCGCGCTGATCGAAGGTTCTTTAGCCAAGACGCGAGACGTCATTTCGTACGTGTCCAGAGTGTAAAGCCCTCTGAGAAGTTTACAAAAAAAAGAAAATAATAATGATAATGTGTATTTGTTATTCTGAGCTATTCAAAATAAACTGAATTGATTCAAATTGAAATGAGGTGTCACAAGTTGTTATGTGCGAATAAGGACACTATGAAAGGGGTGTACTTATATGCTTGGTGTGCTCGCGCTGATCTAAGGCTCTTTAGCAAAGACAGATTGACCCCGTAGGACATGGGGTGTGCGAGGAATGAGTGAGGACAACACGAGGGTTAAAAAAAAGAATTACTTATGAAAATCTAGTTTTCAACTTTGTTCGGTCTGAAACGTAGTTTTAGAGAATAAAAATGAGTAAATGCAGCTTACGGGCAATGATGAAAGCTTCAGGTATTCATGAAAACGTCATACAATTTATAGTTCCGATGTTCTGCGACACTTTCTTGATGGAAAAGTTAAAAAAAAAGAATTCCTTCTGAAAATCTAGTTTTCAACTCTGATCGGTCTGAAACGTTGTTTTAGAGCATAAAAATGAGTAAATGCATCTTACGGGCAGTATAGTGATGAAAGCCTCAGGTATTCATGAAAACGTCATACAATTTATAGTTCCGATGTTCTAAGACACTTTCTTGATGGAAAAGTTAAAAAAAAAGAATTCCTTATGAAAATCTAGTTTTCAACTCTGATCGGTCTGAAACGTTGTTTTAGAGCATACAAATGAGTAAATGCAGCTTACGGGCAGTATAGTGATGAAAGCTTCAGGTATTCATGAAAACGTCATACAATTTATTGTTCCAATGTTCTAAGACACTTTCTTGATGGCAAAGTTAAAAAAAAAAAAGAATTCCTTATGAAAATCTAGTTTTCAACTCTGTTCGGTCTGAAACGTCGTTTTAGAGCATAAAAATGAGTAAATGCAGCTTACGGGCAGTATAGTGATGAAAGCCTCAGGTATTCATGAAAACGTCATACAATTTATAGTTCCGATGTTCTAAGACACTTTCTTGATGGAAAAGTTAAAAAAAAAGAATTCCTTATGAAAATCTAGTTTTCCACTCTGTTCGGTCTGAAACGTCGTTTTAGGGCATAAAAATGAGTAAATGCAGCTTACGGGCAGTATAGTGATGAAAGCTTCAGGTATTCATGAAAACGTCATACAATTTGTAGTTCCGATGTTCTCAGACAATTTCTTGATGGAAAATTAACCCTCGTGTGGCCTCACCGATCTGTACACACCCCGTGTCCTGCGGGTCAAACTGTCCAATTTCCTTTCATCTGGAGCCTTCGATGCGTGGGCGCTCACACCACTTGCAAACAGCAGAGTGTTGATAATGCACTCGGGTCATTTTGACCCAAGGACAACAGCAGGGGCTCGGTGACACACAAGGGTCATTTAGACCCAAGGAGAACGGCGGAGTGTTGATGATACACGAGGGTCATTTCGACCCGAGGACAACGGCAGGGGCATGGTGATACTAAAGGGTCATTTTGACCCAAGGACAACGGCAGGGGCATGGTGATACTCAAGGGTCATTTTGACCCAAGGACAACGGCAGGGGCTTGGTGATACTCAAGGGTCTTTTCGACCCCAAGACAACGGCAAAGCGGTTCCAACTGTAGCACCTCCGAGCACGAAGGACCTTGGGAAGGCACTTCTCTGAATCAGTTCGGGGAGACTTGAAAGTTTGCTGCAACCCGACTATCCTATCCTATCCTCGTGCCCGCAGGATGTCGGGAAGGCACTTTTCTAAATCGGCCATTTTGTTTTCGCTTCTTCGGCTCGTGCAGCTTTCGCGAAAAGTCGAAAGCACTCGAGTTTGCCGCGCTCCCACTGATACGGCCGTCGCGGTTCCGACGATCCCGGCGCCGAGCTCGCGGGACCTCAGGAAGGCACTTTTCTAAATCGGCCATTTTTTTTTCGCTTCTTCGGTTCCTGCAGCTTTCGCGAAAAGTCAGAAGCACTTGATTTTGCTGCGCTCCCACTGATACGGCCGTCGCGGTTCCGACGATCCCGTCGCCTAGCTCGAGGGACCTCGGGAAGGCACTTTTATAAATCGTCCATTTTTTTTTCGCTTCTTCAGCTCCTGCAGCTTTCGCGGAAACTCGGAAGCACTCGAGTTTGCCACCCTCCCACTGATACGGCCGTTGCGGTTCCGACGATCCCGTCGCCGAGCTCGCGGGACCTCGGCAAGGCAGTTTTCGAAATCGGCCATTTTGTTTTTTCTTCTTCGGCTCGTGTAGCTTTCACAGAAAGTCGGAAGCACTCGAGTTTGCCGCACTCCCACTAATACGGCCGTCGCGGTTCCGACGAACCCGTCGCCGATCTCGCGCGACCTCGGGAAGGCCGTTTTTGAAATCGGCCATTTTGTTTTCGCTTCTTCGGCTCGTGTAGCTTTCGCAAAAAGTCGGAAGCACTCGAGTTTGCTGCGCTCCCACTAACACGGCCGTCGCGGTTCCGACGATCCCGTCGCCGTGCTCGCGGGTCCTCGGGAAGGCACTTTTCTAAATCGGCCATTTTGTTTTCGCTACTTCGGCTCCTGCAGCTTTCGCGAAAAGTCGGAAGCACTCGAGTTTGCCGCGCTCCCACTAATACGGCCGTCGCGGTTCCGACGGTCCCGTCGCTGAGCTCGCGCGACCTCAGGAAGGAACTTTTCTATATCGGCCATTATGTTTTCGCTTGTTCGGCTCGTGTAGCTTTCGCAAAAAGTCGGAAGCACTCGAGTTTGCTGCGGTCCCACTAATACGGCCGTCGTGGTTTCAACGACCCCGTCGCCGATCTCGCGCGACCTCGGGAAGGCAGTTTTTGAAATCGGCCATTTTGTTTTCGCTTCTTCGACTCCTGCAGCTTTCGCGAAAAGTCAGAAGCACTCGAGTTTGCCGCACTCCCACTAATACGGCCGTCGCGGTTCCGACGACCCCGTCGCCGATCTCGCGCGACCTCGGAAAGGCAGTTTTTGAAATCGGCCATTTTGTTTTCGCTTCTTCGGCTCGTGCAGTTTTCGCGAAAAGTCGGGAGCACTCGAGTTTGCCGCGCTCCCACTAATACGGCCGTCGCGGTTCCCGACGGTCCCGTCGCCGAGCTCGTGCGACCTCGGATAGGCAGTTTTCGAAATCGGCCATTTTGTTTTTTCTTCTTCGGCTCGTGTAGCTTTCACAGAAAGTCGAAGGGACTCGAGTTTTCTGCCTCCCACTAATACGGCCGTCGCGGTTCCGACGGTCCTGTCCCCGAGCTCGCGGGACCTCGGGAAGTCACTTTTCTAAATCGGCCATTTTGTTTTTTCTTCTTCGGCTAGTGTAGCTTTCACAGAAAGTCGGAAGCACTCGAGTTTGCCGTGCTCCCACTGATACGGCCGTCGCGGTTCCGACGACCCCGTCGCCGATCTCGCGCGACCTCGGGAAGGCAGTTTTTGAAATCGGCCATTTTGTTTTCGCTTCTGCGGCTCGTGCAGCTTTCGCGAAAAGTCGGAAGCACTCGAGTTTGCCGCACTCCCACTAATACGGCCGTCGCGGTTCCGACGAACCCGTCGCCGTGCTCGCGGGACCTCGGGAAGGCAGTTTTTGAAATCGGCCATTTTGTTTTCGCTTCTTCGGCTCGTGTAGCTTTTACAGATAGTCGGAAGGACTTGAATTTTCTCCCTCCCACTAACACGGCCATCGCGGTTCCAACTGTCCCATCCACGAGCTCTTTGGACCTCGGGAAGTCACTTTTCTAAATCGGCCATTTTGTTTTTTGCTTCTTCGGCTAGTGTAGCGTTCACAAAAAGTCGGAAGGACTCGAGTTTTCTGCCTCCCACTAACACGGCCGTCGCGGTTCCAACGGTCCCGTCCACGAGCTCGCGGGACCTCGGGAAGTCACTCTTCTAAATCGGCCATTTTGTTTTCGCTTCTTCGGCTCCTGTAGCTTTTACAGAAAGTCGGAAGGACTCGAGTTTTCTGCCTCCCACTAACACGGCCGTCGCGGTTCCAACGGTCCCGTCCACGAGCTCGCGGGACCTCGGGAAGTCACTCTTCTAAATCGGCCATTTTGTTTTCGCTTCTTCGGCTCCTGTAGCTTTTACAGAAAGTCGGAAGGACTCGAGTTTTCTGCCTCCCACTAACACGGCCGTCGCGGTTCCAACTGTCCCGTCCACGAGCTCTTTGGACCTCGGGAAGTCACTTTTCTAAATCGGCCATTTTGTTTTTTGGCTTCTTCGGCTAGTGTAGCTTTCGCGAAAAGTCGGAAGCACTCGAGTTTGCCACCCTCCCACTGATACGGCCATCGGGGTTCCGACAGTCCCGTCGCCGAACTCGGGGGACCTCGGGAAGGAACTTTTATAAATCGGCCATTTTGTTTTCGCTTCTTCAGCTCCTGCAGCTTTCGCGGAAACTCGGAAGCACTCGAGTTTGCCACCCTCCCACTGATACGGCCGTTGCGGTTCCGACGATCCCGTCGCCGAGCTCGCGGGACCTCGGAAAGGCAGTTTTCGAAATCGGCCATTTTGTTTTTTCTTCTTCGGCTCGTGTAGCTTTCACAGAAAGTCGGAAGCACTCGAGTTTGCCGTGCTCCCACTGATACGGCCGTCGCGGTTCCGACGACCCCGTCGCGGATCTCGCGCGACCTCGGGAAGGCAGTTTTTGAAATCGGCCATTTTGTTTTCGCTTATTCGGCTCGTGCAGCTTTCGCGAAAAGTCAGAAGCACTCGAGTTTGCCGCACTCCCACTAATACGGCCGTCGCGGTTCCGACGAACCCGTCGCCGATCTCGCGCGACCTCGGGAAGGCAGTTTTTGAAATCTGCCATTTTGTTTTCGCTTCTTCGGCTCGTGTAGCTTTCGCAAAAAGTCGGAAGCACTCCAGTTTGCCGCGCTCCCACTAATACGGCCGTCGCGGTTCCGACGGTCCCGTCGCTGAGCTCGCGCGACCTCGGGAAGGCACTTTTCTAAATCGGCCATTATGTTTTCGCTTGTTCGGCTCGTGTAGCTTTCGCAAAAAGTCGGAAGCACTCGAGTTTGCTGCGCTCCCACTAATACGGCCGTCGCGGTTCCGGCGGTCCCGTCCCCGAGCTCGCGAGACCTCGGGAAGTCACTTTTCTAAATCGGCCATTTTGTTTTCGCTACTTCGGCTCGTACAGCTTTCGCGAAAAGTCGGGAGCACTCGAGTTTGCCGCACTCCCACTAATACGGCCGTCGCGGTTCCAACGACCCCGTCGCCGATCTCGCGCGACCTCGGGAAGGCAGTTTTTGAAATCGGCCATTTTGTTTTCGCTACTTCGGCTCGTGCAGCTTTCGCGAAAAGTCGGGAGCACTCGAGTTTGCCGCACTCCCACTAATACGGCCGTCGCGATTCCAACGACCCCGTCGCCGATCTCGCGCGACCTCGGGAAGGCAGTTTTTGAAATCGGCCATTTTGTTTTCGCTACTTCGGCTCGTGCAGCTTTCGCGAAAAGTCGGGAGCACTCCAGTTTGCCGCACTCCCACTAATACGGCCGTCGCGGCTCCGACGACCCCATCGCCGATCTCGCGCGACCTCGGGAAGGCAGTTTTTGAAATCGGCCATTTTGTTTTCGCTTCTTCGGCTCGTGCAGCTTTTTCGAAAAGACGGGAGCACTCGAGTTTGCCGCACTCCCACTAATACGGCCGTCGCGGTTCCGACGAACCCGTCGCCGTGCTCGCGGGACCTCGGGAAGGCAGTTTTTGAAATCGGCCATTTTGTTTTCGCTTCTTCGGCTCGTGTAGCTTTTACAGATAGTCGGAAGGACTTGAATTTTCTCCCTCCCACTAACACGGCCATCGCGGTTCCAACTGTCCCGTCCACGAGCTCTTTGGACCTCGGGAAGTCACTTTTCTAAATCGGCCATTTTGTTTTTTGGCTTCTTCGGCTAGTGTAGCTTTCACAAAAAGTCGGAAGGACTCGAGTTTTCTGCCTCCCACTAACATGGCCGTCGCGGTTCCAACGGTCCCGTCCACGAGCTCGTTGGACCTCGGGAAGTCACTTTTCTAAATCGGCCATTTTGTTTTTTGGCTTCTTCGGCTAGTGTAACTTTCACAGAAAGTCGGAAGGACTCGAGTTTTCTGCCTCACACAAACACGGCCGTCGCGGTTCCAACGGTCCCGTCCACGAGCTCTTTGGACCTTGGGAAGTCACTTTTCTAAATCCGCCTTTTTTTTTAAAAATTTTGCTTCTTCGGCTAGTGTAGCTTTAAAAGAAGGTCGGAGGCACTCGAGATTGCAACCTCCCGCTAATATGGCCGTTGCGATTCAAACGGTACCATCCGCTAGCTTGTAGGACCAAAAGAAACACCTTGATCCGAGGACAAGGGGAGGATGTGGAATTACATGAAATTGTGTTTGTGTGTGCCATTGCTTGTAACACTGGGGGTTATAACTATACAAAATAAAACAATATACTACAACTGTCAGGTATTCATGAAAACATCATACAATTTATAGTTCTGATGTTCTGAGACACTTTCTTGATGGAAAAGTTAAAAAAAAGAATTCCTTATGAAAATCTAGTCTTCAACTCGGTTTGGTCTTAAACGTCGTTTAAAAGCATAATAATGAGTAAATGCAGCTTACGGGCAGTATAGTGATGAAAGCTTCAGGTATTCATGAAAATGTCATACAATGTATAGTTCATATGTTCTGAGACACTTTCTTGATGGAAAAGTTAAAAAAAAGAATTCCTTATGAAAATCTAGTTTTCAACTCTGTTTGGTCTGAAACGTCGTTTAAGAGCATAAAAATGAGTAAATGCAGCTTACGGGCAGTATAGTGATGAACGCTTCAGGTATTCATGAAAACGTCATACAATTAATAGTTCCGATGTTCTAAAACACTTTCTTGATGGAAAAGTAAAAAAAAAAGAATTCCTTATGAAAATCTAGTTTTCAACTCTGTTCGGTCTGAAACGTCGTTTAAGAGCATAAAAATGAGTAAATGCAGCTTACGGGCAGTATAGTGATGAAAGCTTCAGGTATTCATGAAAACGTCATACAATTTATAGTTCCTATGTTCTGAGACACTTTCTTGATGGAAAAGTTTTTTAAAAAAAAAAGAATTCCTTATGAAAATCTAGTCTTCAACTCGGTTTGGTATTAAACATCGTTTAAGAGCATAATAATGAGTAAATGCAGCTTATGGGCAGTATAGTGATGAAAGCTTCAGGTATTCATGAAAACGTCATACAATTTGTATTTCCGATGTTCTCAGACACTTTCTTGATGGAAAAGTTTAAAAAAAAGAATTCCTTATGAAAATCTAGTTTTCAACTCTGTTCAGTCTGAAACGTCGTTTTAGAGCATAAAAATGAGTAAATGCAGCTTACGGGCAGTATAGTGATGAAAGCTTCAGGTATTCATGAAAACGTCATACAATTTATAGTTCCGATGTTCTGAGACAATTTCTTGATGAAAATTACAAAAAAGATGAATTCCTTATGAAGATCTAGTTTTCAACTTTGTTCAGTCTGAAACGTCGTTTTCAAGCATAAAAATGAGTAAATGCAGCTTTCAGGCAGTAGTGATGAAACCATCCGGTATTCATTAACACATCAGACAACTTGTAGTAGGTCTAGTGTTCTGAGACACTTTCTTGAACGAAAATGGAAAAAAAATGAATTCTTCAAAGAAAATCAAGTTTTCAACTCTGTTCAGCCTTAAACATCGTTTAAGGGCATAACAATGAGGAAATAAAGCTCTCAGGCAGTATAGTGATGAAAGCATCAGGTATTCATGAAAATATGCTTTAAGTTTACGCAGTGTGGTTTCACGTGGGTATGGATTAACATTAATTGGGTGTGGCTTCACGTTCATGGGGTGTGGCTTCATGTTAAAGCAGTATGGCCTATTTTGTGGCGTGGCTTCTCATTAATTGGGTGTGGCTTTATGTTAAGGAGTGTGGCTTCAATTTAATGGTGTGTGGCTTTAAATTAAAGAGGTTTGGCATCAAATTAAAGGGGTGTGGCTTTTAGTGAAAGGGGTGTGTCTTCGCATTAAATGTGTGTGGCTTTACTTTAACGGATGTGGCTTCACATTAACGGGGTGTGGTTTCACGATATTGGGGTGGGGCGTTACAATTACTGGGCGTGGCTTCACATTACTTGTTTGTGACTTCACGTTAACAGGGGTGGCTTCATGTTAACTGTGTGTGGCTTTCACATTAATGGGTTTTGGCTTCACGTTGAAGGGGTGTGGCTAGACATTAAATGGGTGTGGCTTCACGTTAACGTGGTGTGCCTTCACATTGAAGGGGTGTGGCTTCACAATAAATGGATGTGGCTTCAAGAGAATGGCTTGTGGCTTCATGCTGAAGGCGTGTGGCTTCACGTTAAGAGGATGTGGCTTTACATTAATAGGGGAGTGGCTTTACGTTAATTGGGTGTGGCATCACATTAACTGGGTATGTTTCACGATATCAAGGTGGGGCGTTAAATTTACTGGCCGTGGCTTCACATTACTTGTTTGTGACTTCACATTAACAGGGGTGGCTTCATGTTAACGGTGTGTGGCTTCAGGTAAACGGACTGTGGCTTCAATTTAATGAGGTATGCCATCACATTAATGGGTTTTGGCTTCACGTTGAAGGGGTGTGGCTTCATGTTAAATGGATGTGGCTTCATGTGATTGGGTTGTGAGTTCACGCTGAAGGGGTGTGGCTTCACATTACCTGGGTGTGGCATCACGTTGAAGGGGTATAGCTTCAGGTTAACTGGGTGTGGCTTCACATTAATTTGGTGCAGCTTTACATTAACGGGGTGTGGCAACACGTTAAAGTGGTGTGGCTTTACATTAACAAGTTGTGGATTTACGTTACTCGGGTGTGGCTTCACATCAAAGGGGTGTAGGTTCACGTTAAATGGATGTGGCGTCACGTTAACGGTGCGTGGCTTCACATTAACGGGGTTTGGCTTCACCTTAATGGTGTGTGCCTTCATGTCAAAGGAGTGTTGCTTAACGTTAATCGGGTGTAGCTTCACGTTAACGGGGTGTGGCTTCAGTTTAACACGGTGTGCCTTGACGTTAAATGGATGCGGCTTCACGTTTATGGGGTGTGGCTTCATCATGAAAGGGTTTGGCTTCATATTAAAGAGGTGTGGCAACACGTTGAAGGGGTGTGGCTTTACATTCACAGGGTTAGCATTCACACTAATGGAGTGTGGCTTCACGTCAAGGGGGCGTTGCTTCACATTAAATGGATTTGGCTTCATGTTAACTGTGTGTGGCTTCACATTAATGGGGTGTGGCTTCCCATTCACGGGGTTTGGCTTCAAGTTAATGTCATGTGGTTTCACAATATAGCTTCACGTTAACAAGGGTGTGGCTTTACTTTAACGGGGTCTGGCTTCAAATTAATGGAGTCTGGCATCACATTAAAGGGGTGTGACTTTACGTGAAAGGGGTGTGGCTTGAAGTTAACAGGGTGTGGCTTCACGTTAAAAGGGGTTTGGCTTCCCGAGTCAGAATGACCCGCGTTTGTCGTCGATTTCGCGGCCCCCGTCCCCGGGGTCTGAATGACCCTCGTTTATAGTCGAGCGCCCGGCCTCGCCGTCTTCCCCGGGGTCAGAATGACCCGTGAGCCCTCGGCCTCGTCCACGGGTCGAAACGACCCGAGTCGTACGTGTCCAGATTGTAAAGCCCTCTGAGGCGTTTACAAAAAAAAGAAAATAATAATAATAATGTGTATTTGTTATTCTGAGCTGTTCAAAATAAACTGAATTGATTCAAATTGAAATGAGGTGTCACAAGTTATTATGTGCGAATAAGGACACTATGAAAGGGGTGTACTTATACGCTGTATTTATACACAATTTATTCACATCTGCGTAATCCCGCGGTCGGCTTCGTTGGTGCGCTCGCGCTGATCGAAGGCTCTTTAGCCAAGACTCGTGACGTCATTTCGTACGTGTCCAGATTGTAAAGCCCTCTGAGGCGTTTACAAAAAAAGAAAATAATAATAATAATGTGTATTTGTTATTCTGAACTATTCAAAATGAACTGAATTGATTCAAATTGAAATGAGGTGTCATAAGTTATTATGTGCGAATAAGGACACTATGAAAGGGGTGTACTTATACGCTGTATTTATACACAATTTATTCACATCTGCGTAATCCCGTGGTCGGCTTCGTTGGTGCGCTCGCGCTGATCGAAGGCTCTTTAGCCAAGACTCGTGACGTCATTTCGTACGTGTCCAGATTGTAAAGCCCTCTGAGGCGTTTACAAAAAAAAAAAGAAAATAATAATGTGTATTTGTTATTCTGAGCTATTCAAAATAAACTGAATTGATTCAAATTGAAATGAGGTGTCACAAGTTATTATGTGCGAATAAGGACACTATGAAAGGCCCTCTGAGGCGTTTACAAAAAAAAGAAAATAATAATAATAGAAATAAAGAAAATCTAGTTTTCAACTCTGTTCAGTCTGAAACGTCGTTTAAGAGCATAAAAATGAGTTACTGCAAATCACGGGCAGTATAGTGATGAAAGCTTCACTTATGAACATATCATACAATTTGAAGTTTAGATGTTCTGAGACACTTTCTTGATGGAAATTTTTTTTTAAAATAATTATTTTAGAAAATCTTGTTTTCAACTCTGTTCAGTCTGAATCTTCGTTTAAGAGCATAAAAATGAGTAAATGCAGCTTACGGGAAGTATAGTGATGAAAGCTTCAGGTATTGATGAACATATCATATAATTTGAATTTCTGATGTTCTCAGAGGCTTTCTTGATGGAAAATATAGAAAAATGAATTCTTTAAGAAAATCAGGTTTTCAACTCTGTTCAGTCTGAAACGTCGTTTAAGAGCATAAAAATGAGTTACTGCAAATCACGGGCAGTATAGTGATGAAAGCTTCACTTATTCATGAACATATCATACTATTTGAAGTTCAGATGTTCTGAGACACTTTCTTGATGGAAATTTGTTTTTTTAAAAGAATTCTTTTAGAAAATCTTGTTTTCAACTCTGTTCAGTCTGATTCGTCGTTTAAGAGCATAAAATTGAGTAAATGCAGCTTACGGGAAGTATAGTGATGAAAGCTTCAGGTATTCATGAACATATCATATAATTTGAATTTCTGATGTTCTCAAAGGCTTTCTTGATGGAAAATATAGAAAAATGAATTCTTTAAGAAAATCAACTTTTCAACTCTGTTCAGTCTGAAACGTCGTTTAAGAGCATAAAAATGGGTAACTGCAGTTTACGGGCAGCATTAAAGCTTCAGGTATTCAGGAAAATATGAACAATTCGTAATTCCGATGTGCTGAGACACTTTCTTGATGGAAAATTAAAATAAAATAGTTCTTTAAGAAAATTCAGTTTTCAACTCTGTTCAGTCTGAAACGTCGTTTAAGAGCATAAAAATGGGTAACTGCAGCTTACGGGCAGTATAGTGATGAAAGCTTCAGGTTTCATAAACATATTACACAATTTGATGTTCCGATGTTCTGAAACACTTTCTTGATGGAAAATATTTTTAAAAAATGAATTCTTTAAGAAAATCTAGTTTTCAACACTGTTCAGTCTGAAACGTCGTTTAAGAGCATAAAAATGAGTTACTGCTGCTCACGGGCAGTATAGTGATGAAAGCTTCAGGTATTCATGAACATATCATACAATATTTAAGTTCCGATGTTCTAAGATGGAAAACATAAAAAAATGAATTCTTTAAGAAAATCTAGTTTTCAACACTGTTCAGTGTGAAACGTCGATTAAGAACATACAAATGAGTAAATGCAGATTACAGGCAGAGGTGTCAAGTAACGAAGTACAAATACTTCGTTACTTTACTTAAGTAGGAATTTTGAGTATCTATACTTTACTGGAGTATTTTTTTTCAGACTACTTTTTACTTCTACTCCTTACTTTTTCAGGCAAATATCTGTACTTTCTACTCCCTACTTTTTAAAAAATAGCCTCGTTACAATTTCATTTTGGTTTGTTTTTCATTCCGGTTAACCAGATAAATCGCGCCATCCGAATAGAGTGAATTTGATTGTGGTTGGAAGAGAAGTATATACCTTTCCGACACCCTATTGTTTTTTTACGATGCACCTGAACATGACACGAATCAACCGTTACAATCACGTCACTCTCAAGCAAGGACAGCAGAGAAGCCGATTGCAAATATGTCCGTCTCGGAGAACGCGCGATGAGAAATACGCGCCACCGAATATCTGTTATGCCGGGAGGGACAGTCACGTTCAATGCGTGAGACTTGAGAGCCCCGATACTTCCGTCTCTCTGCTCCTCTCTGCCGGCGGTTGAAGTTCCGATGTTCTAAGATGGAAAATATTTAAAAAAAATGAATTCTTTAAGAAAATCTAGTTTTCAACACTGTTCAGTGTGAAACGTCGATTAAGAACATACAAATGAGTAAATGCAGATTACGGGCAGAGGTGTCAAGTAACGAAGTACAAATACTTCGTTAATTTACTTAAGTAGGAATTTTGAGTATCTATACTTTACTGGAGTATTTTTTTTCAGACTACTTTTTACTTCTACTCCTTACTTTTTCACGCAAATATCTGTACTTTCTACTCCCTACTTTTTAAAAAATAGCCTCGTTACTATTTCATTTTAGTTTGTTTTTCATTCCGGTTAGCCAGATAAATCGCGCCATCCGAATAGAGTGAATTTGATTGTGGTTGGAAGAGAAGTATATACCTTTCCGACACCCTATTGTTTTTTTACGCGATGCACCTGAACATGACACGAATCAACCGTTACAATCACGTCACTCTCAAGCAAGGACAGCAGAGAAGCCGATTGCAAATATGTCCGTCTCGGAGAACGCGCGACGAGAAATACGCGCCGCCGAATATCTGTTGTGCCGGGAGGGACAGTCACGTTCAATGCGTGAGACTTGAGAGCCCCGATATTTCCGTCTCTCTGCTCCTCTCTGCCGGCGGTTCCCCGGTCGCGCGAGTTTCTCCAGCGACTGTCTCTTTGGGGTAAATAGGATGTCTATACAGCTGATAGGTTTACAGATGCGCTCCATAGCGGGGAGTTTAAAAAGGAACCAACGCGCCTATGACTTTTTTATTGCCGTGAGATATGGTTGGTATGGACTTTTTTCAACATACATATTACAATACTTATAACTAGTTATTACCACGTCATTTCGTACGTGTCCAGAGTGTAAAGCCCTCTGAGAAGTTTACAAAAAAAAGAAAATAATAATGATAATGTGTATTTGTTATTCTGAGCTATTCAAAATAAACTGAATTGATTCAAATTGAAATGAGGTGTCACAAGTTGTTATGTGCGAATAAAGACACTATGAAAGGGGTGTACTTATATGCTTGGTGTGCTCGCGCTGATCGAAGGCTCTTTAGCAAAGACAGATTGACCCCGTAGGACATGGGGTGTGCGAGGAATGAGTGAGGACAACACGAGGGTTAAAAAAAAGAATTACTTATGAAAATCTAGTTTTCAACTTTGTTCGGTCTGAAACGTAGTTTTAGAGAATAAAAATGAGTAAATGCAGCTTACGGGCAATGATGAAAGCTTCAGGTATTCATGAAAACGTCATACAATTCATAGTTCCGATGTTCTGAGACACTTTCTTGATGGCAAAGTTTAAAAAAAAAAAGAATTCCTTATGAAAATCTAGTTTTCAACTCTGTTCGGTCTGAAACGTTGTTTTAGAGCATAAAAATGAGTAAATGCAGCTTACGGGCAGTATAGTGATGAAAGCCTCAGGTATTCATGAAAACGTCATACAATTTATAGTTCCGATGTTCTAAGACACTTTCTTGATGGAAAAGTTAAAAAAAAAGAATTCCTTATGAAAATCTAGTTTTCCACTCTGTTCGGTCTGAAACGTCGTTTTAGGGCATAAAAATGAGTAAATGCAGCTTACGGGCAGTATAGTGATGAAAGCTTCAGGTATTCATGAAAACGTCATACAATTTGTAGTTCCGATGTTCTCAGACAATTTCTTGATGGAAAATTAACCCTCGTGTGGCCTCACCGATCCGTACACACCCCGTGTCCTGCGGGTCAAACTGTCCAATTTCCTTTCATCTGGAGCCTTCGATGCGTGGGCGCTCACACCACTTGCAAACAGCAGAGTGTTGATAATGCACTCGGGTCATTTTGACCCAAGGACAACAGCAGGGGCTCGGTGACACACAAGGGTCATTTAGACCCAAGGAGAACGGCGGAGTGTTGATGATACACGAGGGTCATTTCGACCCGAGGACAACGGCAGGGGCATGGTGATACTAAAGGGTCATTTTGACCCAAGGACAACGGCAGGGGCATGGTGATACTCAAGGGTCATTTTGACCCAAGGACAACGGCAGGGGTTTGGTGATACTCAAGGGTCTTTTCGACCCCAAGACAACAGCAAAGCGGTTCCAACTGTAGCACCCCCGAGCACGAAGGACCTTGGGAAGGCACTTCTCTGAATCAGTTCGGGGAGACTTGAAAGTTTGCTGCAACCCGACTATCCTATCCTATCCTCGTGCCCGCAGGATGTCGGGAAGGCACTTTTCTAAATCGGCCATTTTGTTTTCGCTTCTTCGGCTCGTGCAGCTTTCGCGAAAAGTCGAAAGCACTCGAGTTTGCCGCGCTCCCAGTGATACGGCCGTCGCGGTTCCGACGATCCCGTCGCCGTGCTCGTGGGTCCTCGGGAAGGCACTTTTCTAAATCGGCCATTTTGTTTTCGCTACTTCGGCTCCTGCAGCTTTCGCGAAAAGTCGGAAGCACTCGAGTTTGCCGCGCTCCCACTAATACGGCCGTCGCGGTTCCGACGGTCCCGTCGCTGAGCTCGCGCGACCTCAGGAAGGCACTTTTCTATATCGGCCATTATGTTTTCGCTTGTTCGGCTCGTGTAGCTTTCGCAAAAAGTCGGAAGCACTCGAGTTTGCTGCGGTCCCACTAATACGGCCGTCGCGGTTTCAACGACCCCGTCGCCGATCTCGCGCGACCTCGGGAAGGCAGTTTTTGAAATCGGCCATTTTGTTTTCGCTTCTTCGGCTCCTGCAGCTTTCGCGAAAAGTCAGAAGCACTCGAGTTTGCCGCACTCCCACTAATACGGCCGTCGCGGTTCCGACGACCCCGTCGCCTATCTCGCGCGACCTCGGAAAGGCAGTTTTTGAAATCGGCCATTTTGTTTTCGCTTCTTCGGCTCGTGCAGTTTTCGCGAAAAGTCGGGAGCACTCGAGTTTGCCGCGCTCCCACTAATACGGCCGTCGCGGTTCCCGACGGTCCCGTCGCCGAGCTCGTGCGACCTCGGATAGGCAGTTTTCGAAATCGGCCATTTTGTTTTTTCTTCTTCGGCTCATGTAGCTTTCACAGAAAGTCGAAGGGACTCGAGTTTTCTGCCTCCCACTAATACGGCCGTCGCGGTTCCGACGGTCCTGTCCCCGAGCTCGCGGGACCTCGGGAAGTCACTTTTCTAAATCGGCCATTTTGTTTTTTCTTCTTCGGCTAGTGTAGCTTTCACAGAAAGTCGGAAGCACTCGAGTTTGCCGTGCTCCCACTAACACGGCCATCGCGGTTCCAACTGTCCCGTCCACGAGCTCTTTGGACCTCGGGAAGTCACTTTTCTAAATCGGCCATTTTGTTTTCGCTTCTTCGGCTCCTGTAGCTTTTACAGAAAGTCGGAAGGACTCGAGTTTTCTGCCTCCCACTAACACGGCCGTCGCGGTTCCAACGGTCCCGTCCACGAGCTCGCGGGACCTCGGGAAGTCACTCTTCTAAATCGGCCATTTTGTTTTCGCTTCTTCGGCTCCTGTAGCTTTTACAGAAAGTCGGAAGGACTCGAGTTTTCTGCCTCCCACTAACACGGCCGTCGCGGTTCCAACGGTCCCGTCCACGAGCTCGCGGGACCTCGGGAAGTCACTCTTCTAAATCGGCCATTTTGTTTTCGCTTCTTCGGCTCCTGTAGCTTTTACAGAAAGTCGGAAGGACTCGAGTTTTCTGCCTCCCACTAACACGGCCGTCGCGGTTCCAACTGTCCCGTCCACGAGCTCTTTGGACCTCGGGAAGTCACTTTTCTAAATCGGCCATTTTGTTTTTTGGCTTCTTCGGCTAGTGTAGCTTTCGCGAAAAGTCGGAAGCACTCGAGTTTGCCACCCTCCCACTGATACGGCCATCGGGGTTCCGACAGTCCCGTCGCCGAACTCGGGGGACCTCGGGAAGGAACTTTTCTAAATCGGCCATTTTGTTTTCGCTTCTTCAGCTCCTGCAGCTTTCGCGGAAACTCGGAAGCACTCGAGTTTGCCACCCTCCCACTGATACGGCCGTTGCGGTTCCGACGATCCAGTCGCCGAGCTCGCGGGACCTCGGAAAGGCAGTTTTCTAAATCGGTCATTTTGTTTTTTCTTCTTCGGCTCGTGTAGCTTTCACAGAAAGTCGGAAGCACTCGAGTTTGCCGTGCTCCCACTGATACGGCCGTCGCGGTTCCGACGACCCCGTCGCGGATCTCGCGCGACCTCGGGAAGGCAGTTTTTGAAATCGGCCATTTTGTTTTCGCTTATTCGGCTCGTGTAGCTTTCGCAAAAAGTCGGAAGCACTCGAGTTTGCCGCGCTCCCACTAACACGGCCGTCGCGGTTCCGACGAACCCGTCGCCGAGCTCGTGGGACCTCGGGAAGGCAATTTTTTCAAATCGGCCATTTTGTTTTTGCTTCTTCGGCTCGTGCGGCTTTCACAGAAAGTCGGAAGGACTCGAGTTTTGGGCCTCCCACTAATACGGACGTCGCGATTCCAACGGTTCCGACGCCGAGCTCGTGAGACCTCGGGAAGGCACTTTTTTCAAATCGGCCATTTTGTTTTTGCTTCTTCGGCTCGTGCGGTTTTCACAGAAAGTCTGAAGGACTCGGGTTTTTTCCCGAACGCCGTCGCGGCCCCCGGCGCCGGCCCCCCTCGGAATCTCGCTACGCCGACGCCGACGGACGGGATGTACGTGACGCTGGATGCGCGTCTGTGGTGTTACGTGTGCGGGCGCGCGCGCCAGAACCACAGCTCGCAGTGCTACCGGAGAACGAAAGAGCTCGATATACGCGGGTCATTCTGACCCCGGGGACGAGGCCGGGAGCTCGGCGATAAACGCAGGTAATATAGACCCCGGGGACGAGGCCGGGACGAGGCCGGGAGCTCGGCGATAAACGCGGGTCATTTAGACCCCGGGGACGAGGCCGGGGACGAGGCCGGGAGCTCGGCGATATACGCGGGTCATTTAGACCCCAGGGACGGGGCCAGGAGTTCGGCGATAAACGCGGGTCATTCTGACCCCGGTGACGAGGCCGGGAGCTCAGCGATATACGCGGGTCAGTCTGACCCCGGGGGACGAGGCCGGGAGCTCGGCGATAAACGCGGGTCATTCTGACCCCGGGGACGAGGGCCGGGAGCTCGGCAATATATGCGGGTCATTCTGACCCTGGGGACGGGGGCCGGGAGCTCGGCGATAAACACGGGTCAGTTTGACCCGGGGGACGAGGCCGAGGGCTCGCTCAAACTCGAGGGTCGAACAGACCCCAGGGCGACGGCGAGGGCTCGGTGGAAAGACGCGAGTCGTTTTGACCCGAGGACGACGGGCTTGAGGGATTCATACGTACATGCATGCATGCATATGTATACACTGATCGTGGATCATTTTGTGACCCTTAGACCGCGATACACACAAATACATAAACACTCGAACGTGAATCTTTTTGACCCAGAAGGCAACAGGAGAGTTAAGTAGAAGTAAAGATACTGGGATATAGAAATACTTTGGTAAAAGTAGAAGTATCAACTCAAGCTTTTTACTTAAGTAAAAGTATAAAAGTACTAGGTTTCAAAACTACTTAAAAGTAAAACAGTGAAAGTAATGTAAGGGGAATTTCTTTTTCCCATTCAGTACGATTTCTTAAGCCGCGTCTCAGGGGCCTATAGTGCACTACCCCACCTCCCCCCAAAACAATCATTTTTCTCAAGGCCATAATGTTGTATTAAAATGGTATATTGAAAAATGTCTGATGCACTAGGCTACCTGTTTCAGCTGCATATATATGCCCATTGAAAATGATCACATTTTATTACAATGCAATACATTAAAGTACCATATGTGTACTACTGAGCATTAACATGCATTTCATGGAGCGGAAGACATGATAATAACTAGTTGCCTATAAGTATTGTAATATGTATGTTGAAAAAAGTCCATACCAGCCATATCTCACGGCATAGAAATACTTTGGTAAAAGTAGAAGTATCAACTCAAGCTTTTTACTTAAGTAAAAGTATAAAAGTACTAGGTTTCAAAACTACTTAAAAGTAAAACAGTAAAAGTAATGTAAGGGGAATTTCTTTTTCCCATTCAGTACGATTTCTTTAGCCGCGTCTCAGGGGCCTATAGTGCACTACCCCACCTCCCCCCAAAACAATCATTTTTCTCAAGGCCATAATGTTGTATTAAAATGGTATATTGAAAAATGTGGGATGCACTAGGGTACCTGTTTCAGCTGCATATATATGCCCATTGAAAATGATCACATTTTATTACAATGCAATACATTAAAGTACCATATGTGTACTACTGAGCATTAACATGCATTTCATGGAGCGGAAGACATGATAATAACTAGTTGCCTATAAGTATTGTAATATGTATGTTGAAAAAAGTCCATACCAACCATATCTCACGGCAATAAAAAAGTCATAGGCGCGTTGGTTCCTTTTTAAACTCTCCGCTATGGAGCGCATCTGTAAACCTATCAGCTGTATAGACATCCTATTTACCCCAAACAGACAGTCGCTGGAGAAACTCGCGCGACCGGGGAACCGCCGGCAGAGAGGAGCAGAGAGACGGAAGTATCGGGGCTCTCAAGTCTCACGCATTGAACGTGACTGTCCCTCCCGGCATAACAGATATTCGGTGGCGCGTATTTCTCATCGCGCGTTCTCCGAGACGGACATATTTGCAATCGGCTTCTCTGCTGTCCTTGCTTGAGAGTGACGTGATTGTAACGGTTGATTCGTGTCATGTTCAGGTGCATCGCGTAAAAAAACAATAGGGTGTCGGAAAGGTACATACTTCTCTTCCAACCACAATCAAATTCACTCTATTCGGATGGCGCGATTTATCTGTCTAACCGGAATGAAAAACAAACCAAAATGAAATAGTAACGAGGCTATTTTTAAAAAAGTAGGGAGTAGAAAGTACAGATATTTGCGAGAAAAAGTAAGGAGTAGAAGTAAAAAGTAGTCTGAAAAAAAATACTCCTACTTAAGTAAAGTAACGAAGTATTTGTATTTGTACTTCGTTACACTACGTAACACCACGGACGTTTCACACTGAACAGTGTTGAAATCTAGATTTTCTTAAAGAATTCATTTTTTTATGTTTTCCATCTTAGAACATCGGAACTTAAATATTGTATGATATGTTCACGAATACCTGAAGCTTTCGTCACTATACTGTCGGTAAGTTGCATTTACTCGTTTTTATACTGTTAAACGACGTTTTAGACTCAACAGAGTTGAAAACTTGATTTTCTTAAAGAATTCATTTTTTTATATTTTCCATCAAGAAAGCCTCTTAGATACTTTCGGTAAGTTGCATTTACTCATTTTTATGCTCTTAAACGACGATTCAGACTGAACAGAGTTTAAAACAAGATTTTCTAAAAGATTTTTTTTTTTTTTAAATTTCCAATCAAGAATGTGTGTCAGAACATCTGAACTTCAAATTGTGTAATATGTTCATGAAACCTGAAGCTTTCATCACTATACTGCCCGTAAGCTGCAGTTACCCATTTTTATGCTCTTAAACGACGTTTCAGACTGAACAGAGTTGAAAACTTGATTTTCTTAAAGAATTCATTTTTCTATATTTTCCATGAAGAAAGTGACTCAGAACATCGGAACATCAAATTGTGTAATATGTTCATGGAACCTGAAGCTTTCATCACTATAATGCCCGTGAGCTGCAGAAACTCATTTTTATGCTGTTAAACGACGTTTCATACTGAACTGAGTTGAAAACTAGATTTTCTTAAAGAACTATTTTATTTTAATTTTCCATCAGGAAAGTGTCTCAGCACATCGGAATGACGAATTGTTGATAATTTACTGAATACCTGAAGCTTTAATGCTGCCCGTAAGCTGCAGTTACCCATTTTTATGCTCTTAAACGACGTTTCAGACTGAACAGAGTTGAAAACAAGATTTTCTAAAAGAATTCTTTCAAAAAAAAATTTCCATCACGAAAGTGTCTCTGAACATCTGAACTTCAAATTGTATGATATGTTCATGAAACCTGAAGCTTTCATCACTATACTGCCCGTAAGCTGCAGTTACCCATTTTTATGCTCTTAAACGACGATTCAGACTGAACAGAGTTGAAAACTTGATTTTCTTAAAGAATTCATTTTTCTATATTTTCCATCAAGAAAGCCTCTGAGAACATCAGAAATTCAAATTATATGATATGTTCATGAATACCTGAAGCTTTCATCACTATACATCCCGTAAGCTGCATTTACTCATTTTTATGCTCTTAAACGACGATTCAGACTGAACAGAGTTGAAAACAAGATTTTCTAAAAGAATTCTTTCAAAAAAAAATTTCCATCACGAAAGTGTCTCAGAACATCTGAACTTCAAATTCTATGATAAGTTCATGAAACCTGAAGCTTTCATCACTATACTGCCCGTAAGCTGCAGTTACCCATTTTCATGCTCTTAAACGACGTTTCATACTGAACAGAGTTGAAAACTAGATTTTCTTAAAGAATTCATTTTTTTATATTTTCCATGAAGAAAGTGACTCAGAACATCGGAACATCAAATTGTGTAATATGTTCATGAAACCTGAAGCTTTCATCACTATAATGCCCGTGAGCTGCAGTAACTCATTTTTATGCTGTTAAACGACGTTTCATACTGAACTGAGTTGAAAACTAGATTTTCTTAAAGAACTATTTTATTTTAATTTTCCATCAGGAAAGTGTCTCAGCACATCGGAATTACGAATTGTTGATATTTTCCAGAATACCTGAAGCTTTAATGGTGCCTGTAAGCTGCAGTTACCCATTTTTATGCTCTTAAACGACGTTTCGGACTGAACAGAGTTGAAAACTTGATTTTCTTAAAGAATTCATTTTTCTATATTTTCCATCAAGAAAGCCTCTGAGAACATCAGAAATTCAAATTATATGATATGTTCATGAATACCTGAAGCTTTCATCACTATACATCCCGTAAGCTGCATTTACTCATATTTATGCTCTTAAACGACGATTCAGACTGAACAGAGTTGAAAACAAGATTTTCTAAAAGAATTCTTTAAAAAAAAAATTTCCATCACGAAAGTGTCTCAGAACATCTGAACTTCAAATTCTATGATAAGTTCATGAAACCTGAAGCTTTCATCACTATACTGCCCGTAAGCTGCAGTTACCCATTTTTATGCTCTTAAACGACGTTTCATACTGAACAGAGTTGAAAACTAGATTTTCTTAAAGAATTCATTTTTTTATATTTTCCATGAAGAAAGTGACTCAGAACATCGGAACATCAAATTGTGTAATATGTTCATGAAACCTGAAGCTTTCATCACTATAATGCCCGTGAGCTGCAGTAACTCATTTTTATGCTGTTAAACGACGTTTCATACTGAACTGAGTTGAAAACTAGATTTTCTTAAAGAACTATTTTATTTTAATTTTCCATCAGGAAAGTGTCTCAGCACATCGGAATTACGAATTGTTGATATTTTCCAGAATACCTGAAGCTTTAATGGTGCCTGTAAGCTGCAGTTACCCATTTTTATGCTCTTAAACGACGTTTCGGACTGAACAGAGTTGAAAACTTGATTTTCTTAAAGAATTCATTTTTCTATATTTTCCATCAAGAAAGCCTCTGAGAACATAAGAAATTCAAATTATATGATATGTTCATGAATACCTGAAGCTTTCATCACTATACTGCCCGTCAGCTGCAGTTACCCATTTTTATGCGCTTAAACGACGTTTCAGACTGAATAGAGTTGAAAACTAGATTTTCTTAAAGAATTCATTTTTTTATATTTTCCATGAAGAAAGTGACTCAGAACATCGGAACATCAAATTGTGTAATATGTTCATGAAACCTGAAGCTTTCATCACTATAATGCCCGTGAGCTGCAGTAACTCATTTTTATGCTGTTAAACGACGTTTCATACTGAACTGAGTTGAAAACTAGATTTTCTTAAAGAACTATTTTATTTTAATTTTCCATCAGGAAAGTGTCTCAGCACATCGGAATTACGAATTGTTGATATTTTCCAGAATAGCTGAAGCTTTAATGGTGCCTGTAAGCTGCAGTTACCCATTTTTATGCTCTTAAACGACGTTTCGACTGAACAGAGTTGAAAACTTGATTTTCTTAAAGAATTCATTTTTCTATATTTTCCATCAAGAAAGCCTCTGAGAACATAAGAAATTCAAATTATATAATATGTTCATGAATACCTGAAGCTTTCATCACTATACTGCCCGTAAGCTGCAGTTACCCATTTTTATGCTCTTAAACGACGTTTCATACTGAACAGAGTTGAAAACTGGATTTTCTTAAAGAATTCATTTTTTTATATTTTCCATGAAGAAAGTGACTCAGAACATCGGAAATTCAAATTATATGATATGTTCATGAATACCTGAAGCTTTCATCACTATACTGCCCGTAAGCTGCAGTTACCCATTTTTATGCTCTTAAACGACGTTTCAGACTGAACAGAGTTGAAAACTTGATTTTCTTAACGAACTATTTTATTTTAATTTTCCATCAAGAAAGTGTCTCAGCACATCGGAATGACGAATTGTTGATAATTTACTGAATACCTGAAGCTTTAATGCTGCCTGTAAGCTGCAGTAACCCATTTTTATGCTCTTAAACGACGTTTCAGACTGAACAGAGTTGAAAACAAGATTTTCTCAAAGAAATCTTTCAAAAAAGAATTTCCATCACGAAAGTGTCTCAGAACATCTGAACTTTAAATTGTATGATATGTTCATGAAACCTGAAGCTTTCATCACTATACTGCCCGTAAGCTGCAGTTACCCATTTTTATGCTCTTAAACGACGTTTCATACTGAACAGAGTTGAAAACTAGATTTTCTTAAAGAATTCATTTTTTATATTTTCCATCAAGAAAGTGTCTCAGAACATCGGAACATCCAATTCTGTAATATGTTCATGAAACCTGAAGCTTTAATCACTATACTGCCCGTAAGCTGCAGTTACCCATTTTTATGCTCTTAAACGACGTTTCAGACTGAACAGAGTTGAAAACTTGATTTTCTTACCGAACTATTTTATTTTAATTTTCCATCAAGAAAGTGTCTCAGCACATCGGAATGACGAATTGATGATAATTTACTGAATACCTGAAGCTTTAATGCTGCCTGTAAGCTGCAGTTACCCATTTTTATGCTCTTAAACGACGTTTCAGACTGAACAGAGTTGAAAACAAGATTTTCTCAAAGAATTCATTTTTCTATATTTTCCATCAAGAAAGCCTCTGAGAACATAAGAAATTCAAATTATATGATATGTTCATGAATACCTGAAGCTTTCATCACTATACTGCCCGTAAGCTGCAGTTACCCATTTTTATGCTCTTAAACGACGTTTCATACTGAACAGAGTTGAAAACTGGATTTTCTTAAAGAATTCATTTTTTTATATTTTCCATGAAGAAAGTGACTCAGAACATCGGAAATTCAAATTATATGATATGTTCATGAATACCTGAAGCTTTCATCACTATACTTCCCGTAAGCTGCATTTACTCATTTTTAAGCTCTTAAACGACGATTCAGACTGAACAGAGTTGAAAACAAGATTTTCTAAAAGAATTCTTTAAAAAAAAAATTTCCATCACGAAAGTGTCTCAGAACATCTGAACTTCAAATTCTATGATATCTTCATGAAACCTGAAGCTTTCATCACTATACTGCCCGTAAGCTGCAGTTACCCATTTTTATGCTCTTAAAAGACGTTTCAGACTGAACAGAGTTTAAAACTAGATTTTCTTAAAGAACTATTTTATTTTAATTTTCCATCAGGAAAGTGTCTCAGCACATCGGAATTACGAATTGTTGATATTTTCCCGAATACCTGAAGCTTTCATGCTGCCCGTAAGCTGCAGTTACCCATTTTTTTCTCTTAAACGACGTTTCGGACTGAACAGAGTTGAAAACTTGATTTTCTTAAAGAATTCATTTTTCTATATTTTCCATCAAGAAAGCCTCTGAGAACATAAGAAATTCAAATTATATGATATGTTCATGAATACCTGAAGCTTTCATCACTATACTGCCCGTAAGCTGCAGTTACCCATTTTTATGCTCTTAAACGACGTTTCAGACTGAATAGAGTTGAAAACTAGATTTTCTTAAAGAATTCATTTTTTTATATTTTCCATGAAGAAAGTGACTCAGAACATCGGAACATCAAATTGTGTAATATGTTCATGAAACCTGAAGCTTTCATCACTATAATGCCCGTGAGCTGCAGTAACTCATTTTTATGCTGTTAAACGACGTTTCATACTGAACTGAGTTGAAAACTAGATTTTCTTAAAGAACTATTTTCTTTTAATTTTCCATCAGGAAAGTGTCTCAGCACATCGGAATTACGAATTGTTGATATTTTCCAGAATACCTGAAGCTTTAATGGTGCCTGTAAGCTGCAGTTACCCATTTTTATGCTCTTAAACGACGTTTCGACTGAACAGAGTTGAAAACTTGATTTTCTTAAAGAATTCATTTTTCTATATTTTCCATCAAGAAAGCCTCTGAGAACATAAGAAATTCAAATTATATGATATGTTCATGAATACCTGAAGCTTTCATCACTATACTGCCCGTAAGCTGCAGTTACCCATTTTTATGCTCTTAAACGACGTTTCATACTGAACAGAGTTGAAAACTGGATTTTCTTAAAGAATTCATTTTTTTATATTTTCCATGAAGAAAGTGACTCAGAACATCGGAAATTCAAATTATATGATATGTTCATGAATACCTGAAGCTTTCATCACTATACTGCCCGTAAACTGCAGTTACCCATTTTTATGCTCTTAAACGACGTTTCAGACTGAACAGAGTTGAAAACTTGATTTTCTTAAAGAATTCATTTTTCTATATTTTCCATTAAGAAAGCCTCTGAGAACATCAGAAATTCAAATTATATATGTTCATGAATACCTGAAGCTTTCATCACTATACTTCCCGTAAGCTGCATTTACTCATTTTTAAGCTCTTAAACGACGATTCAGACTGAACAGAGTTGAAAACAAGATTTTCTAAAAGAATTCTTTAAAAAAAAAATTTCCATCACGAAAGTGTCTCAGAACATCTGAACTTCAAATTGTATGATATGTTCATGAAACCTGAAGCTTTCATCACTATACTGCCCGTAAGCTGCAGTTACCCATTTTTATGCTCTTAAAAGACGTTTCAGACTGAACAGAGTTGAAAACTAGATTTTCTTAAAGAACTATTTTATTTTAATTTTCCATCAGGAAAGTGTCTCAGCACATCGGAATTACGAATTGTTGATATTTTCCCGAATACCTGAAGCTTTAATGCTGCCAGTAAGCTGCAGTTACCCATTTTTTTGCTCTTAAACGACGTTTCGGACTGAACAGAGTTGAAAACTTGATTTTCTTAAAGAATTCATTTTTCTATATTTTCCATCAAGAAAGCCTCTGAGAACATAAGAAATTCAAATTATATGATATGTTCATGAATACCTGAAGCTTTCATCACTATACTTCCAGTAAGCTGCATTTACTCATTTTTATGCTCTTAAACGACGATTCAGACTGAACAGAGTTGAAAACAAGATTTTCTAAAAGAATTCTTTCACAGCGTCGATCGAGGGAGGGACCGCGACCTGGACCGAGACCGGCCTTTGACGATTCCGCGTTTGCCCGAGGGGCGGGCCGCCGCCGCGACCGAATCCGAACGTCGGTTCTCCCGTTTGGCGGGCGTGCCGGGCTCCGTGGATCGCACGGGGCCGGGGGAAGCTCGCTGGTGCGCCGAGCGCGACCCCGAGCGTCTCGAACCGGGTGCGCCCCCCTGCCCCTCGGCGACACGTTTCTGGATCGGCACGCTTACTACGGGCGCACCTACCCGAAGGCGACGTACACCGCGCAGCGTCTGAAGATCGAGATCGGACGAGAGAGGTTCCGCGGAGGGTTTGTCGAGCACCCGAAAGCCGTCGCGGCCCCCGGCGCCGGCCCCCCTCGGAATCTCGCTACGCCGACGGACGGGATGTATGTGACGCTGGACGCGCGTCCGTGGTGTTACGTGTGCGGGCGCGCGCGCCAGAACCACAGCTCGCGGTGCTACCGGAGAACGAAAGAGCTCGCGGGGGAACTCGAACGCTAAGTCGGGCGTCTGCGTTTCGAACCGTGATCCTGTGGCTGACACATTTGTGCGCGCGCGTGTGTGTGTGTGTGTGTGCGGTTGTGTGTGTGTGTGTGTGTGTGTGTGTGTGTGTGTGTGTGTTTGTGTGTGTGTGTGTTCTGTGTCGTTGCTTGTAACACTAGTGATGAATGTAAGAAAAAAACAATACAATGCAACTGTCTTGTCATGTCTTTATTTGTATCATTTATTTATTTATTTTTTACATTTAGCATACGTGATGACTTGTAATACAACGTAAAACTCGGGTCGTTCCGACCCGAGGACGAGGCCGAGGGCTCACGGGTCATTCTGACCCCGGGGACGTCGGCGAGGCCGGGAGCTCGGCTATAAACGAGGGTCATTCAGACCCCGGGGACGGGGGCCGGGAACTCGACGATAAACGCGGGTCATTCTGACTCCGGGGACGGGGGCCGGGAGCTCGACGATAAACGCGGGTCATTCTGACCCCGGGGACGAGGCCGGGACGAGGCCGGGAGCTTGGCGTTAAACGCGGGTCATTTAGACCCCGGGGACGAGGCCGGGGACGAGGCCGGGAGCTCGGCAATATACGCTGGTCATTCTGACCCCGGGGACGGGGGACGGGGGCCGGGAGCTCGGCGATAAACACGGGTCAGTCTGACCCGGGGGACGACGGCGAGGGGAGGGCTCGGTGATGAACGCGAGTCATTTTGACCCGAGGGACGAGGCCGATGGCTCGCTCAAACTCGAGGGTCGAACAGACCCCAGGGCGACGGCGAGGGCTCGGTGGAAAGACGCGGGTCGTTTTGACCCGAGGACGACGGGCTTTAGGGATTCATACGTACATGCATGCATGAATGCATGCATACATATACACTGGTAGTGGATCATTTTGTGACCCTGAGACCGCGATACACACAAATACATAAACACTCGAACGTGGGTCTTTTTGACCCAGAAGGCAACAGGAAGGTTAAGTAATTAATGTGAATACTTTTGACACCGCTGCTTACGGGCAGTATGAATGCTTAAGTATTCATGAAAGTATCATACAATTTGAAGTTCCGATGTGCTGAGAAACTTTATTGATGGAACGGTTTAAAAAAAATAATTGTTTAAGAAAATGTGGTTTTCAACCCCATTTAGCCTAAAACGTTGAGTATGAAAATGAGTTACTGCATTCATGAACATATCATACAATTTGAAGTTCAGATGTTCTGAGACACTTTCTTGATGGAAAATTTAAAAAAAAAGAATTCTTTTAGAAAATCTTGTTTTTTAACTCTGTTCAGTCTGAAACGTCGTTTAAGAGCATAAAAATGAGTAAATGCAGCTTAGGGGAAGTATAGTGATGAAAGCTTCTGGTATTTAAGAAAATATCATACAATTTGAAGTTCCGATGTTCTGAGACACTTTCTTCATGGCAAATTAAAAAAAAAGAATTCTTTGAGAAAATTTAGTTTTCAACTCTGTTCAGTCTGAAACGTCATTTAAGAGTATAAAAATGAGTAAATGCAGCTTACAGGCAGTAAAGTGATGAAAGCTTTAGGTATTCATGAACATATCATATAATTTGAAGTTCCGATGTTCTAAGAAGCTTTCTTGATGGAAAATATTAAAAAAATGAATTCTTTAAGAAAATCAAGTTTTCAACTCTGTTCAGTCTCAAACGTCGTTTAACCCTCGTGTGGCCTCACCGATCCGTACACACCCCGTGTCCTGCGGGTCAAACTGTCCAATGTCCTTTCTTCTGGAGCCTTCGATGAGTGGGCGCTCACACAACTTGCATACAGCAGAGTGTTGATGACACACTCGGGTCAGTTTGACCCAAGGACAACAGCAGGGGCTCGGTGACACACGAGGGTCATTTTGACCCAAGGACAACGGCAGAGTGCCGATGACACACGAGGGTCATTTCGACCCAAGGACAACGGCGGGGGCTTGGTGACGATCAACGGTCATGTTGACCCAAGGACAACGACGGGGGGCTTGGTGACGATCGACGGTCATTGTGACCCAAGGACAAATGCAGAGCGGTTCCAACTGTAGCATCTCCGAGCACGTAGGACCTTGGGAAGGCGCTTCTCTGAATCAGTTGGGGGACTTTCCAACAGTTCCGACGGTCCTAACCTCGAGCTCGTGGGACCTCCGGGACACAATTATCTAAATTGGCCATTTTGTTTTCGCTTCTTCCGCCAGCGCAGCGTTGAACCAAAGTCCGGAGAGACACGGGTTGGCTGCGCTGCCACTACTACGGCCGTCGCGGTTCCAACGATCCCTGCGCCGAGCTCGTGGGACCTCGGGAAGGCACTTTTTTCAAATCGGCCATTTTGTTTTTGCTTCTTCGGCTCGTGCGGCTTTCACGCAAAGTCGGAAGGACACGAGTTGGATGCGCTCCCACTGGTACGGCCGTCGCGGTTCCAACGATCCCTTCGCCGAGCTCTTGGGACCTCAGGAAGACAGTTTTTTTCAAATCGGCCATTTTGTTTTTGCTTCTTCGGCTCGTGTAGCTGTAACAGAAAGTCGGAAGGACACGGGTTCGCTGCGCTCCCACTAATACGGCCGTCGCGGTTCCAACGATCCCTTCGCCGAGCTCGTGGGACCTCGGGAAGGCACTTTTTTCAAATTGGCCATTTTGTTTTTGTTTCTTCGGCTCTTGCGGCTTTCACGCAAACTCGGAAGGACTCGGGTTAGCTGCGCTCCCACTAATACGGCTGTCGCGGTTCCAACGATCCCTTCGCCGAGCTCGTGGGACCACCGGAAGGCACTTTTTTCAAATCGGCCATTTTGTTTTTGCTTCTTCGGCTTGTGTAGCTGTAACAGAAAGTCGGAAGGACACGGGTTTGCTGTGCTCCCACTAATACGGCCGTCGCGGTTCCAACGATCCCTTCGCCGAGCTCGTGGGACCTCGGGAAGGCACTTTTTGCAAATCGGCCATTTTGTTTTTGTTTCTTCGGTTCGTGAGGCTTTCACAGAATGTCGGAAGGACACGACTTGGCTGCGCTCCCACTAATACGGCCGTCGCGGTTCCAACGATGACGTTGCCGAGCTCGTGGGACTTCGGGAAGGCACTTTTTGCAAATCGGCCATTTTGTTTTTGCTTCTTCGGCTCGTGAGGCTTTCACGCAAAGTCGGAAGGACTCGAGTTTGCTGCGCTCCCACTAATACGGACGTCGCAATTCCAACGGTTCCGACCCCGAGCTCGTGAGACCTCGGGAAGGCACTTTTTTCAAATCGGCCATTTCGTTTTTGTTTCTTCGGCTCGTGTGGCTTTCACTGAAAGTCAGACGGACTCGAGTTTTCTGCCTCCCACTAATACGGCCGTCGCGGTTCCAACGATCCCCTCGCCGAGCTCGTGGGACCTCGGGAAGTGAGGTTTTTCAAATCGGCCATTTTGTTTTTGCTTCTTCGGCTCGTGCGGTTTTCACGCAAAGTCGGACGGACTCGAGTTTTCGGCCTCCCACTAATACGGCCGTCGCGGTTCCAACGAACCCCTCGCCGAGCTCGTGGGACCTCGGGAAGTCAGTTTTTTCAAATCGGCCATTTCGTTTTTGCTTCTTCGGCTCGTGCGGCTTTCACGCAAAGTCGGAAGGACTCGAGTTTGCTGCGCTCCCACTAATACGGACGTCGCGATTCCAACGGTTCCGACCCCGAGCTCGTGGGACCTCGGGAAGTCAGGTTTTTCAAATCGGCAATTTTGTTTTTGCTTCTTCGGCTCGTGCGGCTTTCACGCAAAGTCGGACGGACTCGAGTTTTCGGCCTCCCACTACTACGGCCGTCGCGGTTCCAACGATCCCCTCGCCGAGCTCGTGAGACCTCGGGAAGGCACTTTTTTTGAAATCGGCCATTTTGTTTTTGCTTCTTCGGCTAGTGTAGCTTTAATCGAAGGTCGGAGGGACTCGAGTTTGCTGCCTCCCACTAATATGGCCATTGCGATTCCAACGGTGCCATCCCCTAGCTTGGACGACCATTAGATACACTCTGGCCCGAGGACAAGGGGAGGATGTGGAATAACATGAACCGCGACCTTAGGTCGGAGAAGTGTGTGTGTGTCATTGCTTGTAACACTTGGGGTGATAACTATACAAAATAAAACAGTATACTACAACTTTCTGTGTCCTGTGATCATTGGGAGGCCGGCGAGGCTTCGTGTGACTTGTGTGCGAAGCTTTCACATTTCATATCTTGACACGTGTCGCTCGAAGGGGGAGTCGTTTTTGCCTGTGGCCCAAAACCCAAACTACACACTTGTACAACATTTGTTGTCATTGAATATACTCAGAAAAAACTTTGTAACTTTCATCAGGCGATTGTGTGCCACCGTAGACTCATTTTGGAAGAGTCCTGTCAGCAGGGTTGCAAGACCCTGTGTGGATGTATGTGTCTGAGGAAGGAAGGGAGGAACGGTGGGGGGGGGGACAAGTACAAGGAGAGAGCGCTGTAGTGCCGTCGAGGAACCTGGATTCAGTGGCTGTGCTACCATTGCCATGACATTTTGTAACCTGTCTACAATAAATTTCAGGACTCCATCCTGAGACTTTATTTTTTTTTAAAATTTCCATTCAATGACGTTTGAGACATTTTATTTCACATGTTGCAAAACTTTTAGATAACTCTGCTCGGTTCATCGTTCAAGAAATCGCAGCCTTTGCATAGAGTGTGTCTGAAAGAGGGAAGCCCCCCCCCCTCCCCCTCCCTCTCCCTTGACTTGGTCGGTGAGAAAGAACACGGGCGACGAGAAGTCGAATCGGCAGCAGAGGGCGCGTGGATAGAACGTGTCACTGAGTGTCTGGGGACGGGTGTCCAGCCCCCCCATTGACTAGGTTGGTTTGACAGAGCCTGTGTGGGAGCGGTGTTTGTCCGGGGGTTGAAAATGTTGAACTAGAGAGAGGGAGAGAGAGAGAGATTTACTTGGTTGGCGCGAGTAGAGACGATGGCACGGTTCAGGAATGTGCCTCTGACAACCCCCCCACCCCCACCCTCCCTTTCTTTCTGTTTCAACCTTGGTGTGTGTGTGTGTGTGTGTGTGTGTGTGTGTGTGTGTGAAAGAAGTAGAGGGAGAGAGTGCTGTAGTGTCGTCGAGGAACCTGGATTCAGTCGCTGTGCTACCATTGCCATGACATTTTGCAACCTTTGTACAATAAATTACCTGACTCCACCATGAGACTCTGTTTTTTATTTTCACTCAATGACGTTTGAGACATATTATTTCACATGTTGCAAAACTTTTAGATAACTCCACTCGGTTCATCGCTCAAGAAATCGCAGCCTTTGCAGTGGAGGACAGTGAGAGCGATAAAGAGAGAGATGATGAGGAACAGAGCGCTTGCTGTAGTGCCAGAGTTGGCTGTGCCTTTCGTTGCAATGACATTCATTCTCTCACGGCGGGTCTGGTTCTCCAGATGCCGCCTGACCTCTGATTTGGAAACGCAACGGGGGAAAAGCGCACAGGTCTGACCACGAGTTCCTCGGCACGTCAGCACGCTGCTAACAGAGCAGATATGTTTTCTAAAGGGTCTGCAGACTTGTGCTCATAGGACCTAATTCAATACATCAATGTAATGCGATGGTTACATGTCAAGCACCTTGGTTGTTTCACGAGGAGTTTTGAGACTTTGAATGAGTTTTATGAAAAATATAATTTTGGAAAAGCCCTGTCTGCAGAGTCACGGGAGCCTGTTTGGATGTGTGTGTGTGTGTGTGTGTGTCTGAGAGAGGAATGGGGTTGGGTGGGGGAAACCTTCTTGACAAGTTTGCAGAGAACTGAGACGACGGCCCGATTCAGGGATTTGCCTCTGACGAAGATATGTGCACACGCACAGGCCGTTCAACGGTCGAGTCGCCTGTTTTCGTGTCCCGCTCCACAAACTGGAGATAGAGACAGAGACAGAGAGAGACAGAGTGCTGTAGTGCCGGCGTTGGCTTTGCCTTCCGTTGCAATGTCATTCATTCTCTCACGGCGGGTCTGGTTCTCCAGTTGCAAACTGACCACTGATTTGGAAACGCAACGGGCGAATAGTGCACAAGTCTGACCACGAGTTCCTCGGCATGTCGGCACGCTGCTAACAGAGCAGATATTTTTTCCAAAGGGTCTGCAGACTTGTGCTCACAGGACCTGATTCAATACATCAATGTAATGCGATGTTTACATTTCAAGCACTTTGGTTGTTTCATGAGGAGTTTTGAGACTTTGAATGAGTTTTATGAAAAATATAATTTTGGAAAAGCCCTGTCTGCAGAGTCGCAGGAGCCTGTTTGGATGGATGTGTGGGGGAAACGTTCTCGACAAGTTTGTAGAGGACCGAGACGACGGCCAGGAAGCCTTCTTGACAAGTTTGTAGAGAGCTGAGACGACGCACACGCACAAGCCGTTCACCGGTCGAGTCGCCTGTTTTCGTGTCCCGCTCCACAAACTAGAGATAGAGACAGAGACAGAGAGAGAGAGAGAGAGACAGAGCAGAGGAGGAGGCCAGTGAGAGCGATAAAGAGAGAGATGAAGAGGAACAGAGCGCTTAATGTAGTGCCGGCGTTAGCTGTGCCTTCCGTTGCAATGTCATTCATTCTCTCACGGCGGGTCTGGTTCTCCAGATGCCACCTGACCTCTGATTTGGAAACGCAACGGGGGAATAGTGCACAAGTCTGACCACGAGTTCCTCAGCATGTCGGCACGCTGTGTGGATGTGAGAGGAAGGGAGGAGAAGAAGCCTGATTTACTTTGCTGGCGCGAGGTGAGATAACGGACTGATACAGGAATGTGCCTTTGACAACCCCCCTCCCCTCTCTTTTTTTTTCTGTTTCAACCTTGGTGTGTGTGCAGAGGTGCGGGTGATCAAGGCCTCCCTAACGACTGGAGCGATTGAGCTCGGACAGAGAGGAAGAGAACGGTGCAACGGATGCACTGGAAGAGGTGATAACCAGAGGAAGGGAGGGCTGCAAGTATGTTGTTTAAGCTTGTGGAGACAGAAGTCTCTTTCCTTCGGGTCTGACCAGATGTCCACTGCTTCTATCAAGGGTGAGTACATGACAAATAAGGCTTTTTACATTCTCTCTCTCTCTCTCTCTCTCTCTCTCTCTCTCTCTCTCTCTATCTCTCTCTCTCTCTCTCTATCTCTCTCTCTCTCTCTATCTCTCTCCCTCTCGCTCTCTCTCTCTCTCTCGGCCACCATACGGAGGAAGCTCATTTCGGCCGCTTGTATCCGCTGCCTCGTTCTTTCGGCCACGACCCAGAGTTCGTGTCCACAGGCGAGGGTTTGGAACGTAGACCGACCAGTAAATGGAGAGCTTCGCCTTCCGACTCAGCTCCCTCTTCGCCAAGACGAACCGGTGCAGCGCCTGTTTTACTGCTGCGGCCGCACCGATCCGCCCGTCGATCTCCCGCTCCGCCTTACCCTCGCTCGCGAACGAGACCCGGAGGTACTTAAACTCCTTCGCTTGGGGCAGGCGTGTTGTCCCCACCCGAAGGGAGCGATCCACCGGTTTCCGGCAGAGAACCACGGCCTCGGATTTGGTTCAACTCTCCAACTCTCATCCCTGCCGCTTCGCACTCGGCTGCAAAACGCCCCAGCGAATGCCGGAGGTCACGGTCCGAGGAAGCAAACAGGACCACATGATCTGCAAATCTGCAAACAGCAGAGAGGCGATCCCGAGGCCCCCGAACCGGATTTCATCCCCCCCCCGGCTGCGTCTAGAAATCCTGTCCGTGAAAGTCACAAACAGGACCGGTGATAAAGGGCTCGCCTGGCGGAGACCGACACCCACCAGGAACGTGTCTGACTTAACACCGAGGATACGGACACAACTCCTACTGCAGGCGTACAGAGAGCCCGTGCCAACGGATCCGGCACCCCCGTACTCCCGCAGCACCCCCGACAAAACCTCCCGAGGGACCCGGTCGAAAGCTTTCTCCAAGTCCACAAAGCATATTCTTTCTCTGTCTTTTCAATTACTTTAGCTTCAAACTTTCAGCTTTTCAGCCTCTGATAAAACCCCACTTTCCTGTTTGAACCTTGGTGTGTGTGTGTGTGTGTGTGTGTGTGTGTGTGTGTGTGTGTGTGTGCCCGCAGGGATGGGGGTGATCAAGGCCTCCCTATTGGCTGGATCGATTGAGCTCGGACAGAGTGGAAGAGAACGGTGCAACGGATGCACTGGTAGAGGTAATAACCAAAGGAAGGAGTTGGGGGGGGGGGGCTGCAAGTATGTTGTTTTTTCTGGGTCGACGAGCAAAAAAGTCCGTACAAGCCATATCTCACGGCAAAAAAAGTCATAGGCGCGTTGGTTCCTTTTTAAACTCCCCGCTATGGAGCGCATCTGTAAACAAACCTACCCGCTGTATAGACATCCTATTTACCCCAAACAGACAGTCGCGGGAGAAACTCGCACGACCGGGGAACCGCCGGCTGAGAGGAGCAGAGAAACTGAGGTATCGGGGCTCTCAAGTCTCACGCATTGAACGTGACTGTCCCTCCCGGCGCAACAGCTATTTGGCGGTGCGTATTTCTCGTCGCGCGTTCTCCGAGACGGACATATTTGCAATCGGCAGAAGCGTAACACTGCTTCTGCCGATTCCCTGTGTTACGCTTTCATTGAGTTTGATAAGCAAGAAGATTGCTTATCAAGAAGAGAACTGCTGTCCTTGCTTGAGGGTGACGTGATTGTAACAGTTGATTTGTGTCATGTTCAGGTGAATCGCGTAAAAAACCAATAGGGTGTCGGAATGGTATATACTTCTCATCCAACCACAATCAAATTCACTCTATCCGGAAGGCGCGATTTATCTGGCTAACCGGAATGAAAAACAAACCAAAATGAAATAGTAACGAAGTTATTTTTAAAAGTACGGAGTAGAAAGTACAGATATTTGCGTGAAAACGTAAGGAGTAGAAGTAAAAAGTAGTCTGAAAAATAAATACGCCTGTAAAGTATAGATACTCAAAATTCCTACTTAAGTAGAGTAACGAAGTATTTGTACTTCGTTACTTGACACCTCTGCCGGTAGTCTGCATTTATTCATTTGTATGCTCTTAATCGACGTGTCAGACTGAACAGAGTTGAAAACTAGATTTTTTTAAAGAAGTCGTTTTTTAATATTTTCCATCAAGAAAGTGTCTTAGAACATCGGAACTTCAAATTGTATGATATGTTCATGAATACCTGAAGCTTTCATCACTTTGCTGCCTGTAAGTTGCATTTACTCGTTTTTATACTGTTAAACGAGGTTTTAGACTGAACAGAGTTAAAAACTAGATTTTCCTAAAGAATTCATTTTTTTTAAATTTTCCAATCAAGAAAGTGTCTCAGAACATCGGAAATTCAAATTGTATGATACTTTCTTAAATACCTGAAGCTTTCATCACTATACTTCCCGTGAGCTGCATTTACTCATTTTTATGCTCTTAAACGACATTTCAGACTGAACCAGAGTTGAAAACTAGATTTTCTTAAAGAATTCTTTTTTTTTTAAATTTCTAATCAGGAAAGTGTCACAGAACATCGGAACTTCAAATTGTATGATACTTTCTTAAATACCTGAAGCTGCCCATAAGCTGCATTTACTCATTTTTATGCTCTTAAACGACGTTTCAGACTGAACAGAGTTGAAAACTAAATTTTCTCAAAGAATTCATTTTTTTTATTTGCCATCAAGAAAGTGTCTCAGAACATCGGAACTTCAAATTGTATGATATGTTCATGAATACCTGAAGCTTTCATCACTATACTGCCTGTAAGTTGCATTTACTCGTTTTTATACTGTTAAACGACGTTTTAGACTGAACAAAGTTGAAAACTAGATTTTCCTAAAGAATTCATTTTTTTTTTAAATTTCCAATCAAGAAAGTGTCTCAGAAAATCGGAAATTAAAATCGTATGATACTTTCTTAAATACCTAAAGCTTTCATCACTATACTTCCCGTAAGCTGCATTTACTCATTTTCATGCTCTTAAACGACGTTTCAGACTGAACAGAGTTGAAAACAAGATTTTCTAAAAGAATTCTTTTTTTAAAATTTTCCATCAAGAAAGTTTCTGAGAACATCTGAACTTCAAATTGTATGATATGTTCATGAATACCTGAAGCGTTCATCACTATACTTCCCGTAAGCTGCATTTACTCATTTTTATGCTCTCAAAGAATTATTATTTTTTAAATTTTCCATCAAGAAAGTGTTTCAAAACAGCGGAACTACAAATTATTTGAGCTTTAAATGAATACCTGAAGCTTCCATGACTATACTGCCCGAAAGCTGCATTTACTCATTTTCATATGCGACGTTTTAGGCTAAACGGAGTTGAAAACTACATTTTCTTAAACAATTCTTTTTTTTTTTTAAATTTTCCATCAAGAAAGTGTCTTAGAACATCGGAACTTCAAATTGTATGATATGTTCATGAATACCTGAAGCTTTCATCACTATACTGCCCGTACATTTACTCATTTTTCTGCTCTTAAACGACGTTTCAGACTTAACAGAGTTGAACACTAGATTTTCTAAAAGAATTCATTATTCAAAATTTTCCATCAAGAAAGTGTCTCAGAACATCTGAACTTCAAATTGTATGATATGTTCATGAATACCTGAAGCTTTCATCACTATACTGCCCGTAAGATGCATTTACTCATTTGTATGCTCTTAAACGACGTTTCACACTGAACAGAGTTGACAACTAGATTTTCTAAAAGAATTAATTTTTTAAAATGTTCAATCAAGAAAGTGACTCGGAACATCGGAACTTCAAATTGTTTGATGATTTTCATGAATACCTGAAGCTTTCATCACTATACTGCCCATATGCTGCATTTACTCATTTGTTTGCTGAACAGAGTTGAAAACTAGATTTTCTCAAAGACTTCATTTTTTTAAATGTTCTATCAAGAAAGTGTCTCAGAACAGCGGATCTACAAATTATATGATCTTTTAATGAATACCTGAAGCTTTCATCACTATACATCCAGTAAGCTTCATTTCCTAATTTTTATGCTCTTAAACGACGTTTCAGACTGAACAGAGTTGAAAACTAGATTTTCTCAATGAATTCATTTTTTTTTAATTTTCTATCAAGAAAGTGTCTCAGAACATCGGAACTTCAAATTGTATGATATTTTCATGAATACCTGAAGCTTTCATCACTATACTGCCCGAAAGCTGCATTTACTCATTTGTGTGCTCTTAAACGACGTTTCACACTGAACAGAGTTGAAAACTAGATTTTCTTAAAGAATTCTTTTTTCTTTAAAACGTTCCATAAGAAAAGTGTCTCAGAACATCGGAAAATTGTATGATACTTTCTTAAATACCTGAAGCTTTCATCACTATACTTCCAGTAAGCTGCATTCATTCATTTTTATGCTGAACAGAGTTGAAAACTAGATTTTCTCAACGACTTCATTTTTTTAAATGTTCTATCAAGAAAGTGTTTCAGAACATCGGGACTGCAAATTATATGATCTTTTAATGAATACCTGAAGCTTCCATGACTATACTGCCCGAAAACGGCATTTACTCATTTTAATGCTCTGTAACGACGAGTTGAAAACTAAATTTTCTTAAAGAATTCTTTTTAAAAAAAAATTTCCATCAAGAAAGTGTTTCAGAACATCGGAACTACAAATTGTATGATGTTTTAATGAATGCTAAAGCTTCCATTACTATACTGCCCGAAAGCTGCATTTATTCATTTTTATGCTCTCAAACAACGTTTCAGACTGAACAGAGTTGAAAACTAGATTTTCTTAAAGAATTCTTTTTTTAAAACGTTTCATAAAGAAAGTGTCTCAGAACATCGGAACTTCAAATTGTATGATATTTTCATGAATACCTGAAGCTTTCATCATTATCCTGCCCTTAAGCTGCATTTGGTGACATACAAGGGTCCTTTTGACCCATGGACAACATCAGGGGCTTGGTGACACACAAGGGTCATTTCGACCCAAGGAAAACGGCAAAGGCTCGGTTATACTCAACGGTCATTTAGACCTAAGGAAAACGGCAGAGTGTTAATGACACACAAGGGTCATTTCGAACCCAAGGACAATGGAAAAGGCTTGTTTATACTCAACGGTCATTTAGACCCAAGGACAACGACAGAGTGTTGATGACACACAAGGGTCATTTCGACCCAAGGACAACGGCAAAGGCTTGGTTATACTCAACGGTGATTTCGACCCAAGGACAACGACAAAGGCTTGGTTATACTCAACGGTCATTTAGACCCAAGGACAACGGCAGAGGCTTAGTGATAATCAACGGTCATTTTGACCCAAAGACAACAGCAAAGGTTTGGTGATACTCAACGGTCGTTTTGACCCAAGGACAACGACAGGGTCTTGGTGACGATCAACGGCCATTTTGACCCAAGGACAATGGCAGGGGCTTGGTGACGATCAACGGTCATTTAGACCCAAGGACAACGGCAGGGGCATGGTGATACTCAACGGTCATTTTGACACAAGGACAACGGCAGAGTGTTGATGACAAACAAGGGTCATTTTGACCCAAGGACAACGGCAGGGGCATGGTGACACACAAGGGTCATTTTGACCCAAGGACAACGGCAGGGGCATGGTGATACTCAACGGTCATTTTGACCCAAGGACAACGGCAGTGTTGATGACACTGTAGCGTCATCTGACAGATGGTTTTGGACTTTAACTGATGATTTTTTTAAATGTTTTATTCCTTACAAAACAAAAATTAATCACTAAAAAACCAACGTAAGAACTTGTTCCTCTTCAGGGGAGTGCTAAAACCGTTTCCTTTTACATTCCGTATGACCATTACAAAGTTACTTTTTAGCCGTTAAACGGCGCACACTGACTTCCGGTTAAACCGTAATCCTCGCCTTCAAAATAAAGCACCTCATAACAAAACATAAAATCAAATACATTTTGCTTATGGCAGATCAAAACATGCAACAAAAAACAACTAAATTGATTACCAAACAGTTTCTAACTGAAGCACACATTGAGTTACTTACAGACACACAAGGGTCATTTTGACCCAAAGACAACGGCAGGGGCATGGTGATACCCAACGGTCATGTTGACCCAAGGACAACGGCAGGGGCATGGTGATACTCAACGGTCAGGGCATGGTGATACTCAACAGTCATTTTGACCCAAGGACAAAGGCAGACTGTAGCATGCTACAGTTTCACGCAAAGTCGGAAGGACACGGGTTGGCTGCGCTCCCACTAATACGGCCGTCGCGGTTCCAACGATCCCTCCGGCGAGCTTGTGAGACCTCGGGAAGGAACTTTTTTCAAATTGGCCATTTTGTTTTTGCTTCTTCGGCTTGTGCAGCTTTCACACAAAGTCGGAAGGACACGAGTTGGCTGCGCTCCCACTAATACGGCCGTCACGGTTTCAACGAACCTGTCGCCGAGCTCGTGGGACCTTGGGAAGGCACTTTTTTCAAATTGGCCATTTTGTTTTTGTTTCTTCGGCTTGTGCAGCGTTTAACCAAAGTCCGTAAAGACACGGGTTCGCTACGCTCCCACTAATACGGCTGTCGCGGTTCAAACGATCCCTTCGCCGAACTCGTGGGACCTCGGGAAGGCACTATTTTCAAATCGGCCATTTTGTTTTTGTTTCTTCGGCTTGTGTAAATTTCACAAAAAGTCGGAAGGACACGGGTTTGCTGCCTCCCACTAATACGGCCGTCGCGGTTCCAACGATCCCTTCCCCGAGCTTGTGGGACCTCGGGAAGGTACTTTTTTCAAATCGACCATTTTGTTTTTGCTTCTTCGGCTTGTGCAGCTTTCACACAAAGTCGGGAGGACACGAGTTGGCTGCGCTCCCACTAATACGGCCGTCGCGGTTCCAACGATCCCTTCGCCGAGCTCGTGGGACCTCGGGAAGGCACTATTTTCAAATCGGCCATTTTGTTTTTGTTTCTTCGGGTTGTGCAGCTTTCACAGAAAGTCGGAAGGACGAGGGTTTGCTGCCTCCCACGAATACGTTCGTAGGGGGCAGCGGTTCCAACAATCCCGTCGCCGAGCTCGTGGGACCTCAGGATGGTGCTTTTTTCAAATCGGCCATTTTGTTTTTGTTTCTTCGTTTCTTGTTTTTGTTTCTTCGGTTTGTGCAGCTTTCACAGAAAGTCAGAAGAACTCGAGTTTGCTGCGTCCCACTAATACGGCCGTCGCGGTTCCAACGAACCCATCGCCGAGCTCGTGGGACCTCGGGAAGGCACTTTTTCAAATCGGCCATTTTGTTTTTGTTTCTTCGGCTTGTGCAGCTTTCACACAAACTCAGAAGGACTTGAGTTCGCTGCCTCCCACTAATACGGCCGACGCGGTTCCAACGATCCCATCGCCGTGCTCGTGGGACCTCGGAAAGGAAGGTTTTTCAAATCGGCCATTTTGTTTTTGTTTCTTCGGCTTGTGTAAATTCACAGAAACTCGAAAGGACACGAGTTGGCTGCGCTCCCACTAATACGGCCGTCGCGGTTCCAACGATCCCTTCGCCGAGCTCGTCAGACCTCGGGAAGGCAGTTTTTTAAAATCAGCCATTTTGTTTTTGTTTCTTCGGCTTGTGCAGCTTTCACCCGTAGTCGGAAGGCCTCGAGTTTGCTGCCTCCCACTAATACGGCCGTTGCGGTTCCAACGATCCCTTCGCCGAGCTTGTGAGACCTCGGGAAGGCACTTTTTTCAAATTGGCCATTTCTTTTTTGCTTCTTCGGCTTGTGCAGCTTTCACAGAAAGTCGGAAGGACACGAGTTGGCTGCGCTCCCACTAATACGGCCGTCACGGTTTCAACGAACCTTTCGCCGAGCTCGTGGGACCTTGGGAAGGCACTTTTTTCAAATTGGCCATTTTGTTTTTGTTTCTTCGGCTTGTGCAGCGTTTAACCAAAGTCCGTAAAGACACGGGTTCGCTACGTTCCCACTAATACGGCTGTCGCGGTTCAAACGATCCATTCGCCGAGCTCGTGGGACCTCGGGAAGGCACTTTTTCAAATCGGCCATTTTGTTTTTGTTTCTTCGGCTTGTGCAGCTTTCACACAAACTCAGAAGGACTTGAGTTCGCTGCCTCCCACTAATACGGCCGACGCGGTTCCAACGATCCCATCGCCGTGCTCGTGGGACCTCGGAAAGGAAGGTTTTTCAAATCGGCCATTTTGTTTTTGTTTCTTCGGCTTGTGTAAATTCACAGAAACTCGAAAGGACACGAGTTGGCTGCGCTCCCACTAATACGGCCGTCGCGGTTCCAACGATCCCTTCGCTGAGCTCGTCAGACCTCGGGAAGGCAGTTTTTTAAAATCAGCCATTTTGTTTTTGTTTCTTCGGCTCGTCGAGCTTTCACAGAAAGTCGGAAGGACACGAGTTGGCTTCGCTCCCACTAATACGGCCGTCACGGTTCCAACGAACCTGTCGCCGAGCTCGTGGGACCTCGGGAAGGCACTATTTTCAAATCGGCCATTTTGTTTTTTTTTCTTCGGCATGCGTAGCTTTCACAGAAAGTCGGAAGGACAGGGTTTGCTGCCTCCCACTAATACAGCCGTCGTGGTTCCAACGAACCCATCGCCGAGCTTGTGGGACATCGGGAAGGCACATTTTTCAAATTGGCCATTTTGTTTTTGTTTCTTCGGCTTGTGCAGCTTTAAAACAAACTCAGAAGGACTTGAGTTCGCTGTCTCCCACTAATACGGCCGACGCGGTTCCAACGATCCCGTCGCCGTGCTCGTGGGACCTCGGAAAGGAACTTTTTTCAAATCGGCCATTTTGTTTTTTGCTTCTTCGGCTTGTGCAGCTTTCACACAAAAGTCGGAAGGACACAAGTTGGCTGCGCTCCCACTAATACGGCCGTTGCGGTTCCAACGATCCCATCGCCGAGCTCGTGGGACCTCGGGAAGGTGCTTTTTTCAAATCAGCCATTTTGTTTTTGTTTCTTTGGTTTGTGCAGCTTTCACAGAAAGTCAGAAGGACTCGAGTTTGCTTCCTCCCACTAATACGGCCGACGCGGTTCCAACGATCCCATTGCCGAGCTCGTGGGACCTCGGAAAGGCACTTTTTTCAAATCGGCCATTTTGTTTTTGTTTCTTCGACTTGTGTAGCTTTCACAGAAACTCGGAAGGACACGAGTTGGCTGCGCTCCCACTAATACGGCCGTCGCGGTTCCAACGATCCCTTCGCCGAGCTCGTCAGACCTCGGGAAGACAGTTTTTTTAAATCGGCCATTTTGTTTTTGTTTCTTCGGTTTGTGCAGCTTTCACAGAAAGTCAGAAGGACTCGAGTTTGCTGCCTCCCACTAATACAGCCGTCGTGGTTCCAACCAACCCATCGCCGAGCTTGTGGGACATCGGGAAGGCACATTTTTCAAATTGGCCATTTTGTTTTTGTTTCTTTGGCTTGTGCAGCTTTAAAACAAACTCAGAAGGACTTGAGTTCGCTGCCTCCCACTAATACGGCCGACGCGGTTCCAACGATCCCGTCGCCGTGCTCGTGGGACCTCGGAAAGGAACTTTTTTCAAATCGGCCATTTTGTTTTTTGCTTCTTCGGCTTGTGCAGCTTTCACACAAAAGTCGGAAGGACACAAGTTGGCTGCGCTCCCACTAATACGGCCGTCGCGGTTCCAACGATCCCATCGCCGAGCTCGTGGGACCTCGGGAAGGTGCTTTTTTCAAATCGGCCATTTTGTTTTTGTTTCTTTGGTTTGTGCAGCTTTCACAGAAAGTCAGAAGGACTCGAGTTTGCTTCCTCCCACTAATACGGCCGACGCGGTTCCAACGATCCCATTGCCGAGCTCGTGGGACCTCGGAAAGGCACTTTTTTCAAATCGGCCATTTTGTTTTTGTTTCTTCGACTTGTGTAGCTTTCACAGAAACTCGGAAGGACACGAGTTGGCTGCGCTCCCACTAATACGCCCGTCGCGGTTCCAACGATCCTTTCGCTGAGCTCGTGGGACCTCGGGTAGGCACTTTTTTCAAATCGGCCATTTTGTTTTTGTTTCTTCGGCTTGTGTAGCTTTCACACAAAGTCTGATGGACTCGAGTTGGCTGCACTCCCACTTATACGGCCGTCGCCGTATTAGTTGGCTGCCGTATTAGTTGGCTGCGCTCCCACTAATACGGCCGTCGTGGTTCCAACGATCCCTTCGCCGAGCTAGTGGGACCTCAGGAAGGCACTTTTTTCAAATTGGCCATTTTGTTTTTCCTTCTTCGGCTCGTGGAGCTTTCACAGAAAGTCGGAAGGACTCGAGTTTTCAGCCTCCCACTAATACGGACGTTGCGGTTCCAACGATCCCGTCGCCGAGCTCGTGGGACCTCGGGAAGGAACTTTTTTCAAATCGGCCATTTTGTTTTTGTTTCTTCGGCTTGTGCAGCTTTCAACCAAAGTCTGCAAAGACACGAGTTGGCTGCGCTCCCACTAATATGGCAGTCGCGGTTCCAACAGTCCCGTCCCCGAGCTCGTGGGACCTCCGCAAAGCACTTTTTTCAAATTGGCCATTTTGTTTTTGTTTATTCGGCTCGTGGAGCTTTCACAGAAAGTCGGAAGGACTCGAGTTTTCAGCCTCCCACTAATACGGACGTTGCGGTTCCAATGATCCCGTCGCCGAGCTCGTGGGACCTCGGGAAGGAACTTTTTTCAAATCGGCCATTTTGTTTTTGTTTCTTCGGCTTGTGCAGCTTTCAACCAAAGTCTGCAAAGACACGAGTTGGCTGCGCTCCCACTAATACGGCCGTCGCGGTTCCAACGATCCCGTCGCCGAGCTCGTGGGACCTCGGGAAGGCACTTTTTTCAAATCGGCCGTTTTGTTTTTTGCTTCTTCGGCTCGTGTCGCTTTCACAGAAAGTTGGAAGGACTCAAGTTTTCTGCCTCCCA